>NC_054377.1:134863217-135200360 GCF_017654675.1 Xenopus laevis | reverse complement strand
ATCAAGGATTTTGTGTTCCGTGTTTTATATCTTCAGATCTTTTAATAAAAATGTTTAGTTGTAGTGGAAAAAAAACTCTAAAACGACACAAATTCAAATGATTAAATAGGCCTCCCAGGGTTTGGATACATTTAAAAAGGTGTAAATGTTTTGCAGTAGTTATATATCTAATAAAACAGTTTCATGCCAAGACACCTAATCGGACAATTTCATGCCAAGACGTATAAAGCTATCGTGTGAGAAATTTGTAAATATGAATATGAGGTCCCTTTTGGCAAAGATTTGTAGGAGCACCATCCTGAGGAGTTATTGGGGGAGATTTACTAAAGGTCAAAGTGGCTAACGCTAGTGAATTGTCGCACTTTACTAAATCTGCCCACAGTAGTAAAACCTCCCGCAGGAACATCGCCGATTTACTCAGGGCCGGATTTACATAGTGGGCGCCCCTAGGCCCACTGCCGTTCATCGCCCCACTCCCCTCCAGGGTTGTATCTCCAGCGCATCCAGCGCATCCCCAGTGTTTTTGAACCAATGTGGGTGTGGTTGGGCAGCATGCCGCCCCCCTAAAATCCTGCCACCCTAGGCCCGGGCCTTGGTGGCCTTTCCACAAATCTGGGCCTGGATTTACTAACAGGTGCAGGTGCCAATTCGCTACCGAAAGAGACTGGCACTAGCGGTCATTCGCACTTCTGTCACTTACATCATATCTGTGTGCCGAAAATGCATCAAAGTCCAAAAAACTCTTTTCCTTATTTCCTTGATTCCCTGCAAAAGACTTAACTTGAACTTTTTTTGGGTAACCGGTTTTCCCCATACATTTGCAAACATATTGAACATTCATTTTACATGGGGGGGGGGCAAGTTTAGGGCATTAGAATAACTCTATTGTCTTGGACATGTCTTTTAAAAAGTGTCATTTGTAAGGATACGCACCAACATTTAACATAAAGAAGTCCATACCAAAATTTTTTCCGCCCTATGCAAATTGACCTGAGCACAAGATCACTAGCGAAGTGTCGCTAGGCAGAAATAAACGCTAGCGCATCTTCACTATCAAATGCTCGCATTGCCGAAGTAAAGCTAGAGAAAAGTCGCCAGTGTTTGGCTCCCAGGATGAAATTTAGCATTTTAGTGAATTAGCATAGTCTGAGCGAATTTTCACCTGGCGAAGTGTCGCACTGGGTGCTGGCGACGTTAGTAAATCTACCCCCCTTGTGTGTCTGTTGTGTGTATGTGATAGGAACCTTCGATTATCAGCTCCGCACGGGCAGGGACTCATTTGAATGAGGAACAATCTCTGTAAATCTCTGAATGTGATGGTGCCTTATACGGCCTACAACGTGTAATAAAAGCTCCAGTTTGGGGAGTTTGCATTCTTTGTATCCGCTTCTCTACAAGTCTTACAGGGGAATGTAATAAAAGTCGCAAAGAGCAAAACAATTCGCAACAATAAGACTAAAAATCCACATCTCGCAATGTAATATTGTTCCTTAAACTGTTATTGCATTGCGAATTTTAATTGCGCACTCATAAGAAGTGCTTGAAGGTGTCGTAATCTTTTGGAGCAAACATAACAACTTTTTCAGTAAGAAGTTTTATTACATTGACTGCGCATTGGCGCAAATTATAAAATTCGCAAACGGTCTTTCACTGTCGTAAGTGGTCGCTAAACAGTTTCCGGGCTCGTAAAAGCTATATTAAATTCGCACAAAGCAAAATTTGTTCGCGCAAAGGCAGAACTTTTCGCATTGCGAATAGTTTTTCCGTTAGCGATTTTTATTACATTCCCCCGCTAGTGCCGTATCCTTAGTTTGGCACAAACGTGAATAGGAAAAACAGCACGGTCAAAGGGATATGTTCAGTATATTTAGTTAATAAGAAAATGGGAAATTTTTGTATGTATGTTTATGAATGTTACTAGTGGATCATTTTTTTAAAAGTGGCACTTTGCAATCCTGCCGACGTTTTAAACCCAAGTGCCTAGAGTATTCTCTGTGTATATATATCTTAAGGTTGCAGAACAGCAGCCCCCGTAGCCGCGCTCTTATCTATGAATGCTGCTGTGCAAATTGCTGGTGGCTATGACTCCAACGTTGCTATTCATTTACATAGGTGGATAGAATTTAGGTCAGAATGTATGGAAATGAGTTAGCTGTCAAAAAATCTCCTTTTTTACCAGTTATTTTCATCAGCATTTTAGCTGTTTCCGTTGAGCTTCTTTTAAGGAGCCATTGTGGCACATTTTCTGTTATATTTGAATACAATTAACCTGTGGTTTCTTAAAACAGGAACTTGGGACAAAACAGACAAGGAGCCACATTTATTCACTTTCAAATTCAAGGTTTTTTTCAAAATATGGTCATTAAAAATAAGTTGTGGTTATATTTGATAGAGTCATAATAGCACATTAACGATAAAACTAGAATAGAAAAAAAGCTTGAATATTGACTGGTAGGGGTTTATTTATTAAAGGGGTTGTTCACCTTTGAGATAACTTTTAGGGGAAGATTTATCAAGGGTCGAATTTCGAGGGTTAAAAAACCCTCGAATTCGACCCTCGAAGTTAAATCCTTCGAATTAGAATATCGAATTCAAAGGATTTAGCGCAAATACTTCAATCAAACGATCGAATAAAAATCATTCGATCAAACAATGAAATCGTTCAAATCGAACGATTTTAAGCGATCAATTGAAGGATTTTTATTCGATCAAAAAAAGCTTACAAAAGTGCTGGGGAAGGTCCCCATAGGCTAACATTACAGCTCGGTAGGTTTAAAGTGGCGAAGTATGAAGTCGAAGTATTTTTTAAAGAGATAGTACTTCAATTATCGAATGGTCGAACAGTTGAATGATTTTTACTTAGAAACGTTAGAATCATTCGATTCGATTGAATTCAGTCGAATTTGACCAATTCGAGCTTAGTTTTTCACTCAAGCTTAGTAAATCTGCTCCTTAGATTCTAGCCGGCGGGGAGGCAGTTCAGGGAGATAAGTCGCCCAAAGAAGAAGCGATTTGTCGCCAGGCGACTAATCTCCCCCACAGGGCTGGTCCTATCAAATGTGGGGCCCAATTGGGACCATTTTGGCAGGGCCCCCCAGACGAAGTGTTGCAGTTTACTGACACACCAAGTATATAAGAAAATAGGGGCATACAGGACAAAGATAGAATTGAACTAGGGGCACACAGGGGAAGAGAGAGAGGGAGGAAACAGGGGCACATAGTGCACAAAAGATTGAAAGCAAATAGAGCCCAAAGGAACAGCAAAAATGGAGCACATAGGGGCACACAGGGTAAGAGTGAGAAAGTGAGAGTAAATAGGAGCATACAGGGTAAGGGAGAAAGAGAAATGAAGAAATAGGGGCACACAGGGTAAGAGAGAGAGAGAAAGAGAAAGGATTAAATAGGGGCACACAGGTAAGAGAGAGAAATAGGAAGAAATAGGGGCACACAGGGCAAGAGTGAGAGAGAGAGAGAGAGAGAGAGAGAGAGAGAGAGAGAAAGGGGCATGAGATAGAGAGGAAGGAAATACCAGAGTGGACTGGACCAATCAGGATTGGGGCAAGTTGGACCGATACTGGTTGGGAGTGGGCTCAGTCAGGTTGGGAGCGGGCTCAGTCAGGTTGGGAGCGGGCTTATCAGAATTGGGGATGGACTGGACCTGTGTAGTTGGGGGCAGGCTGGACCTACGAAGTTGGGGGGGTGCTAGGCAGTGTTATGTTCTGGGGTAATTCTTGTCTGTGCTCACCCCTGGTGCGGGGCCCCCAGAGGAGCGGGGCCCTATTGGGCCCAACTGGCCCAATAGGCCTAAGGCCGGCCCTGCTCCCCCAGTACCTTTGTGTGCCCCTGCCCTTAAGGGCTAACAATGCTAATCAATGTCAATAGGAGATGTGCTCATAACATTATTTACATGTGGCTGTTGGAGACATTTTTATTACTTTATAGAAACAAGGTCTTAAAATGTTATTCACTTAGTAAGAGTTCAGCATAAAACAAATGATTGTGACCACAGAATAGTCATTCATATAATAGCCATAGTCATATAATAGCCATATTCATATAATAGCCGGAGTAGGAGCAGCCAAGTTTGCATTGACTTATGAAGACTCCTAGCAGTTAGGGGGTCAATGAAACATTGCAGTTCATATCTATAACAATACTCTAAAATCATCGTTGCTGTCACAAAGCCAATTGCAGATCTTTTTTGGTAAGAAATGTGTTAACCATTATTATTATTATTCTCTTGGCAGTGTATCACAGTACGAGTGCCTTTGTATGCCCCCCTGGAGTGCTCAGCGTTCTAACTAATTTGTCATGCTTCGCTTGTTCATTGATTTCGTTTCTAAACCATAGTGCAAGTCTGTAAATCTATATTGTCTCGCAATCATCCGGCAAATCTGCCTTGTGATAGGAATCCCACGCGCTCTCTCTGTTTTATCTCTTAAGGCAGCAGGTCGAGAAATGATAAGGGAACTGACAGTTTTTTCTTTATTATACTTTTTTTTGTTGGCCCTCGTGGCAGTCTCCATCTCTCCATCTCTGCTATCAATATCCTGAGCCTTTCTGATAAACAATATTTACTGAGTTCTCTGAATGTCCACTGTAAAACTCTCTCTGGTCTGGCCTCTAACCTTCGCTTTTAGTTTTTTTCCAACAATGTAACAATGTGCAGATCAATAGATAAGATAAAGGCGATTATTGGTATTGCTTATAGATAAAGCATATGTGGTAGTAATAATGATGGGAACTGGAAGCATCATATCAGTTTATCCTTGCACCTAAGATAATTTACAGAAAAGTTATACTGAAAAATACTTTTTTTTAAATGTAGTTATAAATATATATAAATAATATTTATATGGAAGAAAATGTATTGGGTATGAAAAAAATATAACACAGAGCTTTACTCTTCATTGATGTTAAAGGGGTTGTTCAGCTTTATATAAACTTTTAGTATGATGTAGAGAGTGATATTCTGAAACAATTTGCAATTGGTTTTCATTTTGAATTATTTTTGGCTTTTGAGTTATTTTATTCAGCAGCTCTGCAGTTTGCAGTTTCAGCAATCTGGTTGCTAGGGGCCAAATTACCCGAGCAACCATGCATTGATTTGAATAAGAGACTGGAATATGAATAGGAGAGGGACTGAATAGAAAGATGAGTAATAAAAAGTAGCAATAACAATATATTTGTAGCCTTACAAAGCATTTGTTTTTAGATGGGGTCAGTGAAGGCAAATAATTTAAAAACTTATAAAATTAAGGTCAGTTGAAAACTTGCTTAGAACCACTTATAACTTAATAAAATATGCTATAGATGTGTATATAACAAGTGATCATTTTTTAATTACAGGTATTGGCGCCCCAGCATCTGAAAAACTCCAATTATTTCATGACGCAAATAGTCTACTAAAAACATTTAAACATGAAATAAACCCAGTAGAATTGTTTTGCCACCAATATGGGTTCATGCGGCTTAGTTACCATCAAGCACAAGGTACTGTTTTAAGATTAAAGAGCAAAAGGAAATACATTTTGAAAAATAGAAAATAGATATTTGCTTATAAGAGACTGTGCAGGAGATGGCCTTTATGTAATTTGTCATTTTCCGGATATCAGGTTTCCGAGTAAGGGATCCTATACCTGTACTGGTAATGTTTTTTAGGATTTTAGCATCAACTCATGTTGATGATGGAACCAAGATATAGTTTTATTCTTTAAGTTCAGGTTGGTAATACGATTTGTATTGTTTTTAGAGAAAGAATGAGCTATCCCTTGTACTGAATTTATTAAAACTGAAAAAAAACATTCCATTATCCTTAACCTCTCTATTTAAATGTGCTAAAGTAATGCAAGAAAGGCTTCTATTTGTGAATGGTGAATTAAGGCCACTTCTAGATCAGAATTTCCATGCATTTTATTCAGAAGCAATTGAAGAGTAAGCACAAGAAAAATGGGTATAAATGGACATCCATGTCTTGTACAGTTTTGACTCACAGTGGATAAGCTAATGATTTCACCAGAAATAAATGACCAGAGTAGTTAATGCCCTAAAATATGGTGGGAGCTCCTGGTGTGGAAGGCCATTTTGGGGCACACGCATAATGAGTAAGTGTCCCAATTATTATGCGCATGCATGTGATGTAGGATCATTTGATGCAGCAGCTGATCCTATGACATAAGTATGCACATAGTGAGCAAGCTGGAGAGTTCATTAATTGTATGCATGGGTGTGCCCCAAAAGCACCAGAAACTCCCTCCCAGTGTGGGTAGCATGTAAAGGAGCATGTTCTAGGAAATAAAGCTTTATTTTGCCCAGAAGAAAAAAAAGGTGTGGGTAGGGTTGTTGAGGGTGTAGGTGGTGATGTGTTTAGGGGTATGTGGGTGTTGGCATGTGTTGGCCTCTGTTGCCATTTAAAGGAGAAGCAAGAAGCAAACCCCTTATTTAAAAAAAACCCTACCCCCACTCCACATAGACTCCCCCTCCCTGCTCCCCCAGAGCCTAGCTGCTACCCCTCCCATGCCCCTAACTTTTTACTTACCCCACGGTGCAGATTCAGGGATCGAAGTTCACGGCAGCCATCTTCCAGGTCTTCAGTAATCTGAGAACGAGACTGGCGTGGCGGTACATGTACAGTTGGAGCAATTTCCCGGTTCGCGACAACTGCGCATGCGCCGAAATTGACGGTAATTGCCAAAACGCCGGAAGAAGACACGAAGACCCGGAAGATGGCTGCCGGAAAACCCAATCCCTGAATCTGCACCATGGGGTAAGTAAAAAGTTAGGGTCTATGTGGGGTAGGGTTTTTTTTAATAAGGGGTTTGTTTCTCCTTTAAGGAAAAACTTTCCCAGCCTATGTGCCCAATAATAAATGACTGCACCCATGTCTCCAAGCCCTTTAAAACTCTGGAAAGAAAGAACTCCCAGATAAGCAGTTTTAGCAGAGGTAACTAGGGATGTAGCGAACTGCCGTTTTGGTGTTCGCGAACGCCGTTCGCGAACACCGGCAAAAATGCGAACAGTTCGCGAACTTCGAACACCCGCAAAATCGTTCGATTCGAACGATCGAAGGATTTTAATCGTTCGATCGAAGGATTTTCGTTCGAATCGAACGATCGAAGCCATTCGGTCGAATGCTTTTCATTCGATCGAATGCTTACAATCGTTCGAACGAATGGAAATCGTTCGATTTTAGCGGTCGAAGGAATCGAATGGTCGAATGGTCGAACGATTTTCATTCGAATCGAACGCGAACTCAAATTGGCGAACGTCGCGCGACGTTCGCGAACATTTGGCGGACGCGAACAGTCGAAGTTCGCGCGAACTAGTTCGCCGGCGAACAGTTCGCTACATCCCTAGAGGTAACAAAACGTAAGCACAGTTGTGCCTGGTTCATGTACTTGCTGCTATACAACAATGTATAAACAATGTATATAGATGTGTGTGTGTGTGTATTGTTGCTTTAACTCTTTGAGTGACAGGGCACTGATCTGGCATGTTGTGTATTGCACCATAAATGTGTGGCGTGCATCAAAGAGCGACCAGAAATATGAAATCAATGGTGCTCGCACTATGGTTCCTTAGATCTGCACAATTTCAAGGGTTACTAGCAAGGTCGGGGTAGAAAGAGTATCATGTTGTTTTTATGTGAGATTCCTAAGAGATTTTTTTTCCCTACATGTAAATCAGAGCAAGAAATGTATCTCTGCCTTGTTTTTTTCTGGCACCCAAACAGGACGGCCAGTGTGTGGAGGACAACTTCCAATCACCCAGGGTAACATTCTCCGTATTAATCCTCCAACTGAGGACTCAAAGTTAAAATATGTTCCTAATAAACTATAACATTTTATGCCCATTATGTGATACACTCAACTTAAAAAGAGCAGAATTGCTGAGAAAGTCATTTCAAATAAAGCTCTCAGATTTCTATACTTGGGTCAAGAGCCTGGGGGGAAAAAATTAAAGAAAACACGAACTCATGCACAAATTAATTAAAGATATTTCCACTAATAAATTGGAGCAGTAACCTGAGGCAGGGCCAGCGTCTCTTCAAAATGTGGTAATATTCAAGCTGTGGTTTTTCCATAAAAACGAGCAGTTCAAAAACGTTTAAAATCAAATAGGCAGCTCCATGGTAAGGAGTGAATTGCAGTCTGCAGAAAATCTGAAGAATTTGAAAATACTTCAAATAATAAACCAAGAACTACAAAAAAAAAAACCCAGGAGGGCAAATCCTGCCAGGACTATTCACTTGGCATTCTAATGACACAGCAAATGAAGGTGGATTCTCTTTCAGAATTAAGAATAAAACTGCCATATAATGACTCCCTTCCCTTTATTATTTCATTCATTTCTTTTATTCCAAAGTACCTTTATATCTTCAAGGGCAACTACAAACGAATAGGCTCACAGCAACCTTCGTAAGATAAGGGCAGAGACACACGCTCAGATTCAGGGAGATTAGTTGCCCGGCGACAAATCTCCTCTTCTTCAGGGCGACTAATCTCCCCAAACTGCCTCCCACCATCTGAAATATAATCGCTGGCGGGATGGCAATCGGTGCGCGTAGTTTTCTATAGTCGCCCGAAGTTGCCTCACGAGGAAACTTCAGGCGACTTTGCAAAACAAAGCGTTCCGAGTGTCATCCCACTGGCGATTTAGATTCTAGCCGGCGGGAGGCAGTTCAGGGAGATTACTCGCCCCGAAGAAGAGGCGATTTATCACTGGGCGACTAAATCTCCTCAATTCTTTGCAGGGTTGGACTGGGGGGCCCAGGGCCCACCGGGACTGGTGTCCAGGGCCCCCCTCTGGCCCCCGCTACCTACTTGTTAGGCGAATCACCGCTCGGCATAATTGCCGAGGCGGCGCATCGCGCATGCGCAAACGGCGCTAGGGGGTATGGCCCGGCGGGGGCCCACTAGGGTCGGGGCCCATCGGGTATTTTCCCGGTATCCCGCCGGGCCAGTCCGACACTGATTCTTTGTGTGTGCCCTTATCTTACGGCAATACAAATAATATGCAGTTATATATTGAGAAAGGAATTAAATCATACCATTCAGATATTTAAAGGGGTTGTTCACCTTTAAATTAACTTTAAGTATGGTGTAGAGTGTGAAATTCTGAGACAATTTTTATTTGTTTTTAATTTTTTTCATTATTTGTGTTTTTTGAGTTATTTGGCTTTTATTCAGCAGCTCTCCAATTTGCAATTTTAGCAATATGGTTGCTAGGGTCCAAATCACCCTAGCAACCATGCACTGATTTAAATAAGAGACTGGAATATGAATAGGAGAGGGACTGGATACAAAAATTATTTCTAGCCATACAGAGCATTCGTTTTTTAGATGGGCTCAGTGACCCCCATTTGAAAGCTGGAAAAGACTCAGAAGAAGAAGAAATAAATTAAAAAATATATATAAAAAAAAAAATAATGCATAGAATTGGCCATTCTATAATACACTAAAACTTAATGTAAAGGTGAACCACTCCTTTAACTCAGGTATCCTGTATGGAGATTATGGGGGTTATTTACTAAAACTCAATATTTTCTGGTCGGGGCAAAAACTCAAATTTTTAGTGGAAAAAAAATCCCTCAAATTTTTCAAGATTTATTATACTGCAAAAAGCCAGAATCCAAAATTCTGCCATCTCAGACCTGTCAAGGTCCTGGGAGATGTCCCTAATCCAATTAGAAGATATTGTGGTTTGCGCTGGGTTTAGTCGATAATCCGAAAAATTTGTAGTTTTTCGGGCTAAAAGCGATTCAGGAGAAAAGCCCGAAAAAACAACGTACTACCGCTTTTTCGTTAGGTTTTATCAAGTTTTTTCCCTGATCGATTTATTCAAGTTATTTTAATAATAAATAAGCAAAATCAGGGATGGGAGTTTAGTCAAGCTTTTTTTTATTGAAACAATGAGATGAAATTGGATTTTAGTAAATAACACCCTTAGTTAGTTTAACACATCACATCAATGATAAAATATCATTTCCAATAAGGGCCACTTCTGTCCCAGCAATATTACAGGATAGTAACCCTATTTCAGAAACATATTTTCTAGAATGGAGGAAAAAAAACGAAAAGCGCCAAAATGCAACTTGTAGTTGTTGTAAACGCTCACCAATGTAGATACAGTGATCCATTTGTTCCAGTCCCTCAGCTTGAGGGAGAGGACAAACCATTATAACGGGAGAAAAGATGGGTATCAGGCACACTGGAAACCCACAAACAGACCATCAGAAAAAGTGGTAAAAAGCTATAAAAACCCTTTATTTATACCATCAAAAGCCATACGCGCTTCATGCCCACGTGGCACTTAGTCATAGGCCTATGGCCAAAAGCCTTGTGGGCACAAACGCGTAAGGCATTTGATACTATAAATAAAGTTGTTTTTTAACCGTTTTTTCTGATGGTCTATTCGTGACTTTCAAGTTTCTAATACCCATTTTTTGCTCACGTTACATCATTTCTAGAAGATAAAGTGATTCACAAAACCGTAGATATATTTCTAGTATATAATGCAGTTTATCATTTCTAGTATATTTTATTCTCTACTTTCCACAAATAAAATGTACGGTCATACAGATGTAAATGGTTACTGATTTTTCCATTTTTGTCTATTTTTAAATGTATATGGAAAAATGTTTTATTCCTGAAAATATCCAGCACAACGTTGACGTTGTCTTATTTTCTCCTGTTTATTTATAACTATAACATCTGCTTCAACCAAAACATCTTTGACATTTACTCACCTGCTCAGACCTGGTGAAATCTCAGTATTTCCTATGACAGGAGAAACAACTTTATTTATTTATTTGAATACCTGTCCAGAATATAAGCATGCCCTGTATTGGAGAGTGCTGAATTACAGAAGTGCCAAGGTTTGCTGCAATACATGAGATCATTTCATTTTTAAGCCTACATCTGAGTCTGAGGTTCTGAAATGTTCTTTATCTTCCTGGTGGCTACGAGTCTGGCCACTTTGGTACCAGTAGCTCTTGAGCAACATGTTGCCCTCCAACCCCTTGGATGTTGCTACCAGTGGCCTTAAAGCAGGAGCTTATTTTTGAATTCCAGGCTTGGAGGCAAGTTTTGGTTGTATAAAAACCAGGTGCACTGCCAAACAGAGACTCCTGTAGGCTGCCATTCTACATAGGGCTACCAAATAGCCAATCACAGCCCTTATTTTACACCTCAGAAATGTTTTTATGTTTGTGTTACTCCCCAACTCTTTTTACATTCAGATGTGGCTCACTGGTAGAAAAGGCTGGGGATCCCTGAGTTAGAGTCAGTTAAAGAACAATACAGTCAATGCAATTCTTATTACTAAAGAGGATATTGAATTAAGTGAAATTATGGCTAGAAAAAATACGTTTGTCAAATCAGTTCAGGATTGGGCTGGAGGGTCTGGGGCCCATCGGGACTCCTGTCCAGGGCCCCCCTCTGGCTCTCCTTCTGCGCAAAAGGAGCCGCATATTGCTTTTTTTTTTTGTAGGGCCAGTAGATCGGGAGAGGGGGTCTGGCCAGGCCTGGATTTGCGGTGAGGCCACAAAGGCACGGGCGTAGGACGGCATAAATAAAGGGGCAGCATGCCACCCAGCCGCTGGGTAATTCTGCTGGATTCTGGAGCACTAAGCGGTAGCCGCGCAGTCAGATAGTATGCGCATGCTTCAGGAAGGGGGGGGGGCAGAAGACTCTGGCCTCCGAGTGACCTCAACTGAAATCCGCCCCTGGGTCAGGCCCGGCAGGGGGCCCCATTGGGTTTTTTCAGTCAGTCTGACCCTGAATCAGTTCATAAAATAATATCCTGTGCCACTCTAAACCCAATAATAAGTCGCTCACCTGTTGGCTTTGACCAGTCTTCTGCAAATTCCTGATTAGTTGCAATTAGTGATGGGCAAATTTATTCGGCAGGCATGGATTCGCGGCAAATTTCCACGTTTCGCCACCTGCGAATTGTTTTGCGAAATGCTACAAAAATTCACTGTGACAAAATTGTAAAAATTGTCAGGTGTCAAAATAATTTTGATGCCCATTGACTTCAATGCATTTGGGTAAAAAATTTGCGCATGTAAAAATTGTCGCTCATGTAAAACTTGTTGCGCAATTATTTTGACGCCAATTGAATTCAATGCGTTTCGCAAATCTTTCGCCGTTTCACATAGTTTTTCCGGAGTTTTGCGAATTTTTCGGCAAAGTGAAACTTGACAGATTCTCCCATCACTAGTTTCAATGGGTTACAGCAGTGATGAGAATGTGGCTATTGTTATTCAATGAGCCCCATTGGCTGTCCCTCTTTAAATATGAGCATATTACTGCAATTCAATTCATTTTTGGACAGGGCCCTTATTGGTGCGTAACTACCCCCAAACACAAAAGATCGTCAATGGGGCCGGCCTAACCGTGAGCATGCCGCTCTTGATGCTGCCACCCCCTTTGTTACATTTTACAGTACACTATCAATATTTTCTGCTACAAACTTCTGCTCTGGTTTTATACACTTATTTATAATTAAATTTTCCCCTGAAAATTTGCTTTCCAGGAAAAAATCATATTGTCATGATTTTTTCGGATTTTTCATCCGATTTTCACTATTTTTTTTAGGTTTTTTACCCGAAAACTCAGATTTCATATGTTTTTTTGCCCGAAAACTCAGAAAACTTCGGGGTATTGCACGAAACGAATCGCACATCACAAAATAATTGGGATTTCTCCCATTGATTTATATGTATCCTCGACAGGTCCGAGATGCTGGATTTTCTGATTCGGACTTTTCCATCCTAGGGGTTTAATAAATTCAGAAAAATTAGTGATTTTTTTTAAAAGTCCCATTTTATAAAAAAAAAATCAAAATGTTTTGTGATTTTTGCATTCGGAGTTTAGTAAATAACCCCGTAACTGTACAGCGTTGCAAAATATTATGATACTTTATAAATATACATAAATAAATAATCAATGTGTTTTGCCTAATTCATTAGGGCAATGGCAGACAAGCAAATCCTGATCTCCTGAAAATACCTCTCCCATAATTAACATGGGGATTGCCGCATGTAAAACACTTTGAGGCCCATTTACTTTGCTCGAGTGAAGGAATAGAATAAAAAAAACTTTGGCTACTAATCGAACGATTCGAACGAAAAATGGTTCAAATATTCAACCATTTGATAATCGAAGTACTGTCTCTTTAAAAAAAACTTCGACCCCCTACTTCGCCACCTAAAACCTACCGAGGTGCAATGTTAGCCTATGGGGAAGGTCCCTATAGGCTTTCTAGCAATTTTTTGGTCAAAGAAAAATTGTTTGATTAAAGGATTTTTCGTTTGATCGGTCGATCGAACTATTTGCGGTAAATCCTTCGACTTCGATATTCGAAGTCGAAGGATTTACATTCAGCAGTCCAATATCGAGGGTTAATTAACCCTTGATATTCGACCATATGTAAATCTGCCCCTTTGACCGAGTTCGGAATTTGCAGGATAAACCGCCATTTCGTTAATGTGTTCAGATCTGCCCTTTGCGGCACTCAGGCCATGGGCAACATCATTCTTTTTACTTTCCCCATTTACGAGAAATTCTAAATTGCTGCACTTTGGCTACGAAGCCTCGGGTTTGGCATAAACTGTGCATTAGCGGTTGGAAACATACCTGGCTGTTTGTTAAGTATCCCTTTGTGGTACTGAACATTAAATTAAAAAAAAAACTGAGAAGCCCTGCATTAAAGGATATTCAACATGTATTTTGGCAATGTTTAATTCAAACAGAGAAAAAAAATCTAGCGTTTCTACCGAAACGGGACAGGGTGCTATTAATGTATAGGATTTAATGCCTTGGGCTCTGTGTATTTCATTAATTTCCTACCCATTAAAGTAAAATGAGGATATCCTGTAGAGAATTGCAGTGAACCGTTCAAAAAAAAAAAATTTGATTAAAAAAAAAAATTCTTAAGCTAGAGAGAATACGAAGGGGTTCTCTCGAAATAACCGTTTCCTTGCCAGATTCATTACAATTTTTTTCCTCAAATGATTTTTCAATTGTTGTTGCGTGTCATAGCACAAGAAAAGCAACGTCATGGAGCAAACATCTTGTTTTCTGGATACGGTCATTTTGTGCCTCAAATCACATAAACATGAAGCACGATTTCTCTTTCTCCAAACAGATGTTTTAAAGGACAAGTAATGAGCAATTTGTGTCAGAAACCACTGCAAAGAATTGAGTGTACACCAGGATTCTTTCTACAGCAGTAAAATCTTAAAATGATCATTTATTACAGGGGTTCACCTTGTAAACGCTATTTTACAGTTCAGTTGCTTTCAGATTGTTCATCCGAAATAAAAGTTTTTCAATTGATATTCATGTTTTGTGTTTTTACTGTTTTACTGTTTTTCCAGAATGAAAGATTAAAGTACAAGGGGTTTTTCATCTTTAAATTAACCTTCAGTATGGTGTAGAGCAGGGGTCCCCAACCTTTTTTTACTCGTGAGCCACATTCAAGTGTAAAATAATGTCTTAGATAAGGGGTCCCAACCTTTTTTACCCGAGCCACATTCAAAAATAAAAAGAGTTGGGGAGCAACACAGACATGCAAAAAGTTCCTGGAGTGCCAAATAAGGGCTGTGATTGGCTATTTGGTGGCCCCTATGTGGACTGGCAGCCTACAGGAGACTCAATATAGCAGTACACTGGTATGTATGCACACAAAACGTGCCTCCAAGCCAGGAATTCGAAACAAGGCACCTGCTTTGAGGCCACTGGGAGCAACATTCAAGGAGTTGGAGAGCAACATGTTGCTTGTGAGCTACTGGTTGGGGACAGGCCCGGATTTGTGGCAAGGCCACATAGGCCCGGGCCTAGGGCGGCGCAATTTCAGGGGCGGCCCAGCCGCATCAGTAACTAGCACTGGAGACTCACGTCAGTCTCCAGTGCTGTTCCCAAGTGTTAAGATGCGCATGCGCGCGCACACACTGAGGGGGAAGAGGACGGCACCTGGAAGGGGAGGGACATCGCTGGACAGGGGGAAGTGAAGTGGAGGCACCAGTGCTGGACAGGGGGAAGCGAAGGGGATGGCACAGTGCTGTTCCCGAGTGTTAAGCTATGCACATGCGCGCACAGAAAGCGGAAGGCCCTGGAAGGCAAGGGGACATCGCTGGACAGGGGGAAACCGGAAGTGGAGGTAACAGTACCGGCAGGGGAGCGGGGGTGATGAGTAGAGCCAGCCTAGGGGGCGGCAAGTTTGTAAATCTGGGCCTGGTTGGGGATCACTGATGTCGAAAGTGATATTCCGAGACAATTTGCATTTGGTTTTCATCAGGGTCGGACTGGGCCAGCAGAACACCGGGAAAAAAACAAATGGGCCCCCGGCTCTTGTGGACCCCACCAGCCTAGATCCGCGATTTGCAGGCTCCTTCCTGCCGCTCTAGCACTGGATTTAATTTATTATTATTTGTGGTTTTTGAGTTTTTGTTAAAGCAGCTCTCCAGTTTGCAATTTCAGCAATCTGGTTGCTAGGGTCCAAATTACCCAAGCAACCCTGGCAGGCCTGGTGGAGCACACTCATGCACATAAAATATGAGTTGAGGCACTGTTGTGCAAGATAACCCTTGTGTAACCATCAGCAGGGCTGCCATCAGAAGTCACAGGCATCGCACAACAAAATGTTCTGGGCCACCCATCAGTACAAAGGGCACACAGACAAGAGCACTAAAACATTTAAAAAAAACATTGTTTTGGTGGCCAGGGTCCCCTACAAGTTATTAAAAAATGAAAATTTGTGGTCCGGGGACACCTAAGAATTACATTGGTGGCCAGGAGTTAAGAACATTGTTGTTCAGTGGAACTTACTAGTGATGGGTGAATTTGTCCCGTTTCGCTTCACCGGAAGATTCACGAATTTCCAGCAAAATTCGTGAAACAGCAAAAGATTTGCCAAACTCGAATTTTGCACCCGCGTCAATTCTGATGCCCGCTTGAATTTTGACACTTGCATTAAAGTTAATGGGCGCCCGAATAATGTTGACACTGAATTTTCGCTGCAGTTTTGCGAATTTATGCACTGGCGCAAAACGTGGAAATTCACCGCAAATTCTCGCTTGACGAATTTATTTGCCCATCACTAGAACTTACCTTTACAGTTCGCTGTGTGGGCGGGTCTTATTCCTCCTTAGCAATGTCTTTTTCGTTCTCCTCCAGCAGCTCCAGCTTCTTTGGCTCTGTCGGTTTCGGTTCCAGTGGCTTCGGTTCTGTCGGCTTCGGTTCCAGTGGCTTTGGCAGGCTATTTGGAAGGGCCTGTATTGGATTAGGTAAAGGGGGTCTGGCTAACCAGGAATATATATATATATATTTATATATATATATATATATATATATATATATATATATATATATATATATATATATATATATATATATATCCCTTAACCTCTCTGATCACTTTCCAGCAGGCTAGTAGTATCCACTTTAAGGGAGACCAAAAGTTTTAACCCATGGAGGGTGCCAAATATTATTGCACCCCCCCAAGGATTGTTATGACTTTCCTGATACCCTGGGCAGGTGTTCCTGTTTAGTGATGGCATGAATTTGTGGTGAAATCCTGCGATTCGGCGGCAGTGAATAAATTTGCGGAACCGCTGCGAAAATTCGCCGGCGTAAAAAAAATGGACGCCGGCAGCAAAAACGGACACCGGCGGCAAAAACGAGACACTGGCATCGTTTTGTGGATTTTTCGCCGTTTCGCGAATTTTGCAGGAAATTCACAAATTTTTTGGCAAAGCGAAATTCCCCAAATTCGCCCATCACTACTCCTGTTAGCAGAAAACTGCACCAGGCACCAGGTAAAAGGCAGACTTTAGCAAATAAGCTAGCTTTTCCCCTCTACTGTGCATAAGTTGGCCACTGTATTTTGAAGATCTGTCGTTAGCAGGTACCCTGGAACCGAATCTGAATCGTAATTTGCATATGCAAATTAAGGGTGGGAAGGGGAAAACATTTTTTACTTCCTTGTTTTGTGACAAAAAGTCACGCAATTTCCCTCCCCATCCCTAATTTTCATATACAAATTCGGATTTGGTTCGGCCTGGCAGAAGGATTCGGCTGAATCCTAATCCTGCTGAAAAAGGCCGAATCCTGCACGAATCCCGAACTGAATCCTGGATTTGGTGCATCTCTACTAATAGGAGTACCAGCCCAGTAGTACCAGCTCAGTAGTACCAGCTCAGTAGTACCAGCTCAGTAGTACCAGCCCAGTAGTACCAGCTCAGTAGTACCAGCTCAGGGTATCAGGTAAGTCATTACAATCTTTGGGGCATGTCCTTACATTTGGCAACTGGCTTGGATTGGAATTTTCCTTCTCTTTTAAATGGGTGTGTTGCAGTTCTGCCTAGGTTTACTAATGCTCACCAAGTTGTGTTCATGTGTACCCCTTAGAGAAAGTCCCAGAGTTACAGATGATCATACTATCATGTAACAGAGGACAATTTGTCACTAAATTGAAGTAACCACACAGCTCCAAGAATTTGGCACATATTGTAGGAGTCGGAGAACAGTTGTATCAGTTTCCCTGCAGAGTGTGCAGCATATACAAACAAGGGAAAGTTGTGCTCACCACTAATTTTTAAAAATATTAAGCGGGGGTGCAATGAGTCTGTGACCAAAAAAATTCATACAACCAAATGCAAGAGTTCCTCTGCACTCAACAGATTAACAATATATTTAAGACTTTGAGACATTTTGTGCCTTAAAGGTATACTGTCATGGGGAATAAAAAAATTCAAAACACATCAGTTAATAGTGCTGCTCCAGCAGAATTCTGCACTGAAATCCATTTCTCAAAAGAGCAAACTGATTATTTTATATTTAATTTTGAAATCTGACATATGGCTAGATATATTGTCAGTTTCCCAGCTCTCCCCAGTCATGTGACTTGTGCTCTGATAAACTTCAGTCACTCTTTACTGCTGTACTGCGAGTTGGAGTGATATCAGATCCCTCCCCCCAGCAGCCTAACAACAGAACAATGGGAAGGTAACCAGATAACAGCTCCCTAACACAAGATAACAGCTGCCTGGTAGATCCAAGAACTGCACTCAATAGTAAAATCCAGGTCTCACTGCGACACATTGAGTAGGAGAAGCAACAGCCTGCCAGAAAGCAGTTCCATCCTAAAGTGCTGCCTCTTTCAATCCCTGTGTTGTTTAAAGGGTAAGGCATTTTTCAGTAGCAGTATGCACAAAATGTCTCTGTCTTAAATATATTGATAATGGGTTGAGTGCAGAGGACCTTTTGTATTTAGTGCAGAATGTACATTTCAGCTTTATTTGTCCATTCTATTCTCTCCAGGTGCAAGTCTTTCCAATAATTCTCATTCAATAAAAGGGGATATTCACCATTGAGTCAACTTTTTGTATGATAGAGAGAGTGATATTCTAAAACAATTTCCAATTGTTTTTTATTTTTTTATGGTGTTTGAGTTATTTAGCTTTTTATTCAGCTGTTCTCCAGTTTACAATGTCAGCCATCTGGTTGCTAGGGTCCAAATTACCATAGCAACCATGCATTCATTTGAATAAGAGCCTGGAATATGAATGGGAGAGGCCTAAATAGAAAGATTAGTAAGAAAAAGTAGCAATAACAATAAGGGGGGTTAATTATCAAAGTCCAAATTTATCAGAAAAATATTTTCTGAAAGAAACTCAGACCAAATCCACACAGGTTTTTTCAGCTTATTTATTAATACATTTTGTTTGCAGCACAAAATCCGAAAAACAAAAGGGAAAAATACGAATTTTTAGAATTTTTCGGAATTTCCGAAAACGCTGATCTTTTTTGGATTTTTGCCCGAAAACCCCGAAAACTTTGTAGTATTGCACAAACCCAGCGCAGATCAAAAAATCTTTGGGACTTCTCCCATTGACTAATATGCAACCTCGGCAGGTCTGAGATGCCCGGATTTTCGGATTCTGACTTTTTCTATCCTCGGCGTGTAATAAATTCCGACAAATTCGGGATTATTTTTTTCCACTGAAAATCTGGATCTTATATTAAAAAAACACTGTTTTTTGGAATTCGGAGTTTAGAAAATAACCCCGTAAATGTGTAGCTTTACAGATCATTTGTTTTTATATGTGACCCCTATTTTGAAACCTGAAAAGAGTCAGAAGTAAAAGGCAACTAATTAGAAAAAAACTATAAAAAAAGAAAAAATGAAGACCAATTGAAAAGTTGCTTGGAATTAGCCATTCTATAACATATTACAAGTTATCTTAAACCACCCCTTTAATATGTCTGTGGCTCTGCAATGTCTTTGCTGTTTTTTAAAAAAAATCCATTTAATTTATCTTGATTTACCTGAATAACGTTTTGGGATTCACCCGACTAAACAAAATGATTCAAGTGTTTTCATCAAGTTTAGCTTCACATATAAGACGCAGCAAAGGGGGTAAATGTGTAGATATGGGGGGCACACACATCCATCTAAATAAAGCCAGCCAATCCAAATAATATAATCTAGACAGCCCCGGGGTGTAGGGTGGGGGAAGCTGTTTGATAGGAGATTTGAAAGCTGGAATATGGAAGGGAATTGTCTTAATTAAAATTCTCCCTTTCATCGTTGTAATTAAGGTCTATGAAAAATCTGTTTCCCACTTTGTCATTATGCCAACTTAAAAGAGAAATAATTTTTTTTTTTTAAAAAAAGGGATGTACAGGCACAACATCATGTTATATTAAAATAACTGCAGTTTTAATTAGTCGTGCATTGCAAGGGAGAATAATTGAGAATTTAATTTAACTCTCTTGTCTCTGTGATACAAATGCATCGAAAGTAACAGCAGATCTGCACTGCAAATCCCATTCATATCGTATCATATCCTCAGCATACGTGGCACTGCCAATCTGCACCCTGCATTTGATAAATACCAATTCTCTATGGGCAACAAGGGCTATGGTGTACGTGGTGTATTAACTGCATGAATTTACTAGCCCATGATTATCACATACTCAAATTCAACAAGGTGGTTGAAACTAAAATGACAAGCTATGGACAATAGTGTCTTAAGTTGTGGTGCAGCTGTGAGGCAAAATATGTATTGTATTCCTGCTGCTCATGGAACTCCCAACAGTAGGTAAAGCCAAACTGGTATAAAGTGTTAATGGTCCTATCCGACATTCGTGTGAGTGTATATATATATATATATATATATATATATATATATATATATATATATCTACAGGTCAGGACTGAGAATTAAAATAGGCCCTGGCATTTCAGGTACACATAGGCCCAATCAGTCCCACCAGCCCACTAAATACTGACTTTCTATGGCACCTTATAGCAGCCCCTCTGGCATTTGCCAGAACCCACAGATTGCCAGTCCGGGCCTGTATATCTATATCTTTAGGCATGATATATACCATGTGATGCCTTTGCCATAGACAAAGACTCTCCCTACTATTCCTGCTATCCCACAGTCAAACTCCCTTCCCAGAGACTATAATCCCACTGTTACTATAGGCACCATCTCTCCCTACTATACCTGCTATCCCACAGTCACAGTCCCTTCCCAGAGACTATTATCCCACTGTTACTATAGGAACCATCTCTCCCTACTATACCTGCTATCCCACAGTCACACTCCCTTCCCAGAGACTATTATCCACTGTTACTATAGGCACTATCTCTCCCTACTATACCTGCTATCCCACAGTCACACTCTCTTCCCAGAGACTATTATCCACTGTTACTATAGACACCATCTCTCCCTACTATACCTGCTATCCCACAGCCACACTCCCTTCCCAGAGACTAATATCCCACTGTTACTATAGGCACCATCTCTCCCTACTATACCTGCTATCCCACAGTCACACTCCCTTCCCAGAGACTATTATCCCACTGTTACTATAGGCACTATCTCTCCCTACTATACCTGCTATCCCACAGCCACACTCCCTTCCCAGAGACTATTATCCCACTGTTACTATAGGCACCATCTCTCCCTACTATACCTGCTATCCCACAGTCACACTCCCTTCCCAGAGACTATTATCCCACTGTTACTATAGGCACCATCTCTCCCTACTATACCTGCTATCCCACAGTCACACTCCCTTCCCAGAGACTATTATCCACTGTTACTATAGGCACCATCTCTCCCTACTATATATTCGCTATGATACAGACCACCTTAAAGAGGCCATGTGCGAGCCAATCAGGTTCACTCTCCAACCAACTGATGACCATATAGATGGAGAGTGTATTAGGGACCATATTTGCATATAAAATACACACACTGGCAAAATTATTTTTTTAAAAAGGCTCAAATTGCAGGCTATTTACAAAAGAATTAAATTGCCTTCCACTCCTTGTGCTTGGATAGTTAAAGTGTTAATGTGAAATTAGGCTTAAGATATGCTGGACTTTTTTTTTTTTTATTTGCAAAAGTCTCTATTCATGCCACTGTTGACCCTGCCCTGAAAATAAGAAAAGCTGCAGAGTGAAAACACCCCATGCTTTATAACAAATATATACAGATATTCGTGCCTATGATTGAGGAAGAATAAAAAAAAACCAAACAAACACAATATGGACTCATACAGCAAAACATGAAAAGCATATTATCTGCACAGAATAGAGCAAAGCTACACTAAATGAATGCAGGTTGTGAACCATTTGAGCAGATATACTGCAAACATTTATTTTCTTCCTTTCGGCTCAATATCTTAAAAGTACATTGACACCAGACCATGTTCCCATCAAAGCAGCAACTCTGAGAACATTTGCTGATAAGCCTTATCTCATTTACGGTTCATTAGCAACTGAAATCTCAAGGACCTGTCAATCATGTGCTTTGTGAGCAGCCAGAACAGTTAACTGCTAGTAAACGGACATTGGCATCAAGCAGCAGTGATCACTGGAAGCCTGGCCTGCAACCCTAATAAAGCACAAAGCCTGCGAGATTTCACCCCAATAGACTGCTCTTTTTCCTTAGATTCTGTGCTCTACATTCAGATTATATATATATATATATATATATATATATATATATATACACACATATATATATATAGTCAAATACAAGAGTCCTCTGCACTCAACCCATTATCAATATATTTAAGACAGCGACATTTTGTGCATACTGCTACTGAAAAATGCCTCTTGTATTTGACTATATGTATTTTGTGGTCACAGCCTCATTGCACCCCGTGCCTAATGGTTTTAAAAAATAGTGGTGAGCACAACTTTCCCTTGTTTGTCCATATATTGCAATATATTTAAGCTGCACAACTACGTCACAGTCATCCCATATCTGGCCAGTCCTACGCTCAATTTTTAAGTTTGAGAGTTTTACTTTGAAAGCAGCTAGTAAGTTGCAGGTAAAACTTAGTCCCTTTGTAAAATGTATAATGAAACAATAGAATTCTTAATGAATCAGATGAAAATTAAGCGTAGGACTGGCCAGATATGGGATGACTGTGACGTGGTTGGCCAGCTTAAATATATTGCAATATATGGACAAACAATCCCTGTTTTGTTTAAAGGGTAAGGCATTTTTCAGTAGCAGTATGCACAAAATGTCTATCTTAAATATATTGATAATGGGTTGAGTGCAGAGGACTCTTGTATGTGTCTATATATATATAGATATATATATATATATATATATATATATATAGATAGATATATATATATATATATATATATATATATATATGACCCTGATCAAAAGTTTACATACTCCAGTTCTTAATACCGTGTATTGCCCCCATTAACATCAATGACAGCTTGAAGTCTTTTGTGGTAGTTGTGGATGAGGCTCTTTATCTTCTCAGATGGTAAAGCTGCCCATTCTTCCTGGCAAAAAGCCTCCGGTTTCAAACTGATCAAGTTTACATACCCTGGTGATTTGGCCTGATAACATACACACAAAAGGGTTAGAATGGCTTGAACTTGACACAAAAGGGTTAGAATGGCTATTAAAGGTAACCATCTTCACCTGTGATCTGTTTGCTTGTAATTAGTGGGTTTGTATAAAAGGTCAATGACTTTCTAAACTTCTAACAGACCCTTGCATCTTTCATCCAGTGCTGCACTGATGTTTTTTGGATTCTAAGTCATGGGGAAAGCAAAAGAATTGTCAAAGGATCTGCGGGAAAAGGTAAGTTGAACTCAATAAAACAGGAAAGGGATATAAGAAAATATCAAAGGTATTGAGAATGCCAATCAGGAGTGTTCAAACTCTAATTAACAAGTGGAAAATGAGGGGTTCTGTTGAAACCAAACCACGGTCAGGTAGACCCACTAAAATTTCAGCCACAACTGCCAGAAAAATTGTTCGGGATGCAAGGAAAAACCCACAAATAACTTCAGATGAAATACAAAAATACTGGAGGAAAATTTGCCCCTATCAGCCCCGGAAGCTGCGCATGGGATGTACTTGGACATTCCAACATGACAATGATCCAAACACAAGGCCAAGTCCACCTGTCATTGGCTACAGCAAAATAAAGTGAAGGTTCTGGAGTGTCCATCTCAGTCTCCTGACCTCAATATCATTGAGCCACTCTGGGGAGACCTCAAACGTGCTGTTCATGCAAGACAGCCCAAGAATTTACGGGAACCACAAAAGACTTCAAGAAAACGTTAAGGCACCTCAAAATATTGGGTAACCATAAACTACCTGCTCTCTAGGACCATTCTTGTGTTTTTGCATTACATAGTGATATTATTTTAATAAAAACAAGGAACCCAATTGTGGGCTTCTTGCATATCTAACCAAGGCACACGTTAAAGCAAATTTCAAATTTTTTCAAATATTTCTACTCATTGCTACAAACTATAGGTATTGGATCTAGTATCTGGACTGCTCAGGATCTGGGATTTTCAGTATAAGGGATGTTTCTGTAATTTTGATCTCCATTCCTTAATTATCTCTTTAAAATGAATGGTATAGGAGTTATTATCCAGAATGCTCATGAACTAGGAATTTATGTTTAATGGATCTTTCTGTAATTTAGATCTTCATACCTTAAGTCTACTAGAAAATCATGTAAACATTAAATAAACCCAATGGGCTGCTTTTGCCTCTAATAAGGATTAATTATATCTTAGTTGGGATCAAGTACAAGCTACTGTTTTATTATTACTACAGAGAAAAAAAAATCATTTTTAAGAATTCGGATTATTTGGATAAAATTGAGTCTATGTGAGACAGACTTTCCATAATTCGGAGCTTTCTGGATAATGGGTTTCCGGATAACAGATCCCAGACCTGTACACAAGCCTCTCCAAAAAGAGACCAAGTGCTATATATTCACACTAATGGTATCCAATGGTAATATTCTATTGGTTGTCTCCATAACCAAAGATTTATGAGGGGTTTCATGTTTTTGGAAGGCTAAAATTCTTGAAGTCTTAAAGACCTGCAAGAAATAATGAATACACCTATAGCGTAGCAGAATACATACAATAACTAAACTCAATAATCCCAGCATGTACATTGACTGTTTTTTACAGAGAGACTGGACCCTGTGATTAAATCTCATCTGGTTCCTCTCTGTACATTTGATAAACCATTGTCTTCTGGGGTCAAATACTACTGATCTATGCAATTAATCATGAATAGACATTAATAACGTCTTTTCGCAGCTTCCGGACATCGGCTTTTCGCGACATTGTCGGTTCAGGAAGAGGCGGCACGGCTTTGACGCTGTCAAGGGGGGCTGACTATTTCGAAAAGAGCAGCGCAGTACCCCCTGTGCCCCCCTGATGGTGGCCCTGAGTGCTGCACTATGGAACTGCTTTCTGACAGGCTATTGTTTCTCCTACTCAATGAAGCTGAATGTGTCCCAATGGACCTGGATTTTTACTATTGAGTGCTGTTCTTAGATCTACCAGGCAGCTGCTATCTGGTTACCTTCCCATTGTTCTGTTGTTAGGCTGCTGGGGGGTAAGGGAGGGGGTGATATCACTCCAACTTGCAGTACAGAAGTAAAGAGCGACTGAAGTTTATCAGAGCACAAGTCACATGACTGGGGGCAGCTGGGAAATTGACAAAATGTCTAGCCCCATGTCAGATTTCAAAATTGAATATAAGAAAATCTGTTTGCTCTTTTGAAAAAAGGGATTTCAGTGCAGAATTCTGCTGGAGGGGCACTATTAACTGATGTATTTTGAAAAAAACATGTTTTCTCATGACAGTATCCCTTTAAGCAAATGCTGCTTTCAATAGCAATTACATTTATAAATAACTTTTAAAGCACTTACAATTGTTAACAAATTCATATTGGAAAGTTGGTCAGAATTGTGCTTTCATTTATTAGGTAAAACAGTATTGTTTGGGTGGACATGTCCTTTAAATGCTACAGCACCCAATTTCCACTGCCTGTAATATCATCATGAACTGGCAGTTAAGGGGAACTGCTGAAGTCATGACATGAGCTACATGAACCAAGCGGAATGTTTTGAAACGGATGGCACAGTCCCCTAACTTAAACATCATAGAAATTCTCTGGGTAGATCTTAAGCTGGCCATAGATGTTGAGATTTTTAAAAGATCAGATCCTCATCGTGAGACCACGATCTTCTCGGAACGATCGTACGAATTTACCATCAACTAAAAAGACCAATTTGCCAGGAAAACAAAGGGGAGCTGCCTGCTTGGCCCTGCAAACATAGAGAGATTGCACTGGGACCGACAAAGATTTTTTGACCGGGCCGATCAATGTCCTGACAGATGTCGGCCGAAAAATCATAAGATGTACGATCGTTCGAATCCCACTAACCGCACAATAATTTCGAAGGATTGGTCGGACTTCCCTAAAATCGGTCGTTCGGCAAGAAGAATCGTCGCATCTATGGGGAGCTTTAATCATGCATGAGAAGATCTCAAAATTAGAAGTGATCTGCATGGAACGGTGGGCAAAAATCCCTATAACAAGAGTGGAAAGTCTCTTAGCTGTATACAAAAGCTGTGATCTTACTAGAATGTCAAAGCATTTGCACATGCCACTGTTACTACTGTATTTACTTTGTTCCTATGTTTTAAAGTGTGAAAATTAAATGTACATGTGAATTATCATTTGTATAATGTTGTGTTTAACACACTCATTCCAGCAGTCGTTGTTTACAACCGCTGTGAACTATATTACTGAGAGAATAAGAGCATTGGCACAAATATCAGCAACCAGCTTAGAATCAGTTATTACATGTCTTTATAGGAAGATTGAATGCAGAAAACATGATGACAGAACATAAGAGAATCCTACATTGCTGTCAGGAAAGGTTATTTTAACAGGGCAGGCACTGGTCTGAGCTACAGGAGAGCCAAAAATAACAAAAGTCTTTTAAGACTTAAAAAAAACGTGTTTTGTTTAGTTATTAAAATGGTGCAGGAGCCTATGCCAGTGGTTATAAATCCTGGGTCTCTAATAGGAGATGAGAGCAGGAGGAGGTCAGTTTCGGGGAGAGGCAGGGCCAGAACACAGGAGAAATATGCTTGGTGCATCCAGCAAAGATTCCTGATGAGATCTTGGGTCAGATAGACATGTACACAACATGGATTTAACCCTAGTAATAACTCATTGCAAAATTTACTGCTGAAAAACCTGGAGCAATGCGCTACAGAAAATTAAAGGAGAAGGAAAGTCGTTAACTAGTGATGGCTGATCCCACGAAATTCGCAAAATGGCTGAATGGACACCGGTGTTCGTTTTTAGCAAAATTGCGCCGGCGTCCATTTTTTGGTGAATTTTCACTGGCGAATTTTCGCGGCGGTTTATTTGCTGGGGCGAATCGCAGGAATTCACCGCAAATTCGCGCCTAACAAATAAATTCGCCCATCACTATCCACTTAACCACTTGGGGATGCCAAATGTTAGGCATTTCCAAGTAATTACCCCGAGGGTAATTGGGGCCACGCCGCACTCTTTGATTAGCCGGGCCCCCCTGCTTTCTGAGAGCTGCTGACTTTGGGAAGGCAGAGCGGGAGCACAAGGGGAGGTATCTTCTGTCCATTACTTCTCCTTTTTGGTCACTGAGTTTAAGTCCCGGTTGAGCTGCTCAGGGATTGGATAGCTGAGGTTTGAACTTCTTCTCCAGCTCATCCAATCACCATGCAGCTTTACCAGGACTTGCAATTCTGTGACCAATAAGGGAAGTAAATGCTGTCACTGGAAGAAGATGCAGCCACCTGTGCTCCCCTCCTCCCTTCTGTAGTTGGCAGCTGACAGCACTGACAGCAGGTGGGCCACACTAATAAAGTAAGTGTAACATGGCAGGGCCCCCCTAAAGGTAACCCTTTGTGGTCCCTGTTGTGTGGTGGGGCTCTGGGCACCAAATTTTTTTTCCTTCTGGGGGGCAAGTTTTTTTACATGGATGTTTAAGGGGGTCCTGGCCACCAATTTTCTTATAACGTGGGGGGGGGGCCCTGGCCACCAATTCTTTTTCCCCATGTGGTGTCCTAGCCACCAATATTTTTTAATGGGGGGCCCTGACCACAAATGTTTTTTTAATGGGGGGCCGTGACCACAAATGTTTTTTTCAATGGGGGGGCCCTGACCACCAATATTTTTTTATTAACATGTGGGAACCATAGCCACCAGTTTGTTTTTTTTAGTGTGTGGTGGGGGGTGGACCTGTGGGGTGGGGAGGGTGGACCTGTAGGTGGGGCTTGTGGTGGGCACAGCCCAGGGGGCCCAGGAAATTTTTTCGTATGGGGCCCTGTGATTTCTGATGGCGGTCCTGTTTGGCACCCCCAAACAGTTACCGAGTATTCTTCCCTTTCGGGAACGGTGAATCCTGAATCCTTTGTTAAAGAGTCAGCCAAATAACTAACCAAATCCAACCCTAATTTGCATGTGTAAATTAGGAGAAAAAGGGTTAAGAGGACCAAACACACTGCGTGCTGTTAAAAAATTAAAAAATGTATTCCTTGTTTGTATGATGAAAAGTCATGTTTTTATGGATTTGGTTCAGCCAAATCCAAATCCTGCCGAATCCCTAGCCAAATCCTGAATTCGGTGCATCCCTTCAGCAAATCATGTAAAAGTGCAGCTCAAAATGAGCATTGTTTTGTGTAGATTTTTTCTAGACCTGGGTTGATCCCAGTGCAGAACGCTCTTCCTGTATTATTGACAAAATAACACTGATGCACTAAACCCCTCCATTTAACCTGCAGTTAATAGAGCAATACAAATCCAGGGTTTTCTAGGTCATGCCCAAGGACCCAGCCCTTGTTATCTGCAGCCATAATCCCAATGCAATTTATCACAAATATTGGCCACTTTCTGGTAAGCAATGGCTAATTGTAACTCTGTAATTTGAATGCTCCCCCCTAAATTGGGATACGCATAAGGCATGTCATTTGTATTGTATTTTGTATGTATAGGACCTGTTATCCGGAAACCTGTTATCCAGAAAGCTCTGGGTTACGTGATGGCCATCTCCCATGTTAATCAAATAATTTTTTCTCTGTAATAATAAAAAAGTAGCTTGTACTTGATCCCAACTAAGGTATAATTAATCCTTATTGGAAGCAAAACCAGCCTATTGGGTTTATTTAATGTTAAAATTATTTGGTATGTTGATCCAAATAACAGTCCCATGTCCCAAGCATTCTGGATAACAGGTTCCATACCTGTACTACCATGTAAGTCTCAACATTTTTTTTTTACCTTGAAAAACTGGAAACCTCATAAAAACTTTTATGATGCTATGTTTGAAATAACCTGAACTGTGCAAATTACAAATGACCATTGACGTCCCTTTAAAATATTTGGGATGCACAGAATCCAGGATTCGGATAGGGATTTGGCTTTTTTTTTCATCAGGATTCGGATGAATCCAAGTGCTTGGCTGAACTGAATCTGAATCTTTAAAATCACGTGACTTTTTTTAGCCCTTTTAGATTCGGCTGAATCTTTAAGGATTCGGCTGAATCACAAAAGAAGTAGATTCAGTGCATTTCTAGAATATATGCAAAATGTTGTAACAGTCTGTCTCCGGGAGTTTAAATTCGGCATGCACAGACAGACACCGTATGCTATCTGACCCATGGGGTTCTGGGGTGAATCGCCGGATATCGTACAAGGGACCTACACGGTGTAGCCTCATTGGAGCAGCTCGACAAACAGTGATGCAGAAATGGCGGAGCTCACCCGTCACGTTCCATCTCCTCTTCGATCACCGCTCTCGCGATAAACCGGCTACTTCTCCCCGACTGCAATTTCGTATACGTTTTCAGGCATTTTGTCACTCACAATGGAGGAGATTAGGTGCGACAAAACCTCCCATCTGCCATTGACAGAAGAGACAGAAGCAAAACTATCTGTGAATCTACAGCTGCTCCAGAAAAAAACTTTTCCAACAAGAATCTGTATTAGTAGATAGCCATAACGGTACTAGAAGCTACTTATGGGTCTCTAACTGCTTCAGAATATTTCGAAAATTCGCCATTGACGGCTTCGCTCACATCACAACACTTCGCCAGGAGTAGACTCGCCAGGACAACGCTAATTCACTAAAATCTGAACTTGCGTCCAGGGCACCGATCGCTGGCGAAGTAGCGCTATCGTTACTGTGGCAAGCGAAGCAAAGTTGCGCTAGCGTTGGCTAATTTGCATTCGGCAGGAAGTTAATGTCGAATGTACGTATATGTTGCAGCAAATACATTACATTACACAAGCCTGGGAAACTTAATAAAATAAAATACAATTGTTATATTGCCCTACACATGAGCCCAGTGTATAGTTTGTGTGCCATAGGTTAGGAAATGTAGGGGGGCACCTGGGTACCCCCAAAAAAATCACGATCTTTTGCAGCCTATCACCCTGAAAAAAGAAAAGTTGCCAGCGTTTTTTGGGGCTTAGAAACATTTTCAACTAAAATTTGAGGAAGTCCTATCTACTCTATTGCACTTCGCCTGGTCTGAGGTGGCGAAGGCAAGTCTGGCGCAAGAGGTAACGTTCAGTACAAATCCGCATCTAAGTGAATTTGCGCAGTTACGTCCATTCGCCAGAGCAAACCTTCGCCAGGTATAAGTGAGCTAATCTATCTCCTTCGCCAGCGACCGTTAGTAAATCGGCAAAGTAACGAAATGACGTCACGCTGTCGAATTTTCGACCACGTTAGTTGCCCTTTAGTAAATTTGCCCCTTTATTGAAACTTTGGATGAAGCAGAGCACACTCAAATGGCTTACCAGAGAACGCCTGGTGCACAGGGTGGAGGTACGGCAGTCCCCAATATATATTTGAACGAAAAAACTCTGGCACTCAAGGCAAGTGAAATGCAGGGTTCCCCCTTGCTTTTATTTCTTGTGCAGACGTGCAGACGTGCTTGATAAAGGGGGTAACCCCGAAACGTCGCACGTCTGCACAAGAAATAAAAGCAAGGGGGAACCCTGCATTTCACTTGCCTTGAGTGCCAGAGTTTTTTCCCCTTTATTGAAAGCAACCACTAGTAGATGCTACTTGCGGACCTCCAGCTGTTGCAGAAGAAACTTTTCTGTTGCAGAAGAAACTGTACTAATAGATAGCAAATGCAATGACTCTACTAGAAACTACTTATGGTTCTACATCTATTTGAGAACAGTTCTCAACAAGAATCTTTATTAGAGATGGAAGCAACCACTAGTAGAATCTACCTGCAGACCTCCAGCTGTTTCAGAAGAAAATTTCCCAACATGCTTCCTATGTCTGGGATATTCTGCACTTGTGTTCTTAGCAGATTTAGTAGGCCAATTAGAAGTAGTTACTGGTTATGTTTCCTGTAACAGAAAGTTTCACATCCATTTGTATATAATGTACCACTATTTCTACATTTGCTCACATTATATATTTGCTCCAGACTTCCCCAGGTATTGTGATATAGTGGAAACATGAACCTTAGAAAAGGTATTAAAATAAACATCTGAACAGAGGCCAGATTTTAGAAGAAGAAGCCCGGCACTCTGCACTCTTCATTTTTCTCCAGAATCAATACAAGAAAAACAAAAAGTTCAAACCGCACCTGCGGGACTAGAAATATTGTGAGCATCAGACAAAAATAACTTTTAAATCTTTGATCTAAAGAAAACGGAGCAATGCATTAACGGGGATTTTTATTCACTGGCAACGTCTTGTATTACTGGAGCTTCAGTTACCAAGTAAACAGTGTTTTTATATGCTTTATACTGCTGCGACAAAGAAAAGAAATCAGATATTGGGGGTCTGAAAACTGCTACAAACGTGGAGTCAATTAACTTCTGACCTATTTATTATTGTATTATATTGTAATATATCCAAGGATAGCACTCCATAGGGTAAATTTACTAACCTGTGAAAATTCACCAGCGACGGCTTCGCACCCTTCACCAGTAGGGTTAACACCTGCCAATGCCGGGGCCGGTATTACAAATTTACCGGCAATGCAGTTGCCGGTAATTTGTAATATCCTTTAAAAAAAAGCCCTCGGCCTGCACCCGTTTGCGCATAACTTACCTTTTTTGTAGTGTTCTTCACATCACCGCAATGTTGCTCAGCCCCTTTTTGTGGCACACTGCGTAGCCCTGCCCCTTTTTGCATCATGGTCCGCCTCCGAATAGGGTGGCAACCCTATTCACCAGGCGAAAATTCGCTCAGACAACATTAATTTACTAATTAATTTACTAAGATGCAAAGTTGTATCCAGGCCGCCAAAACGCTGGCGAATTTTAGCTAACGCTACTTCGGCAATCAAAGTGAAGATGCGCTAGTGTTCAATTATGCCTAGCACAAGTTCGTTAGAGGTCTTCGCTCAGGCTAATTTGCATACGGCGGGAAATTATAAAGTTGAATGGATGTATATGTTGCAGCAAATACATTACATTTAGTGATGGGCGAATAAACGCCGGCGTTGTTTTGCAAATTTTTTGGACGTCCCGTTTTTATACGCCGGCGTAAAAAAAAAAAGGATTTTCGCCGGCGAATTCTCGCGCATCACTAATTACATTAAAGTCCAGGGAACCTTAATAAAGAAAATAGAGTTGTTATATTGCCCTATACATGAGCCCAGTGTATAGTTTATGTTCCATATGTTAGAAAATGTATGGGGGAACCAGGTTACCCAAAAAAAAGGACTTTTTGGTGAGTCGTCGCCAGCGTTAGTCACTTTGCCCAATTAGCTGAGTAATCTAGCCATACTTAGAGCTGGAAATGTGCTTTGTCGTTTCCTTTTGGCCAAGGAAAACATGTTTATCTCAATAAGTCTAATAGTTTATTTATCAGATTTATAAGGTACACGTATGAGATCCATTATTCGGAAACCCCCAGAAAGCACCGAATTATGGAAAGGTCGTCCCCCACAGACTCCATTTTATTCAAATAATCCAAATTTTTAAAAATGATTTCCTTTTTCTCTGTAATAATAAAACAGTAGCTTGTACTTGATCCCAACTAAGATATAATTAATCCTTATTGGAAGAAAGAACTGCCTATTGGGGTTATGTAATTTTTTAATGATTTTCTAGTAGACTTAAGGTATGAAGATTCAAATTGTGCAAAGATCCATTATCCAGAAAACCCCAGGTTCAGAGCATTCTGGATACTAGGTTTCATACTTGTACCACCAAATTTCACAGAGGTATAAAATAAGGCAGGACAGATACAATATTTAACAGATGAAGAGGACCATGCTCATAATGGCTTACGGGATTTCAATGCTTATTTTGTAATGGAAGCTTAATTCTCTGAAATAATATCTCTTTTGGGGAAATACTTTTTTATCCAATGAATGGGATTATCATCAGATTAAATCAAGGATAATATTAAAACGTGTTTATTGAAATTCCTGGTAATCATTTTTCAAACCTGTCGTCGGGAGCAACCAAGGTTTGTCCCTCCCAAGGGGTGTAAATTTTGCTCAAGTAAAGTGATGGGTGAATTTATTCGTCAGGAGCGAATTCACGGGGAATTTACGCATTTTGCCACTGGCAAATAAATTAGCGAATTTGCCCTTTTTGACGCCTGCAAATCAAAATCATCGGTTCACTAATTTTTCGGCAGCTACGTGAATTTTGCGGGAAATTTGCGAAATTCTTGGCAAAGAAAAACTGGACAAATTTGCCCATCATTACTCAAGTATCATTCAAGTGATATCAGCAGGGGCGTAACTACAGAGGAAGCAGACCCTCTTTTTTTTTTTTTGTAAAAAAAAAAAACCTTTGAATTTTTCAAAATTTTTAATACCCCGAAGCTGGAAAAACTTTGAATACGAAAATACACCATCTAAAAACCTGTCAATGTCATGTAGGAGTCAATGGCAGAGATTCCTTCAACCATTTGAAGATGTTAATGATGTTCAGGGTTTTTTTCTGTGAGTTTCACTTGAAAACAATTAAGAGATCTTTAGTGCTCTTACTGACGAGCGTTTTTACCTGCGCTCCCCTGCGTTAAGTTTTTCTGCGTTCAGCCGCAGGGGAGCGCAGAAATAGACGCATTACATTTTTTCCAATGGGGCTTTACTCACACAGGCGCGTGTAGGCGCCGAACGCAGGTTGAGACGCAACATGCTGCCTTTTTCCTGCGTTCGGCGCCTACACGCGCCTGTGTGAGTACAGCCCCATTGGAAAAAATGTAAGGCGTCTATTCCTGCGCTCCCCTGCGGCTGAACGCAGAAAAACGGAACGCAGGGGAGCGCAGGTAAAAACGCTCGTCAGTAAGAGCCCTTAGTGTGGAAAACTCAATTGATTTGAGTTTTCTGGGTTATCAATCAAGTTAATTCTGTCAGTCATGTTCATCTGTTTTTTCCCATTCAAGGTTTTTCTTTAATTAGAAAACATTTGAGTTGTGAGTTCATTCGAGTTATAAAAATCCTCACAAACCTCTAAAATTCTACCTTTGATAAATAATCCCCTAAAAATGAACTTAAATGTGAACCACCCCTTAAAGATCCGCTCATTGAGTAAGGTCAAACAAGCACAGGGTCGGACTGGGCCAGCGGGCTCTTGAGAACCCCACTGGCCCAGACCAACTCCCTAGACTCGCTCCCAAGAGTAAGCTTCCTGTCGCGACCTCCCTTTTTCGGGCAGGTCGCGGCAAATACAAAGCGAGCATGTGCAGTGCTGCAGGGGGACAAGTTGGCGGGTGGCGGCTTGGCAGGGGGCCCTTCAACAGCAGCCCAGGTGGGCCCCGGGCCCCCCAGTCCGACCCTGAACGAGTAGATCTCTGTAACCCCTGCTGTACCCACCCTACCAGGCTCAAGATAAAAAATATTTGAGTTACTTTTCCAATTTCAAAGCACACTCACTGTGACAACATTCAAGAACACAAAATACACAAATTGTTAAAATTGGTAGCATTTTTTTTAAATTCCATAAACTCTGCAGGGTACTTACTGTCTTACCTTCTCAATATATGGGAATTAAACTGTGATCTTATCAGTGATGGTCTTGGGACCCTTGGACCCACTGGTGAACTTGACTTCTATTACTGCTGCAGATAACGTCCACCACAACCTCCTTTCACTTTCCTGATAACAGAACCCCCCCCCATCAGCCTCCACGCATGGACCTGGGGTGTGCAGGGCACACCAGTATTCCCAGGGGCCATTCTTAAAGTGGCCATACACAGGGAGATCCGCTCGTTTGGTGACTTCATCCCCAATATGCCCACATTGAAGTGGGCGATATCGGGCTGATCCGATCATGGGCCTCAGGGCCCAACAATCGGATCAGAATGGCGGCGATGCAGGCAGTTGGATCGCAGGACTGAATCAACGAACAGATGCTGCTGCGATTGACTGGATTTATTACCCTGCCCAATCTATATCTGGACAGACATCAATCAGGGAAGCCAGTTGGAGGGCCCCACACACAGGCCAATAAACTGCCAACTCCGTCTGTCGGCAGCTTGTATCGGCCTGGGCCTTTACCCTACACCCTGGCATATGGTGGTAAATCATGGAGGGGGGATATCCTACTGTAAAGAAAATAATCTCATTCCTAATCCCTTAATCTGCTGCAGGGATCTAACAAGGCCATGCAGTGGAATTTGTGAGTTTAAATCTGCAGTTTATTTTTCATTCTTACCATGCTCTTAGTATAATTATGCCTGTTGTGCAGAGAATACCAGTGCACAGTTAACCACCCCATTTGTGTGGATACACACTAATCCTCATGTAGGGGTGTAATGAATAGCAGTAATTACCCAGGGTGTAACAGATGTTATTTACAATGCAGCAAAAGTCCTGCATTTAAAGGTAAAAGAAATGTGCCTACTATTCCAATCATATTATTCAGTCACTTGATATTTCTGGTACTGAGCAGCCAAAGGAAACAGACCAGTATTTGTAATATTGATGCTGTTGGAAACAAGTAAAATAAAGGCAACATTTAGATCTTAGTCAAGTAAAAGCAAATATCCCAAAGACACCAAACATTTTTTTGTACATATCTAATACACATGGATAGGCTAAATGCTCACAGTTCGGAGGCTCCTGTTTAAACTGGTCCCTTAGTAGTTAATTAAAAAGACATTTCCCAAAATATAGCGACACGGAAAACAGCTGTGAAGGGAATATATACACACAAAGATTTCTGTCCGATTGGTGGTAGAAACAATCCTATTGGGTTTATTTAATTATTTAAACTAAATTGTAATATTTGATTTATTATTTAAAGGAGAAGGAAAGCTATGGAGGCATTTTATTGCCAATAGATTCACTGCAAAAGTGCAAGCTAGAATGCTATATTTCTTCTGTAGAATGTTTTACTATACCCGAGTAAAAAGCTCTGGAAGCTCTCTGTTTGTTTAGGATAGCAGCTGCAGTATTAGCTTGGTGTGACATCACTTCCTGCCTGAGTCTCTCCCTGCTCACTTATAGCTCTGGGCTCAGATTACAGCAGAGAAGTGGGGGGGAAGAGGCACAAACTGAGCATGCTCACCCCCGGGGTTAGGAGGTTTAAGCTGAAGGCAGGAAGTCTGATACAGAAGCCCATGTGTACACAATAGAAGGAAAGAAATACTGTGTTTCTATTGACAGAGGACTCAGAGCAGCATTATTTTGAGGGTTTACTGGTATATTTAGGTGGACCTTTCTGATAAAGCTTACTTAGTTTTAACCATTCCTTTTCCTTTAATGTTTGAATGATTTTTTTAGTAACTCTAAAGTATGGTGATTCGAAAAAAAAAAAACAAAAAACCTCCAAGACCAAATATATAAAAACATTTCTGGGTAATGGATTTTTCCATAATTTGGATCTTCATACCTTAAATCTACTAGAAAATCATATAAACTTTAAATAAATAAACCCAATAGGCTGGTTTTACTTCCAATAAGGATTAATTATATCTTAGTTGGGGTCAAGTACAAGCTACTGTTTTATTATTACTAGGGATGCACTGAATCCACTATTTTGGTTTCGGCCGAACCCCTGAATCCTTTGCGAAACATTTGGCCAAATACCGAACTAATCATAATTTCCTAATCTTGCATATGCAAATAAGTGGTGGGAAGGGGAGAAAAATACTGTTCCCTTGTTTTGTGACAAAACGTCACGTGATTTCCCTCCTCGGATTCAGTTCGGCCAGGCAGAATCGTACTGAAAAAGGCCGAATCTTGGCTCAATCCAGAACCGAATCCTGGATTCAGTGCATCCCTAATTATTACAGAGAAAAAAGAAATGATTTTTAAAAATGTGGATTATTTGGATAAAATGGAGTCTATGGGAGACGGTATTGCCATAATTCGAATCTTTCTAGATAACAGGTTTCTGGATAACAGTTCCAATAACTGTATTTAATTTCTGCAAATGTGCAAATTGGGTTTTTTTGTCAATCAGTCAGCAATTTCTGGTTCTTCATTCAGTAATACATGGCTCTCTGTTAGACGCTTGTATGACGCCAAAACACCAATGGCCACATATTTCTCTTTGAGCAGCCATCTGCTATCACAAGTGCAGACTTTTTATAAGTGATTTTCAAAGAACCGCCGTGCAGGCAAGATAATTGCTTTTCAAAGGGTGTAGTTTACCTTTCCCACTTCTATTCCATGTTTTGTCTCTGCATGTTTGTCCTGCACACTGGAAGTTTGTTCCAACATTGTTTTGCTTTTACAAGCATACTTGTTGATGGTGTGCAGATACACAAAGATGCCACAAGGTAGAGTGGAGACATAAATAATTTGGGTAAAAAACACCTTAACAAGAGGCAGTATGGACAGCCGGGGGCACAGAGGGAGCAGCACCTGCCTGTAAATAATAAGTCTTTTGGGGGAGAGGGCTTCAGGTCTGCTTTTGAGAAGTAATACATAAAGGGCTTGTGTTCATCATCTTGGAAATAAAAAGTAATTCTTTGCACTCGACTGAGATAGAGATTGGTTTATTTGGGGGGAAAAATAAAATGGCCTAGTGAAAAATAGCAGAGATGATAAAAGATAAATGCAAGCTAACCCCATGTTTCCTCATTCATATGAGATTTAGGGATGCACTGAATCCACTATTTGGGATTCGGCCAAATCCCCGAATCCTTTGTGAAAAATTCGTCCGAATACTGAGCCGATTCTGAATTTGCATATGCAGGAAAGGAAAACGTGGGAAAAAAATGTTTAACTTCCTTGTTTTGTGATGAAAACTCATGTTATGTTCCTTCCCACCTCTAATTTACATATGCAAATTAGGATTCAGATTCAGTTCGGGCACACGCAAAGATTAGATCTAATCCTACTATAAAAGGCCAAATCCCGAACTAGATCCGGGATTGGGTGCATCCCTAATGCTTATAAGCTTTTCTAGAAATTCCTGGTGGCACAGTTAGAGTGATAGTTAGGGTAAATGTATTTGATGTTTTAGAGAGGAAGGCAATACAGTGATTCTTTCCCCACTGAGCTTGCAGTCTAGTTAATGGAATAGCAGTGTTCTCACCAGGCATATACCCAGAATAAAATAAAAAGGGTGATCTAGGATCCTGCGCTCCACTCCCTCTGCCGGTGGCCAATATCCACTCTCCTTTGGATGTACCATCAAGAAAATATCAACACAAATAAGGACCAGCATTAAAAACATCTTGAGGGTAGACAAAATGGACAGATTGACTAATATAGTGTAGTATTCTTAACCCTTAGTATTAAGGTGACCACACATTCTATAAGGGGAGTGTTCTTTCTCCTTTACCTTTATGGTTGTTACCATCACCTTTTTACCCAAACAGTGCAGGCATGTATCCAAACGATGTTTAGGGGGTTTATAGGTGGGTACTTTAAAATTTATATAGACCTTTAAACGTTTAAAATTTATATAGACCTTCAGATATAAAACCCAGAATAATTCCACTTCTTTTTGTAAAAAAATTTAAAAAAAAACACAGAAAGAAGGCAAGAAAAAAAGGACAGGCAGTTTGAGGTCAAGGTCATCAGTTGGGGGTGTTGATAAATTGCAGAACATATCACGCAAAGCAGAAAGGATCAAAGCAGAGGCACATGGGAACATTCATTAATTAGTGTCAGGGAGCGATGGGAGATGTTGTGACATCACGGAGTTTCATAGAATACAATTGTGAACTGTGTCTTTTTCATTTCTATTGAGACATAAGCCCATGGCCAGTTCAGTCTGTAATGGTTACAGATGTGTTTAGTGTCTTATGTATCATTTTGTGCAAAATAGTTTACAGTTAAACTAAATCACTATTAAGTTGGGTTGTTCCACTTACTCCTCATTTAAAGGAGAAGGAAAGGCTAAAATTAAGTAAGCCTTATCAGAAAGGTCTATATAAATATACCAGTAGACCCTCAAAGTAATGATGCTTTGAGGGTCCCCTGTCAAAACAAACACAGCATTTCTTTCCTTCTATTGTGTACACATGGGCTTCTGTATCAGACTTCCTGTTTTCATCTTAAACCTCCCGGCTAGGGCTTGAGCATGCTCAGTTTGCTCCTCTTCCCCCTCCCTTCTCTGCTGTAATCTGAGCCCAGAGCTATGAGTGAGTAGGGAGAGACTTAGGCAGGAAGTGATGTCACACCAAGCTAATATGGCAGCTGCTATTATAAACAAACAGAGAGAGCTTCTAGAGCTTCTAGAATCTAGAAAACATTCTACAGAATAAATATAGTGTTATAGCTTATATTATTGTGGCTAATCTATTGGCAATAAACTGCCTTTGTAGCTTTCCTTCTCCTTTAATACCGTTCTTCAACATTTCTAAAATCAGCAGAAACGTTTCCTTCAAGCCTCCAGTTACTCCCCTCATAGATACAAGGCTGCCAAACGCATGCAGTGTTTTATTATTTGGGTCTCTGGTCTCCAAAATTAAAATAGTACTAAATAGTACTATTTATAAATATATATATATATATATATATATATATATATATATATATATATATATATATATATATATATATTAATTACACAGAGACTTACCACCATCTCAGAGCTGGCGTAACTCATTACAAGTCAGTGGGGCTGAGTAGAAATTCTTGATTAAAGGGGTTGTTCACCTTCAAACAACTAGTTGTTTTCAGATAGATCACCAGAAATAACGACTTTTTCAAATTACTTTCTATTTTCTATGTGTCACCGTTTTTCTAATATTGAAGTGTAAAGTTTCTAAAGCAGCTCTGGGAGGGGGAGTCGCTGACCCTTTAAACTTGATTGAAACTTGATCAAAATTAAATGGATACATTTAGTTGATACATTTCTTATCTTTGTCCCTGCTGAGCAGAATCCCTGAGTTTTATTACAGGCAGTAGTTAGAATTGATACAATAGTTGCTAATACTGCAGAGATGCTGCTGAGAAATGGATCAACTCAATGTTGCAAAATTGTAACAGTTCAGAGTCTGAGCCTGAATTACTGAGCTGCCAGACTCAAACACCAGAGACACGAACATTCAAAGCAAAAAATAACCTTAAAAACTCAAATTTTTCATAAAAAACACAACTCGACCATTAATACAACTTGTTCCTTAAAGTTCACTTAAGGGCAGAGACACAGGGTCATATTCGGGGAGACTAGTCGCCCAGCAACAAATCTCTGCTTCGGGGCGACTTATATCCCCGAACTGCCTCCCGCCGGCTAGAATGAATATCGCCGGCGGGATGGCAATCAGAGCGATTCATTTTCCGAAGTCGCCAAAAGTTTCCTAGTGAGGCCACTTTGCAAAACTAAGTGCTCAGTGTGCCATTCCGCCAGCAATTTTCATTCTAGAACTGCGGGAGGCAGTTCGGGGAGATAAGTCGCCCCGAAGAAGAGGAGATTTGTCGCCAGGCAACTAATCTCCCGAAACTGACCGTGTGTCTCTGACCTAAAGTTGAAACCCGACTTTAAGTTGAGTATTTTGAGTTACTCAAAATGTATACCCTATATCATTATTTAACTCAAAGTCAACGGGACAAATTCTGCCAGAGACTTACAAAAGGCAGTGAGACATTACAGCTCTTTGCATTGAGAGTCACACCAGAATTATTTGTTTTACTCTCAGCATCACATTCATTATCCAGCTTGAGAAATCTTCCCTTAGTGTTTATGTGCACTTGAACTGTGCAGAAACAGACAATATGATCAGAGAAGAACCAGCTGGTCCATCTTGTCTGCCCTTAAGTGTCTTGTTGCCCATTAGTTATAAGGCTTTCTCTGCGCAGGTTAAAGATTTATACACAAAGTTCCCCCAAAGGAACAAATTACAGTTAAAAAATGTTTGCAATGTTTAGAAAGGTTTTGTTGGATTTACCAAACAATACCTTTTGTACAGGTATTGGATCTGTTATCCAGAATGCTCGGGCCTGGGGTTTTCCAGATAATGGATCTTTCCATAATTTGGATCTTCATACCTTACATCTAATAGAAAATCATTTAAACATTCAATAAACCCAATAGGCTGGTTTTGCCTCCAGTAAGCATTAATCGCAACATAGTTTGGATCAAGTAGAAGGTACTGTTTTATTATTACAGATCTTGAAGTTACACCATTGCAAAAATATTTTTCCTTAATTGAACCCTCCTAAGAGTATAGTGACAAAGTTTTAATTGGACTATTCCCATTCCACATATCCCTCATTTATAGGAGAGGCTTACTATTACATTATCCTTTATTTTCTGCATTTCACATCCCTAAAATGATTTTTGTTTCAAAAAGAAAAATTCATTAATCTAACTAAACATATACGGAGAGCCAGATTGGGCAGAATCAATTACAAAATGCCCCAGGCAGTGTAGTGAGCTTAACATTACATATAGAGGCTAATGCACTAAATGGCCATCAACTTAAAGGGCATGTAAAGTCTAAGACTAAAATAGAATAAGGCTAGAAATGCTGTATTTTGTATACTAAATATAAACATGAACTTACTGCACCACAAGCCTAATCAAACGAATAATTTATGCTTTCAAAGTTGGCCACAGGGGGTCACCATCTTGTAACTTTGTTAAACATCTTTGCAAGACTAAGACTGTGCACATGCTCAGTGTGGTCTGGGCTGCTTAGGGATCGTCATAAACAAAGCTGCTTGAGTTCTGCATGGCTGGGAAGTAAGGCGGAGGCTCCCCCTGCTGTACATAAGTATGATTGTTTCCCTGCAGAGCAGTTAGGGACCATCTGACAATTCCTATCCACAGCAGTAAATGAAGAGAGAATTTCACTGCTTACAGTCAGGTTTTTTATAAAAACTGTACACATTTTTTAATTAAAGTATATTGGAGATAGGTTTCTTTTTCATTGAAGAAAGTAAAAAGGGGATTTTATTTTTTTACCTTTACATGCCCTTTAAAGGTGCACAACCCCTTTAAGTTAACTTTTCAGTATGTTATAGAATGGCCAATTTCTAATTATTTGCCTTCTTCTTCTAAATCTTTGTGGCTTTCAAATGGTTGTCACTGACCCCATCTAAAAACAAATGCTCTGTAAGTCTATAAATGTATTGGCATTGCTACTTTTTATTACTAATCTTATTATTCAGGTCCTCTCCTATTCATATTCCAGTCTCTTATTGAGTGTATGGTTTAGGGTTACCACCTGTCCAGTTTTGTCTGGTTTTGAAGGGCTGCTCGGGTCAAAACTTCCTACCGGGTTTTCCAAATAAGGAAAACCTGGCAAGATTCCCTTCATTGATACGGCGATTGGCCAATCGTCGATCGCGGCATCATAGTGCCGCCCCCTGATGTCACTCTCATCTATGTCATGACCCCTCCAACTGACGTCCCGCCCCCCTGCCCGGTCTCAGCTGTACAGAAAGGTTGCAACCCTAAGTATGGTTGCTAGGGTATTTGAACGCTAGCTACCAAATAGGTGAAATTGCAAATCTTCTCTGTAATAATAAAACAGTACCGTATAATTGATCCCAACTAAGTCGTAATTGAATTAAAAACAATCCTTTTGGGTTTATATAATGTTTTAAATTATGTTTTACTAGCCTTAAGGTATGGAGATCCAAATAATGCAAAGACCTGTTAATCGGAAAACCCCAGGTCCCAAGCATTCTGCATAACAGGTCCCATACCTGTGCCACTTTTAGCTTTGTAAAGGATTCTACCGACTGACTCAATGATAGCGATGGGCTGTGATTAAGGAGAACAACAGTTTCATAATTAGCACTTTCCCATTTAATTTGCCATAAAACATTTCACAAACTTTATACTTCAGACAGACGGACGGCAAATGAGAAGTTCTACAGAACCTCCAGCCTCGTTCAGGTTGAGCTGGTTGATTGTCATATTGATAGTAAGCAATAACACTAGACTTTGGGGGAACGTTTGCATCTTGGTTTTCATTATCAGGAATGCCTGGGCTAGTTGTTACACAGTCACAGTGATAAGGCCTCTCCATGGGCTAGAATTGCGCCGCTGCCTCGGGCAGACAGAATGTAGGTGCAGCCGGGTCACCAGGCAGCGTCTTGTATTGTGCCATTGCTCTTTCCGATAGCTCAGAACCCAAGACGCTCACATGGTGCTGACTGTCAGCTGAATGCTCTGAAATGGAACTGCCAGACGGAGGGCCAATTTCACTTGTGGTATTTATAAACCTGTGGTGTCGCATAACCTTATCTCAAACACTTAATCAGCCTCTCTGCCCTCATAGTGGAACTCTGATCAGCGTTCCCATTCCAAGACATGACAAAAGATTCCGATGCTCACAAATTGCTGGAGACAGGAGGTCTACGGACCCAGGTGATTTGCTCAGTTCTGAATACATGAAGGGCTACTGGTGGCAGCATGTGAGCATTCTCTTTCCTTGCTGATGGGGTTAACTGCATTTAACCCCTGAGCTGCCAGCAACACCATCTCATTTCTATCAACTGTTATCCAGAATGCTCAGGACTTAGGGGCAGATTTGTCAAGGGTCGAAGTGAAGTTGAGGGAATTTTCTAAGTTAAAAAATTTGAAATTCAAAGTAATTTTTTGGATACTTCAACCATCGAATAGGATACTACGACTTTGATTTTACTTCGGCTTCGATTCGAAGTAAAAATCGTTCGAATATTCGTCCATTCGATAATCGGAGTACTGCCTCTTTAATACTTCGCCAAATTAAACCTGCCGAAGTGCTGTGTTAGCCTATGGGGACCTTCTACAGCATTTTTCTAAGTTTTTGAAGTCAAAGTAAAAATCGTTCGATCGTACGATAAAATCGAATTCGAAGGATTTAATCGTTCGGTCGTTCGATTTTACTTTGACCGCAGAATAGCCAAATTTGATGAAAAAAAGTTCGAATTCGATATTCGAAGTATTTTAATTCGATGGTCGGATTTCAAAGTATTTTTAACTTCGAAATTCAACCCTTGATAAACCTGCCCCTTAGTGTTTTCTGGATAAGGGATTGTTCTGTCAGTTGATTTTCTTATCTTATGTCTGCTAAAAAATCATTTAACCATTATATAAAACCAGCAGGATTGTTTCGCCTCCAATAAGGATTCATTATATCTTAGTTGGGATCAAGTACAGGCACGGGATCCGGTTATCCGAAAATCCATTATCCTGAAAGTTCAGAATTACGGAAAGACCATTTCTTATAGACTCCATTATTATCAAATTTAGATTTTCAAAAATGATTTCCTTTTTCTCTGTAATAATAAAACAGTAGCTTGTACTTGATCCCAACTAAGATATAATTAATCCTCGTTGGAATCAGAACCAACCCATTGGGTTTAATTAATATTTACATGATTTTCTTGTAGACTTAAGGTATGGAGATCCAAAGAAAGATCCATTATCCGGAAACCCCACGTCCCATGCATTCTGGATAACATGTCCCGTACCTGTACAAGGTACTGTTTTATTTTTACTGAGAAAAATAAATAAATCAGGCCAAACCGTAATTTGGAGCATTCTGGATAACAGGTTTCCAGATACAGGTATGGGCCCTGTAATCCATATGAGCATTTTCTTTCCTTGCTTATGGTGTCAACTGCATATAACCCCTGAGCTGCCAGCAACACCATCTTTTTTCTATCAAGTCTGTTATCCAGAATGCTCAGGACCTGGGGTTTTTCAGATAACGGATCTTTATGTCATTTGATTCTTCATACTCAAGTCTACTGCAAAATCATGTAAACATTAAATAAAGCCAATAGGCCAGTTTTGCTTCCAATAAGGATTAATTATATCTTAATTGGGATCAATTAAGTGATGACACGGCGTGCTGATGTCACTACTGCTTAATACGTTGCGTGCCGTCATCAGCGCACACAACGTAGGGGCGTGTTTAGGTCCAATGCCTAGGGCGGCATGGGACCTAAATACAGCCCTGATTAGTGATGGGCGAATTTGGGGCATTAATCCTCACTGAAAAATTCGCAAATTTCCTGCAAAATTCGCAGAATGGCGAAAAATTCACCAAAAGGCGACGGCGTCCGTTTTTGACGCTGGTGCAAATTCGCTGGCGGTTTCGCAAATTTATTTGCCTATCACTAGCCCTGATAATATAAGTGACCTGGATTGGATTCCAGAGCTTTAAATCAGCTCATACTATAAGCACAGCTCCATGGATTTATGTCAAATGCAAAAAACTGCAGCATCCCCCCATAAAGGGCAGGTTCACCTTTAAGTTAACTTTTAGTATGTTATAGAATGGCTAATTCTCTGCAACTTTTCAATTGGATTTTTTTTTAATAGTTTTTGAATTATTTGCCTTCTTCTTCTGACTCTTTCTAACTTTCCAATGGGGGTCACTGACCCCATCTAATAAACAAATGCTCTGTAAGGCTACACATGTATTATTATTGCTACTTTTTAGTACTCCTCTTTCTATTCAGGCCTCTCCTATTCATATTCCAGTCACTTATTCAAATCATTGCTGAGTTGCTATGATAATGTGGACCCTAGCAACCAAATTGCTGAAACTGCAAACTGGAGAGCTGCTGAATAAAAAGTTAAATAACTCAAAAACCACAAATAATAAAAAATAAAAACCAATTGCAAATTCTCTCAGAATATCCTCTCTACATTAATTTAAAGCAGCCCACTATTCAAGAGGGCGGGGGAAGCATGTAAATGTCCCCCCCTCTGGATCCTACTAGTCCAAATGATGAGAAAGTTAGGGAGTTCAAATACAAAGTCCTCCAAAAATAAATCTGAACCCTTATTTAGATATTTATATTTAAACAACATTTTAAAAAATTGCATCATCTGTGAAAAAAATGGTCACATTCAAATACCTAGACTGTTGAAGTCACACACTTTTTGAATTTCTGAATGACACATGACTGCAAATAATTCACTCTACAATATAAAATTTAATTCCTGAACCAGCAAGTGTATTTTTTAGTTGTAATATTAGTGTGTAGGTGCATCTCAGGTCATTTTGCCTGGTCATGTGCTTTCAGAAAAAGTCAGCACTTTAGGATGGAACTGCTTTTTGGCAGGCTGTTGTTTCTCCTACTCAATGGAACGGAATGTGTCACAGTGGGACCTGGATTTTTACTATTGAGTGCTGTTGTTAGATCTACCAAGGAGCTGTTATCTTCCCATTGTTCTGTTGGTAGGCTGCTGGTGGGGGTGATATCACTCAAATTTGCAGTACAGCAGTAAAGAGTGACTGAAGTTTATCAGAGCACAAGTCACATGACTGGGGGCTCCATGGAAACTGACATTATGTCTAGCCCTATGTCAGATTTTAAAATTAAATATAAAAAATGGATTTCAGTGCAGAATTCTGCTGCAGCAGCACTATTAATGGATGCATTTTGAAAAAAACATGTTTTCCGATAACAGTTTCCCTTTAAGTAAACGTTGTGCATAAATGTAATTACGTCATTTCCATTTTCTGGTGTGACTGGTCCTTTAAAAGTAAAAAAATATCCCAGTCCCCAATGTGCCACGTGTTACTTCTAAAGCCTGTCACAGCCTTGGCGAGGCTGCTGGATCCAGATGAAAGATGGAGGTCATCCAGCTTCTTTTATGTGCAATCTCAATATGTTTTGCTGAATCCCGCTGCTTCTGGAGCGCTGACATCACTTATCCTTCTTATTATAAATGTTCCATCCGCTGTGCCGATGCAACATCTGATATATAAAAATTTATTGCCACTCCAACTGAACTCATATTCCTGCTTTCATCAAGAGTATATTTTAAACAAAGCATTAGCATTTTCACAACAACAGGAAATGAGCAGCGAAATAAGCAGCTATGGGCTCCTTTATCTGGAAACCTTTTATCCAGAAAGCTACAAATTACAGGAGCATCCCCAGCATTGCATATCTACTGGACTTCAGTCTGGGCCTTTAGTCACTGCTTTCAACTAGGGATACACGGAAACCACTATTTTGGATTCGGCCCCCCGAACCCCTGAATCCTTCGTGAAAGATTCGGCCGAATACTTAACCGAATCCTAATATGCAAATTAGGGGTGAGAAGTGGAAAACATTTTTTACTTCCTTGTTTTGTGACAAAAAGTAATGCGATTTCCCTCCCAGCCTCTAATATGCAAATTAGTAGTAATGGGCGAATTTGGGGCCAGCGAATTTCCAGCGAATCCGAATCCTGCTGAAAAAGACCAACCCCTGGCCGAATCCTGAACCAAATCCTGGATTTGGTGCATCCCTACTTTCAACCCTTCTAGGAATGGCAGCCCCACAGTCAGGGAAATTGTGCAATAAAGTAAATGGCAATTGTGTTGTGTACAGAACACTGGCACAATTCTACTGAATGAGAAAAAGACAGAACACCTAAGAAGCACGATGAATATATAAGATGAGTAATGAAAGCTGTACCTAACGCTAGCCAAAAATAATAGACTTCTTGTTCCATCTAAATTTACTCACAGTCTGCCCCAGATTTTTGGAACAATGTGCCTGAAATTTGGAAGCAGATGGTGATTTCTAAAGAAAATATTGGTATGAGAAACAATTATACATGAATTCAACTCAAACCCACTTTTATTTTTCTTGCCACAAACTTCATAAAATTGCTGCACGCAGGAATTGAACCAAATTTGCCAAACATACAGTATGCCTGTGTGTTGGGTCCAACAAACCAATATTCGATTCGAAATCTGATAGACCTTAGAATGCCCCTGTGTATCAATTCAGCTACTAATCATATAAACATGTGCATATATTCATATGGATTCATGGGATCACTCATTTAAGTGAGTGCTAAACACAGATTGGGGTCTGTATTGCCCAATTTGGCTAGTGCATCCAGAATGTTAGGGACTTGGAGTTTTTCCGGACAATGGATCTTTCCGTAATTTGGATCTTCATACCTTAAATCTACTAGATAATCATGTAAACAATAAGTAAACCCAATAGGCTGATTTTGCTTCCAATATGGATTAATTATATCTTAGTATCTTAAGGTTCTGATTTATTATTCGGTTTTATTATTATAAAAGAAAATCATTATTAAAAATGTGGATTATTTGGATAAAATGGAGTCTATGGGAGACGGCCATTCCGTAATTTGGAACTTTCTGGATAACAGGTTTGCAGATAACAGATCCCATACCCATTATCCATTATCCATAAAGCACCAAATGACAGGAAGGCCATCTCCCATAGACTCCATTTAAGGAAATAATTCACATTTCGAAAAATGATTAACTTTTTCTATTAAATAATAGAACAGTGCCTTGTACAGGGATGGGAAATTTTAAAAAATGATTTCCTTTTTCCCTGTTATAATAAAAAAGAGGCAGAACTAGTCTATAGGGTTTATGTAATGTTTACATGATTTTCTAGTACACTTAGTGGGCTATTTATTAAGCTCTGAATACCCAAATCCTTAAAAAAAACAGAATTTAATAATGTCCGATGGTATGAAAACTCAGAATCCAAAACCCGGTATCTCAAAGCTCTCGGGGTCCTGTATTAGTCAATGGGAAAGGTCCCAGTGTCTGTGCTGCTGTCAGTATCCGATGATTTCAGGGATTTTGGGCCAAAAAGATATAATGAATCCTTATTAGAGGCAAAACAACCCTATTAACATTTAAATGATTTTTTAGACAAGGTATGGAGATCAAAATTACTAGGGATGCACCGAATCCACTATTTTGGATTCGGCCGAACCCCCGAATCCTTGTGAAAGATTCGGCCGAATACCGAACCAAATCCGAACCCTAATTTGCATATGCAAATTAGGAGTGGGAAGGGGAAAACATTTTTTACTTCCTTGTTCTCTGCCAAAAAGTCACACGATTTCCCTCCCAGCCAATTCGGATTCGGTTTGGCCGCAGAAGGATTCGGCCGAATCCGAATCCTGCTAAAAAAAGGCAGAATCCTGCCCGAATCCCGAACCGAATCTTGGATTCAGTGCATCCCTAAAAATTACGGAGATAAAATCCCTTATATGGAAAACCCTAGGTCACGAGCATTCTGGATAACAGGTCCCATACCTGTTGTGTGTGTGTAGTCAAGTCGGCCAGTTATCTGCTCTTGTGCCATATTTACCTAGTTTTACAAATTCTTGATGAAAGGCAAAATGATTGAAGTACAATAGTTTATATCTGCCCCATATCTACTTGTTTGATTCTGGAATAATTAGATCTCATCTGCAGCTGGCAATATACCATGGTTTTGGTTACATGGGCAAAACCCAGAATACATGTATGGTACCTGTTATCCAGAATGTTCAAGACCTGCGGTTTTCCATAGGTATTTGACATAATTTGGATCTTTATACCTTAAGTCTACTAGAAAATCATATAAACATTAAATAAACCCAATAGACTGGTTTTGGCTCCAATAAGGATTAATTATATCTTAGTTTGGATCAAGTACATGGTACTGTTTTATTATTACAGAAAAAAAAATGATTTTTAAGAATTTGGATTATTAGGATAAAATGGAGTCTATGGGAGACAGCCTTCCCGTAATTCTGAGCTTTCTGGATGAGTTTCCAGATAACGGATGCCATATCTGTATGCACAGTTGTACCTTGTAGGGATGCACCGAATCCACTATTTTCGATTTGGCCGAACCCCTGAATCCTTCACAAAAGATTTGATCGAATACCGAATCTGAATTTGCATATGCAAATTAGGGGTAGGAAGGGGAAAACATTTTTTCTTCCTTGTCTTATGACAAAATCTCACTCAATTTTCCTCCCCGCCCCTAATTTGCATATGCAAACTAGGATTCGGTTCTGCCGGGCAGAAGGAATCCTGCTGAATAAGGCAGAATCCTGGCCGAATCCCAAACCAAATCCTGGATTCGGTGCAAGCCTAGTTCCTTGTGTGTGCCAGTGTATGTGGTTGTTTGCATTGAGCAGCACTGGATAATGATCCAATGAACAACTAGATTAGTGGCGTGTGCTGAAATACAGATATTAATATAGAACAAACAGAGATGACAGTAGTACTTTTTCTTTTTTTTCTGCCCTAACACTGCATTTAATCCCTGAAGAGAAGACTCCCTGTAACCAGACAGAGAAATTGGAAGTCTGGCATATTGTCCATTTAGTGCTTTAACCTGAGACGTCAGCAACTTGCTACTTCCATAGCTTTGAATGAGTTAATCTGCCCCTCCAGGATCTGTTCTGCCCAGTTAAGCAGGAAACTGGTATCATAACCTGACAAAATGGCAGCCAACGCTTTCTTTTCTATCTGGTGCCAGGAGGTCTGTGGACTCCATTGGCTTAGTTATACAAAGCTCCTAAAAGCCACTGTCCTGTAGCCAGACAGAGTTCCAATCAGTCCTTCCATCTCTCCGTGGAATTCTCCCCTTACACAACACATGCCTGGCGTTCCTTGAGTGCAAGGAAATGGAGGAAATATATCTGTCAGTGAAGACGACATTGGCTACTTAATAGCCCGAGCTGACGGATATTTTTAGATGGGAGCCTTGTTTAACTTACTGTACGGTTTAATCTCTGCTGAACAATGAGCGAGCAAAGCTTCAATCCACAAGGTAGAGAAAAAAAATAATCTCTGCCTTTAATTAAGTTCTGGCCGCTGTGCTCAATCAGAGAAAACATTCAGAGTCATTTTTTTTTCTGTTTCCGCTAGAAAATTACTTCGTTTTGTAAATGAATTGATTTCTGGGCAGTTTGTGTCATGTAAAAATAAAAAAAAAAGATGATATAAATGAAACGAAAGCATGTGCAGCGGCCAAGAAAAAAAACGAATACTTAAAATCCAATGAAATGGCAGCAGATTAAAGAAGCAAAATCCAGGTTTCCTAATATATATAAACTCACCTAGGGGCAGATTTATCAAAGATCGAGGTGAATTTTCGAATGAAAAAAGTTCGAATTTCGATTTTTTTTGTGTACTTCAACTAGGTATTAATCCAAAATTTGATTCAAATTTTTAAAAAAATCGAAAATTATCATGTACTGTCTCTTTAAAAATTCAACTTAGACCATTCGCCATCTAAAACCTGCGGAATTGCTGTTTTAGCCTATGGGGGACCTCCTAGAACCTTTTTGGAGTCAATTGGTAGACTTTGAAAAATCAAAGTTTTTTTGGGGGAAAAACTTTGAATCGAATTCAATTCCTTCCATTCGTATGATTCGAATTCGGCCGAATACAGAATTATTCAATCGAAAACGGACCTATTCGACCAAAAGAAAACTTCGACTTCATTTCGGTTGGTCTTTTTGAATTCGAATGTTGACGTTTTTTTCAATTCGAAATTCGACCCTTGATAAATTTGCCCCATATTGTGTATCCGGCTTTACGGATAATGGGTCTTTCTGTAATTTGGATCTCCATTGCTTAAGTCTATTAAAAAATAATTTAAAGATGAGATGAACCCAAGAGGAGCTGTCCTATAGAGGAGATGTCCTATAGCGGAGCTAGTTCTATAGTGCTGTCCTATAGTGGAGCTGTCCTATAGAGGAGCTGTCCTATAGTGCTGTCCTATAGTGGAGCTGTCCTATAGAGGAGCTGTCCTATAGTGCTGTCCTATAGCGGAGCTGTCCTATAGCGGAGCTGTCCTATAGCGGAGATGTTCTATAGTGGAGCTGTCCTGTAGCGGAACTGTCCTATAGCGGAGCTGTCCTATAGAGGAGCTGTCCTATAGCGGAGCTGTCCTATAGCGGAGATGTCCTATAGCGGAGCTGTCCTATAGTGGAACTGTCCTATAGCGGAGCTGTCCTATAGAGGAGCTGTCCTATAGCGGAGCTGTTGTACAGAGGAGATGTCCTATAGTGGAGTTGTTCTATAGTGGAGATGTACTATAGAGGAGATGTCCTATAGTGGAGCTGTCCTATAGTGGAGATGTCCTATAGAGAAGATGTCCTATAGTGGAGCTGTCCTATAGTGGAGATGTCCTATAGAGGAGATGTCCTATAGTGGAGCTGTCCTATAGTGGAGATGTCCTATAGTGGAGCTGTCCTATAGTGGAGCTGTCCTATAGAGGAGATGTCCTATAGTGGAGCTGTCCTATAGTGGAGCTGTCCTATAGAGGAGATGTCCTATAGTGGAGCTGTCCTATAGTGGAGATGTCCTATAGTGGAGCTGTCCTATAGTGGAGCTGTACTATAGAGGAGATGTCCTATAGTGGAGCTGTCCTATAGTGGAGATGTCCTATAGTGGAGCTGTCCTATAGTGGAGATGTCCTATAGTGGAGCTGTCCTATAGTGGAGCTGTCCTATAGAGGAGATGTCCTATAGTGGAGCTGTCCTATAGTGGAGATGTCCTATAGTGGAGTTGTTCTATAGTGAAGATGTCCTGTAGCGGAGCTGTCCAGCTGGAGACCCTCAGGCCAGATACATACCTTCCAACCTACCTTTGACTGAGGGGCATGTTCAGCTTCTTCGAATAACACCATAATTTTTTTTTTTTTTACTCATTTTATGTATTGTAATACATGGACAAAGTTAGGCAGTGCAGACTATGGGAAGGGCCTGTAGAACAGCAAAATGTCGTGGACCATGTGCCACTGCCATTAGGGCATACATTTACACAGCAGATAATAAATAATATCAGTAGAATACAATGGTTTAGCACAGGTATGGGATTCCTTACTCAGAAACCCATCAGCCAGAAAGCTCAGAACTCTGGGACAGCCATTTCCAAGAGACTCCATTTTGAACAAACTATTTTTATTTTTAAAAACGATTTCCTTTTTCTCTGTAATAATAAAACAGTGCCTTGTACTTGATCCCAACTAATATATTATTAATCCTTATTGGAAGCAAAACCAGCCTATTGGGTTTATTGTTTATAGAAAATATAAAAGTATTGTGATCCAATTTCCAGAAAGATCCCTTATCTGTAAAACCCCAGATCCTAACCATTCTGGATAACAGGTCCGATTCCTGTACCAGGGAGATAAATAGGGAGTCAGGTGACATCACGGCTGTCTGCATGAGTCCATAGAATAAAAACTCTAAATAAAACAGGCCATATGTTGCCAAGATACAGTTTAGTTGTAGGTGCTGGATAAACAGATACAAATGTTACATTTAAAAAAATATATATATTTCACTTTTTTGGGGTTAATCGTGCTTTAAGTGGGCGTGTCCATATGATGGCTTAGAAATCTCTGCACCATTTGCGCTTTTGAACGAGCTGATAGAAATCTAGTCTAGTAGATCAATTCCATTCTTTCACCGGGATGCGGGAAGATTGCAAAGACTATCATGTCTCTTATGTTCTATGTAGCGATGGTAGATGTCACAACATACCATTTTATACATGCACACACATATATATATATATATATATATATATATATATTTATATTATATATATATATATATATATATATATATATATATATATATATATATATATATATATATATATATATATATATATATATATATATAATACACAAGAGCCATGAATATCCTGGAAATGATATCCTTATAAACACTGCTTAGTGATGTCATCAGTTATAATCTGAGTTTAGTGATGTCATTTCTGTCACATGACTCACTGAAACTTGTGTATTATAATAAATAAAGTACCCCCTGTTGACTCTTAGCACTCTCTGAAAAATGTCAGATATTTTCTGACTTTTAATATGGTTTTATATACATATGGTGGAGTATTAACACAGAATGGTTTTTTTATGCATTCATATTGGCTTGCATTGCAAAGTTAAACTTTAAAGGAACTATTCACTTTATAACTAACTTGCAGTATGGCACACCTCCAAACATTTTGAAAATAAAAAGAGGGACGAAAAAGTTGGCACACGTAGTGCAGCAATTTTGGCCACGCCCATTTTTGTGGCCACACCCCCTAATTACCATGTTCCTTTTTACAAAATTTGGCAGGTTATGAAAGTTTGAACATATTTCTGTGTTTTTTTCAGTTATTACAGTTTTGCTAATGAAGGTGAATAGCCCTTTAAGCTGTGAGTCTAACTTTTCCAAAGGGACCTGTTATCTTATATTGTTACAATTACTTATTTGCTTATATCGAAATTGTAACAAAAGTATCTTATCTGCTGCTGTGGCTGTTCTGGGCTCCCTGCCAAAAGCCAATTAAGTTATAAATAGTTACTTTTTCTGGCTGTTCAGTGCAGAGAAAAACTGGACTTTTCCAGTACAAATGAGGGACTGCGGGTTGAGCTGTCAAAAAAAGGACTGTCCCTCTAAAAACGGGACAGTTGGGAGGTATGGGACAATGGCATTTTAAGTGAATTGCAGTTGGTCTCCCCCCCAGTTCTACTTCTGTCAAGTTTGGAATTTAAACGGATATGTGGTTGCTAGGTGCAGCTGAGCCCAGCAACCAGGCATGTGTCTCAGTGTCAAAATTAAGAGGAGGGAGCATGATTACAAAATGAACACAGAACTGTAGCAAAAAGGAAAACATAGGAAAAAGGGCCAAATAGCTGTTTGTAATTCAGTGTACAAGCAGACAGCCAATGACACTGACCCTGCCCAGGAAGTGGGTGTAATGTCCCAGAGATTTGTCTCCTGACCCGCACTCTGTGCACCTCCCGCCTACACAGAAAATTCGGAAATTGTTTTTACCCTCAAGGGAACAAGCTAAAGTGTCAGATGGGGGGGGGACGCCTAAAAACAAACTGAAGAAATGAAGTCTTGTTTGATGCATCTGACACTTTTATTCCTCAAGTCTAAGGTGTCATGAGACTGATTGTAAGCTTTTTAGCACAGTGGTTAAAAGACCAATTGTAAAAGCAAAAAATAAAGTCACTGTCCTACAAAAAGCTAAGGGGGTTATTCTCCTACAAAGAACAATGGTTGTGCCCTGAGAGGCATATTTTGGCTGCGCTCTCACTGCGAGTAATCAAAGAAGAATGCAAGAAAAGCAAAGCTGATTTCCAAGCCCTGTTTGTTGGTGCCATAATTAATAGAATCATCAAACAGTCCTGCAAATTGCTTCCAATTGCCAGCATCACTTTCATGTTGGATGCCAGACGAGCAAACGCGACTCCTTTTTTAACCATTCCTCTGCTGACCTTTGTTCAGTGCAGTGGGAACCAAATCGGGTCTTGGATAATTTGAACAGTAATGGGGTCCCGGTGGGGGCCCATTACAAACCATTTAGAGTAATGTTATTTTTCCTATTCAGTTTGTATTTAGCACAGAGGGAAAATTGATGAAATGGTGTAGACTTTTTCCTGAGTTCCCACAGCTCTGTCCGTTCAACGCAAGGTCAGAGACAGTATAGCAAGACTTGGCATTTCCTAAGCCTTTCCTTGTTTTTCTAATGCCGAGGGGAACATCTGCACCCTCATTTATTTGCACATCGATCTGCTTTACATCCCCGCAGAACAATCTCGCGAAGTTAAAAAACTTCATTATAAAAATAAATCATTCCGCATGTTGAGAGCTGTGAATCAGCAGTTGTCCTAATATATATACACAGAGCTTGCACTGCTTACATTAAGGATGATAAAGAACATGAACTTTGTTAGCAGATCCAAAGGGTGTAAAGAGCCAATGGATCAGTTCCGCCGAAACAAACTAAAATTAGATGTATATTTAAGAAGACCCGTGAAATTAAAGATAAGGGTCTACATTTATAGCAGCCTACCATAAAAACAACACAGGGCAACATCCAGGGATATGAACATAAGGTAATGAGCCCCAACCAGCGTATTACAAACTACCAGCATCCATCTTTGGGGCTAATTCACTAGTTGCGCCAGGCGTAACTTCGCCGCACTTGGCCAGGCGTAGTTTCGCCAGCGCTTCGCAAATTCACTAAAATCCGAAGTTGCGCTCAGGGGTAGCGTAAGGTTGCGAAGTTGCGCTAGCGTTGATTCGCTAAGTAAAGCGAAGTTACGCTAGCGAAGGCTAATTTGCATACGGCGTGAAATTCAAATTTCAATGGAGGAATATGTAGCAGCACTACAAATGGCTAGAAAACCTTCAAATCATCAAATAAAAATGTTATTTTGCCCTACACATGTGCCCACTGTCTAGGTAAGTTGCCATGAGTCAGGAAATGTAGGGGGGAAGGAGGGGAGCCCCAAAAAATGTTTTGATCTTTTTCAGCCTATCACCCATAATGTAGAAAACACGCCAGCGTTTTTTGGGACTTAGAAAATTTTTTGACTTTTTTTGAAACAATCCCTATCTACTCTATTGCGCTTCGCCAGGTCTGAGGTGGCGAAGGAAGTCTAGCGTAAAAGGTAGCGTTCAGTACACTGCATGCGTTAGTGAATTTGCGTAGTTACGTCGCTAGCGAAACTTCGCCAGGCGTAAGGGTGCGAAGTAACACTAGCGAAACTACGCCAGCGTTCGTTAGTGAATTTGCGCAGTAACGAAAATGACAAACGCTAGCGAAGTAACGAGTAGTGATGCACACGCTAAGGGGCAATCAAGGGGATGCCCAAGACCTGCCCTCTATCAATAAGCGCTGGCTCAAACCTGATGGACGGGTGCAAGTTGAACTTTGCTACTCCCCATGAAGAATAAATAAAGCCCTCTGTGCATTATAAAAGCTAAGACACAATAGAAAAGATGGTTCATTCTACCACAAGGGTAGACTAAGGCTGAAACACGGCCTGCTGAAAACTGCGGCTCGACGATCAGTCCCTGCACTGCAATCTGCCTATTTATTTGCCTACACCCGGAACCACTGCGTTGGTCCAGGTGCAGGCAAACGTAGCATTTTGGAGCCGAAACGTGTCAGCTATCATTTCTGCACTAAAATCCACCGTGTATGCCTGCACCCAGGTGATGATTGGTTTCGCCTGCAGACGGAAAGGGAGTCAGATGCCAGCTAATTCTAGGCTTGCTTTTTTCTGCAGGCCCAGATCACCCCTCGTGTGATATAAGCCTCAAATGCTGCTTGTGTTTACAGTATGTTTAATATACAGTACGTTGGTGTTCTCACTTTACCTTCCTATACATGGGAAGCAAAAGATATGATGCCACACTATCTGTGAGAGTTCACACATATAGACCTGATACGTCAGCTTGGGTTAGAATCATGTAATTACCTCTCTTTCCCACTTTTTTTTGGTCCCTACCAGACTATGGTGGAGAATGTGGAGAAAGGCAGGTGTCCAAGTGCAGAAAGATTCAAACAGTAATAGTGAGTGGTGTTGTGTAGCATTACAAACTCGTTAATCACATTGTAATGGAGTTAATTATTTTACACGTACAGCCAAATGTATGTTCCATAAGAAATGGAGGCACCAGATTATTTTAGGGCTGAACTGCATGGAGCGATTCGTTGCAAGGCGACAAAATGCATGCAATGTGTTGGACGTGCTGAATATAATGGGACTGATCGAGAAATAGTTAATGAAATAGTTAATGGACATGTATTAACTGGGGCAATGCAGCCTGAAGTTCGTTTGCCACCATACTGGCACAGTAGATAAAAATCAACTTTATTTCAGCAGTTAAAATGTCCTCACATGTTTTGTGTCATAGGACACGTAATCATAAGCACATAATCACGAGTCAGGACATATTAACTGCTGAATGAAAGTTGGTATTCATCTACTTGGTGGCAGAATGAGTGCTTGTAGATTTACTTGCTTTTGCCTTTAACGTCTAGCTATGGGTTTGGGCAATGCACTTGGGCCGCCAAAGAGTAATAGTGAGTACGTTTGTTTCCACTTGAAAATTGAAGCAAATTTATGCCGGCAAATCCATAAGTGCAGGACCTGAGGTTCTATACACACCAATTGGGTTGCTGATATTATATGTCAAGCCTGGGGTTTTATACATCTGGGCTATAGAATTTCTTTGGTCAGTATCTTTCACTTAGTTTGTCTTACTAAGGGGCAGATTTATTAATGTTTCGAATAGTAAATCTGAATTTTTTAATTTTTTTGTGTGTCAAAACTCTCAAATTCAAATTTAAAAGCACCAACTCGATGTAAATTCAAATGTGAGATTTACCAACCTTGACCATGGAAAAAGGTCGAATTTGAATATTCGCCACCTAAAACCTGCCGAATTAATTTACAAGTCAATGGCAGAGGTCTGTTGAACCATCTGAATATGTTAATTGCCTTCCTGGTAATTTTTTCAGAGGAAAACTTGATTCGAATTCGGGTTGGGACTATTCGATCGAATATTAGACGTTCAAATTTTTTCATAAATGACTTCCCATTTGAGTTGTGAGTACATTCGAATTTATTAGAGTAAAAAAAAAAATGTTTGGTTTATATATTGGACCATACTGGCACTGGCCACAGATGAATATTCCCAAATGTTTCTGAATGTTTTCTAGCTGCCGAAAGCCAGGAATGCACAATAGTGTGTGTCAGTTACCATATGTATCACTTTCCTTTAGCTGTGTTTCAGGCCTCTCCGACAAATCCATTTAATATCCCACAGAGCAATAAAGAACATAAAAAAAAACCAAATTTGTTAGTAGAGAGTGTGTTTACATGGGGAGTGTTATCTGGTCCGTTGTTTTGTTCACACGAAGAGTATTCAATGAGGGAGCCAGCGGTATGTTCATTATTCTCCTAAGGTTCCCCAGTTATCTCCTACTTGAGATGGGCTTCCATTTGCCCATTGTTCGGCCTGTGTCATGCTGGCCTCCGAGCTCATTCCAATCACCAGGAGTGAGAGTGGAGAATAGAACACAAGTGCTAATAAGACAGTGGAGGGGAAAATGAAGAGCCCTTTTATTTAACTTCTATGCCGCGTATATTGTGCATAAACAAACATGCAGCTTGCTTTTAAATGATAAGGAGATTACATTTTTCATTTCTGGAAATCAGGTTTGTTCTCCGTTGTCATTACAACAAAGCAAATTAAGAGGAAGAAAAACAGGCGTCCCTCCTTATTTGTAGCGAGGTTCTTCACAGCACAGCCGTGCAGATACTTAATATTCGCAAGCAAGCCTTTGATTGCCTTTGATGCGACGTGCTTGCTTTCCCCGTAACACAAAGAAGAGAAATGCTGTGTGTTCTGATGTCTTAATGTTGCTTAATACCTTGTATAACCTCCGCTAAGCTCCTTACGTGGCGGAGCGATGGGTTTGGGGAAAACAAAAAGCAGCAAACAAATGTATTTTGGGTGCCGAGAAAGCACACGCTAACTTTGTTTGGAAATAACAAATATTCATGGCAAATAATTACATCACATATAAAGGATTAATGAGAGTATAAAGTGATCACCCTCTTTGTGACAAATGCAAGTACCATTAAAAGGGGGATTTAGTCATTTCTAAAACATGTTCTGCCTCTAAATTGTGCCTTCAGACATTATTACAGCTAAAAAAAAGTGACATTCCCAAGCAACTCTGCTGGTAAGACTTTCCTTGTATTGCACCAGAACTTCAAGCTAACGAGATGCTCATTAAGGCTCTTATAGACGAGCGTTTGAAGCTGCGCTCCCCTGCGTTCCGTTTTTATGCGTTCAGCCGCAGGGTAGCGCAGAAGTAGACGCACTCAGTTTTTTTCAATGGGGCTGTACTCACACAGGCGCATGTAGGCGCCGAATGCAGGTTGAGACGCAACATGCTGCATTTTTCTTGTGTTCGGCGCCTACATGCGCTTGTGTGAGTACAGCCCCATTGAAAAAAAACTGAAGGCGTATACTTTTGCGCTCCCCTGCGGCTGAACGCATTAAAAACGGAGCGCAGCTTCAAACGCTCGTCTGTAAGAGCCCTTAAAAAACAATTCTGAAAGATTTCTAGTTTAGTGCTAACGCTGCCAGTCGTTTTGAACAAGAAAGTAAATATAAATATTCTGTTGTTAAACAAAGTTATAAAACAAACTTATAAAACTTTCCAAATCCAATGAGAGATGTTGTTTTGGGACTTGTTGGGGTATAGGATCTGTTATCTGGGAACCCATTATCCAGAAAGCTCCCCATCAAAATGTTTTTTTTAAAAATTCGGTACTATACATAAAAAAACACCAAGACAAATTAAACTTTAAAATCGCAAAGTCTCTACTAAGAAATAACTTACCGAACTTTGCTTGCGCTCCTCTTCAGAAAGTGATCAGGCAATCCATCATGCGGCACTCAATTTCTCTTCCCTGGCCTGCTTAGAGGAGAAATCGAGAGCTGCACAATGGATCGTCGCCGTTTCACCTTTTCTGAAGCGGAGCAGAAGCGGAGTTATTTCTTAAAAACGGCTTTGCGATTTTAATTTATCTTGATGGGTTTTTTTCAAGGTATACTAACAATTTTTTTTTCATTTTTTTGATGTTACTGGTCCTTTAAGGTAAGGCCATCTCCTGTAGACCCTATTATAATTAAATAATTCACAAAAAAATTTCACAAATTATTTCCTTTTTCTCTGTAATAATAAAACAGTACCCTGTACTAACTAAGATGTAATTAATCCTAATTGGAGGCAAAACAGTCTTATTGGGTTTGATTAATGTTTTAATGATTTTTTTAGTAGATTTAATGTATGGAAGAAGAAGAGGAATTTGTCGCCGGGCGACTAATCTCCCCAAATCTGACCGTGCGACATCCCTTAGATGTAAATTAACTTTAAACTAAAAAATATAAGTAAATGAAAAAAAGTCTTTATTTCTGACCTGAAAAAAAGTGTTGGAAGGTGAACACCCCCTTAAAATCTGCCCACAAACACCCACTTTGTTGTAAGTCTTGCCGATTTACTTCCAGCAATGTTTATTCACAGATTCCTTCTCGACTAGAAGGTTAAAATAAGTTTATTTATTAAGTTTGCTTGTAAACATGGCGGCAGATTTACTAAAGGGTGAAGTATATGTCGCAAGCGAAAAACCACCAGAAAAACCCATTTCGCAGGGACATTGCCAATTCGCTAACATGTGAAGAGGACAATTCACTAGCGAAAGAGTACATCACTAGCGAAGTTTCGTGACCTATCGCCGGACGAATTCTCGCTCAGGTGACCATCGTTACTCCACAAATTCACTAAAGTTCGAATTTTACAGAACGTTACCTCTTTCACCAGAATATCCTTTGCCACCTTAGACCTGGCACACTGATAAGATGAAGCCACCTCCTCCTCAATCTTATGTCAGTGACATCATATCCTGTGTGCCAAAAAAAGAAGCCGTTGTTTCATATTTTGAAACGGATTGTCTTTAAGACTTTTAACTATTAAAAAATGTTATTAAAATTTGTTTTAACCATTTGAGGGGCATGCCACATTTGTTTTAGGGGGGCTCATGTCTAGGGTATAAGAGGATCTCTTTTGTCTTTATTTTGCTTTCATGGACATTTGTAATAATAAGTGACCACTTTGAGCATTTGCACCAAAATATATGATAAAAACATATATATACCCGCCCTATTCAAATTGACCCGAGCATAAAAGTACTAATGAAGTTTCGCTAGGCAGAAATGAACGTTAGCGAAAGTTCGCTATGAAATGCTCGCGCTGACGAATTAATGCAAGCGAAACTTTGCCAGCGTTCGGCTACAGAGACGCAACTTCGCACTTTAGTGAATTAGTGTAGTGGTGGCGGATATACACCTGGTGAAGCCATTGGCATGGTATTTATAGTGCACATACTGTAAAAACGTCGAAGTTGTGCATGCCAGTGCAGCTCTGTACAGCTTAAATACACATTTAGTCGTATCTAACACTTGACAGCAGCCAAGGGAGACTGTTCCATGAATGGAGCATTCCCGAGCATGAAAACCTCTCATTGAAAGCAGCTAATTAGTAACTGGAGGACCCTGTCTAAATCGGCTCTAGAAGGAAACAATCGCAGAAGAATGGCTATTTCTGTGTATGAGGGAGATTTTACTAATGACTGGTATTGTCAGGTTGGCTTTTATCTCATGAGCAACTTATTTTGAATTATTACTGTTCATTCACCAAACGACATCTCCAACTACATGAAATTATTTTAATTATATTTATGTGAATTCCACAGTCAACTACTTTCAATGATTAATGCCTCTAAAATTTTGTTCAAACACAAATTTAAAAAAAAAAATGGGAGGAGAAATAGGAAATAACGCTCGTTTTAGGCTGTTCCATTACACAGAAATTGGAAGGGAGTCATGTGAAATTCTGTACTTTAAGGCGGTTATTTAATAAACTCGATTTTTATCTGGTCAAGGTTTTTTTGCCAAAAACTCTCATTTTTAGAGGGGAAAAAAACCCTCAAAAATGTTCAAGATTTATTATACCCTGAAGCTGCAAGAGGTCCAAATCCGAAAAACCACCATCTCAAACCTATCGGGTCAATGGGAGATGTCCCTTTCACTATTCGAAGATATCGTGATCTGCGCTGGTTTTCATCCGATAATACGAAAGATCGAACGATTCGGCCGTCAAATCCTAAAAATGTGGGTTTTTGATTTATTTTATTGAGTTTTTTCCTGATCCGACTTTTTCAAGTTACTGTAGGCTGCCAGTCCACATAGGGAATACCAATAGCCAATCACCGGCCCTTTTTTCCCTCATCGGCCGACAGGTTTTTCTAACCTGCCCAATTTTCAGCCAGATATCAGTCGGTCAGTAGCTTTTACTAGTCCTTGTATGGCCTCCTTAAAGGGATGGCTCACCTTTCAGTAACTTTTAGTATGTTATAAAATGACTAATTCTAAGTCATTTTTCAATTGGCCTTAATTTTTTTTAGTTTTTTAATTATTTGCCTTTTTCTTCGGACTCTTTCCAGCTTTCAAATGGGGGTCACTGACCCCATCTAGAAAACAAATGCTCTGTAAGGTTACAACTGTATAGTTATTGCGACTTTTTATTACTCATCTTTCTATTTAGACCTCTCCTGTTTGAACCCAAACAACCATATTCCTGAAATTGCAAACTGGAGAACTGCTAGATAAAAAAACTAAAAACCACAAATCATAAAAAATGAAAAACAATTGCAAATCATACTAAAAGTTCATTTGAAGGTGAACAACCCATCTAACACTATCCCTTTTATCCAATATCTGGGACAGTCCGGTGATAAAAGTTTAAAGATATACAGGTGTGTTATCCAGAATGCTCAGGAGCTGGGATTTTCTGGATAACAGTTCTTTCCATAATTTGGATCTTTATACCTCAAGTCTAGTAGAAAATCATATAAACATTAAATAAACCCAATAGACTGGTTTTGCCTCCAATAAGGATTAATTATATCTTAGTTGGGATTAAGTACAAGGTACTGTTTTATTATTACAGAGAAAAGGGTAATTTGAGTTTTAAAAAAGGTTAATTGTAAAAAAAAGTAGAGTCTATGAAAGACAGCCTCTGTAATTTGAAGCTTTCTAGATAACGGGTTTCTGGATAAGAGATCCCATACCTGTATATCCTGCTTTTGTACTTAAACACCCAGCAGCCCACAACCAGCTAATTGCATTTTTTCTTTCTTTCATTTAAAGAAATTATTTTAATAATAATTTAAGTAATTGTACCCTCCGCTTTGATGGCAGTATGGCTGTGAACATATATAGTGTGGTTGCAGCGTTCTCCATCTGAGCGCATGCTATCTAACCCGCTGTGGCACCGCACAGGTTAACAGCAACACAAAATCATGATGAGCAGTGAATGCTGGTTCTTTTCCAAATTGCCTGGAGAGCCCAAGTCTCAGTCTTGTGTTTTTCCTTCCCAGAACAACCCTGTGCATGGGAACCAATATAAATACGGCCAATGCAACTGCTCTTTGTCTTGAAACGCCCCATGCTACTTCCTAAATTGCCGTGCCTAGAAAAACTAAGAATATATTTCCCAAAATAGGGGGGCTCTCAAACCATGTACTTTGAGAATCATGGGGATGGGGAGGGAGTTCATCCACCCAAATAATAATTTCTAGTGTTTTCTCTTGCTCACTGGCTCTCTGCCGTGGTACCCTACTCTACATCTCTGTGAAGTCTGCTTCCGAGGGAGGCCTAAAGAAAACCAGCCGACGGCCTCCTCTGGGAGCGGCTGCTGCTCACGTTGCTACTACTACAGGATACTGGACACCGCTTCTGAGCACAGAGGTCCTTGCTATGCAACTGCCACTTTCCCCTTGCATATTTTTGTAATTGTACTCGGAAGCCCCATAGACAAAGCGGAACCCGGCCTTTTGCAGTATGTATTAACACAGGATATTTTAGACTAGTTTAGGGACACTTCATCTTGTCTAAACAAATGTCAAGACGGAGAAACAAAGTTGGATGATTTGTAAAACTTTAAACGCATCCATTTTTTTTTTACTATGTCAGATATTTGCATCCAGAAAAAGAACAACATTTACACTGTGATGCCCAAGAGTCAAACGAGCCTTGTCCAATGTCTAGTATAGGTAATTCTTAAACAACTGGACTTGCTGAGTAATCATTGAAGACGTTTCACTACTCATCCGAGCAACTTCTTCAGTTCAACTGACTGGTGTGGGAAGTCCTAGGCATATAAACTCTTCCACTAATCCAATCACAACGGCACATTGTAACTCTTTAAAGAGCTGACATCTGAAATTTACAGGTGTTGATTCGGTGTAGTTACTGTGATAGGATTATCCAATGTGTCATGCAACTCCTAGATACAGGTGTTACTTGTGAGAGTTGCATGAATGGATGTGTGAAGTGTTCTGAAACTGCCGGAGTACAGATGTTAGAACAGCATTGTATGTAGGAGACAGGTGGTGTCGAAGGCCCCCGCCTCTGTTTAGGGATGGTTTCTCCACCTTTAACATGAATCGCCTCTTTCACGCCTTGTTCAAACCAGCGGTCTTCTTTATCCAAGATTTGGACCTTGCTATTTTTAAAGGAGTGTCCCTTGTCTTTTAGGTGTAGAAAGAGTCTTGCCCTGTAGAGTTCTCCCTCCTATGCTGAGCCATTCGCTTGGTGAGCAGTTGCTTTGTCTCCCCAATGTATAGATCTGTGCACTCCTCACTACACTGGACTCCGTATACCACATTGCTTTGTTTTTCTTTTGGTGTTGGATCCTTTGCGTGTACCAGTTTTTGTCTCAGAGTGTTGCTAGGTTTGAAAAACCCACAGTAGTTGGAGTTTCTCTGACACTCCATCTACATATGGGATGACTATGTTTCGCCTACTATGTGTCTCCGGGCGGTGGTGTTGAAGAAAAAGGAAATAATTTATAAAAATGTGGATTATTTGGATAAGATGGAATATATGGGAAACAGCCTTTCAGTAATTCCGAGCTTTCTGGATTCCATATAACGGGCCCCATACTGGCATTATCTTCCTGTGATAGCAGCCATACAGCAGACTGATAATATGGATAGATTTCTTATTCTGTCCCTCTCCTGTTACCCATTCTGTCATACACACCACTGCTTGCATGCTAGCAAAATACATTAAACATTTCAGACTAGAGAGTTGCAACAAAAAGCTTGATGCCCCCCAAAATAACAGAACTTAATATAAAGTGCACAGTCTACATTGTATGTTAATTATAAGATAGATGTGAACTTTTCACTGTCACATTAGAGAAGAAGCCTCCATAGATTTTGTTACCGTTTATGATCTTAATACATAAGAGAGTTCATTTGGAAGGGGCACTGCAAGATTTTATGGGTTAGACTGTTTTTAAGATTTAATTAAAATTGATGTTGTATGGTAAAGGTATGGGACCTGTTATCCGGAAAACATATTTTTCTGTATTTTGGATCTTCACACCTTGCGTTTACTAGAAAATCAAACATTAAATAAACCCAATTGGCTGGTTTTGCTTCCAATAAGGATTAATTATATCTTAGTTGGGATCAAGTGCAAGCTACTGTTTTATAATTACAGAGAAAAAGGATATCATATTTAAAAATTTGGAGTATTTGAATAAAATGGAGCCAATTGAGACAGCCTTGCCGTAATTCTGGATAATGGGTTTCCGGATCGCATGCCTGTACTAATTTATACAAAAAATTTCTGGACCCATCTGCTCAGTAGCAGAACCAGCCTTGATGTAGGGCAGTGTTTTACGAAGGTGGGTTCAGCCTAAAGGCCAATAAGGTTAGGATTTAGGGAGACCAAGTATTTGCTTTTCTAGTCACACCTGAAATCTGATTTCAAAGTCAATTGAGAAAAAATTTTGGAAAGAAAACTTGTACTGTTCCAGATAGTCTTGAAACTGTGGCTGAATGTAGTGATGTGCGGGCCGGCCCAATACCCGCAGGTTGGCCGACCTCGCACTGCTCTTCGCGGGTAGCGGTCGGGTGCAGTTTGAGCTCTTCTTCTGCTCTCTCCGCCTGCCACTTTCAAATTCCAGCTTCTGGCTTTATTGCCGCTCGCTTTTTAGTGCCTGCTCGCCCTACCCCTTTTATGACATCATAGGCAACCCGGGTCGGTGCGGGTATATAAAAGGAACCCAGAAATCGGATGTGGGCGGGCGGGTTAGGGTCAGGTGTGGGACGGGAAAAATCCCGACCCGCACATCACTATTCTACATCTATATTTTCCAATATATTTTTTTAACTTTGTTATAAGCTAAAGTGGCCCCTACCCCAAGGTTAGACTAAGAATAACTCTGTACTCAATTAGTATTGGGATGCCCATATGTCCAAGGAAAGAAACATTTTCCGTATATATGGCTGCCATTTGTCTGGGTCAGATTATTAAGCAAATCGTGCATGCTGTACCATCCTAATAGGTCTGCACAGGCTCCACATGTCTCCAGATTATTGGATAAATCAGGATCAGACCAGTTTCAAATAAGCAATACATTTCTTTGTTACGTGACCTCACCAAACTTTGAAATTTTTTGGCAGAGCATTTACCTCCCATTGAGTTAATCATTGATGTATGCAGCCTTTTTGCACCTATTGCAAGCCTTGATGAAGCCCAAGGAACCTTGGGTGAAATGCGTGTCTACGCTTTTATCTGTTAATTGATGCTAGGTGGATGAGACTGCCAGGGGCATTAGACTTAGCCAGCAATAGGCTTAAGCCGGCAGGCCACTCATTCCCTTTTAGGCCAAAGTCTGGCGGCTTATGGCCGGACATAGCAAGTTCCAACATGGTTTGCCTGGCTACTGCTAATGACCTACAGCCTTACTACAACCCTACTGGTATTCTGCCTACCGTGGCCTGAGAATTAGTGATGTGTGGGCTGGCCCAATACTCTCACTTTTCTTCTTTAAAAGGCCACCGCAAAATGCCGGCTTCTGACTTCCGGGTTCTTCTTTTATAGACGCTACGCCTGGGCGGGTTGGTGTGGGTCTATAAAAGGAACCTGGAAGTCGGGCTCAGGCTGCCGCGGGTGGTGGGAGGTCAGGTGGCGGGTGTGGGGAAATCCCGACCCACACATCACTACTGAGAATCTCTATCCAGTCAATGTTTTGATGCATTGAATCTAATAGGGGTGTATAATTACTTTCTGGTCAGGGTTATTTAGCCTGGAGGTTACAGGATGAGAGGTACAAAACACACCACTGCAACCAGGGCCGCCATTAGAAATCACGGGGCCCCGTACAACAAAATTTTTGGGGCCCCCTGGGCCCCGCCCACACTGACGACCAAGCTCCGCCCCATATCCCGCCCACATCGCAGTTAAAAGACCACACAGACATCAGCGCTAAAAAAGTAACCCCCCCCCCCACACAAGTTGTAAAAAGCTATTGATGGTCAGGGCCCCCTTATAAAAAAAATTGGGGCCCCAAAAAAAAAAAAATTAAATTTTTTTTTTTTTTAAAAACATTGGTGGCAGGGGCCCCCTGTTAAAAAAAACTTGAGGCCCCAACAAAAAAAAATGTAAAAAAAACTAAAAAATAAACAAACATTGGTGGCAGGGGCCCCCTTCTAAGTTAAAAACAAATTGGGGCCCCAAAAAAAAATTTGAAAAAAAATTAATTTTTTTTGAAAAAAAAAAAAAACATTGGCGGCAGGGGCCCCCTTATAAGTTAAAAACAAATTGGGGCCCCAAAAAAAAAAATTTTTTGAAAAAAAAAAAAATGGTGGCAGGGGCCCCCTTACAAGTTAAAAACAAATTGGGGCCCCAAAAAAAATTTAAAAAAAAAAATAATTTTTTTTTGAAAAAAAAAAAAAACTGGTGGCAGGGGCCCCCTTACAAGTTAAAAAAATTTGGGGCCACCAAAAAGAAAATTAATTTTTTTTTTAAAAAAAAACCCAAAAAAAAACAATGGTGGCAAGGGGCCCCTTACGAGTTAAAAAAAAAATTGGGGCCCCAAAAACAAAAGTTTTAAAAAAAAGATTGGTGGCAGGGGCCTATAGAATATTAAAATAATACATTGGTGGCCAGGGGATTAAAAAAAAAAAAACACAAACTGGTGTTCAGTAGAATTGAACTCATGGCTTCAGTACTTCAACTTCGCCTCCTTTCGTGACTTCGGGTCTTTTCACCGCTTCAGGACTTCGGCTTCGGCTGTTTTCGTGACTTCGGGTCTTTGCGCTGCTTCAGGACTTCGGCTTCGGCTGTTTTCGTGACTTCGGGTCTTTTCGGCGCTTCGTGACTTCGGGACTTCGGCTTTTTCCGTGACTTCGGGTCTTTTCGTCGCATCGGCTTCGGCTTTTCGGCACTTCCGCATTCGGCACTGAAGAGGCAAGACGTACGGCTCGGGCGCTCGTAAGGGGGGCCCGGATCTTCAAAAAATGCAGCGCTGCCGGGCCCCCCTTCATGCCCGGGCCCGGTACGCTTGTCCCCCCTGTCCCCCCCTGATGGCGGCCCTGACTGCAACTGGCTACTTGCCTTACCAGCTACATTCTAATACAGTAGTGAAAAAAGTGATATTGTAATTGGATTTCTTTTTTTTTATTATTTGTGGTTTCTGAGTTATTTATAGGATCTATCTATCTATCTATCTATCATCTATCTGTAAATATTGCCCTTTTACATCTCTTGCCTTGAACCTCTTGCCTTTGTGATGGTCTGTGTGCTGCCTCAGAGATCACCTGACCAGAAATACTACAACACTAAGGGGCACATTTACTAATCTCGAGTGAAGGATTCGAAGTAAAAAAACGTAGAATTTCAAAGTATTTTTATGGGTACTTCGACCATCAAATAGGCTACTACGACCTTCGACTACGACTTCTACTTCGATTCGAACGGTTCGAAGTAAAATCGTTTGACTATTTGACCATTCAATAGTCGAAGTACTGTCTCTTTAAAAAAAACTTTGACTACATACTTCAGTAGTTTAAACCTATGGGAACCTTCCCCATTACTTTTCTAAGGTTTTTTTGATCGAAGGAAAATCCTTCGATCGATCGACTAAAATCCTTTGAATCGTTCAAACGATTTTTCCTTCGATCGTTCGATCGTAGGATTTGCGGTAAATCCTTCGAATTCGATATTCAAATTCGTAGGATTTCACTTTGATGGTCGAATTCGAGGGTTTATTAACCCTCGATATTCGACCCTTAGTAAATGTGCCCATAACTGTAACAGGAAGTAGTGTGGAAGCAAAAGACAGAACTCTGCATTTTAATTGGGTCACATGTACGGTTTGTTTGGTATGTTTGTGTGCACCGTGAATCATATGATCCAAGGGGGCTGCCCTTATTTTTTAAAATGGATTAATTACCCAGTGGCACATACTACTAAAAAAGTATATTATTATGAAAATGGTTTATTTACATGAAGCAGGGCTTTACATATGAGCTGTTTTATGCAATATCTTTTTATAGAGACCTACATTGTTTGAGGGGTATAGTTTTCCTTTAAGCAGCTCTCCACTTTGCAATCATAAAAATATAGTTGCTTGAATTCAGTGGGGACTTTCGGCTGTGGTGGGGTTTAGTTCTCCTTTAAGCAAATTCCGCCAGAACTTCCTTACAAAGGTCTGCAGCAGTGTAAAATAACGGTGATACATCTGGCGTTCACATGGTGTAAAATAAAATACATCTTGATAAATTCAGCCATTTATTTTACATAGCTTTACACCATTTTTTTTAGCGAGTTTCGTTTTACGCAGCATAATAAATAAGCCCCTATATGTTGCAACCTTCTGTCTTCAAAAAGCTCCTCTTGTGAGCAGCAGCCCAACTCCTGGGGACAGGTGAACTGTCAGCAATAAACAAACATAAAGCACTTTGCATGTGGCACCCCCTCCATAGGAAACAAACCCTTAATCTGAATTATGTTACTATATGTATTTCATGTAAATGTTTTTTCAGCAAGCATAGGAAATGTTCTCTTATATTTTATGTGCAGTACCTGCTGGGAAGGTTTATACAGTACAGTGGGGTTTTCTTGCAGTATTTCATTTTTAAATGTGGTCTCGTAATGTTTAATTCCCATCGGGTTCCTAAAGTCTACAGCGGCGAAGAATGATTGAGTTGCACATAATCAGTTTGGCCTGTTCATGGGAAAAACAAAGCCGTGCAAGATGCTCGAGAGAATTTAACGTGGGGAAGAGCTTCTTAGGAAGTCAGGAAATTAGATTAAGGCAGTGTAATGTAACTATCCAAAAAAACATATAAACAAGTTACAAAATAATTTAGTCCCTTTACCAAAACCACAAGGCACACGTGCGGCAGGAGTTAATATAAACTCATTAGCATTTTCAGGAAAGGGATACAACGCCGACTAGAAGACTGTAAAGTTAGCGTTGGGCAGTAGCATTAAACAATGATTTCGAGAAGTTCTGACGGGAAACCATGGCTAAAAGAATAGCAGAAAAGTTTGACGTTACTTTTGGTCTTTCCCAAGAACAGTAATATTCCTATTGCAGCAAATTCTCACCATACAGAACAGAAGTAAAGTTGTTCGAAGGCGAGTATCGAAAGACAAGTTACCTGGTAAAAGTCATGCAATCAACGTTTTGTCTCCATATATAGTAGCTGGTAGAACCTCACCAATATCATCAGTATTAATAAGGGATACATCGTATCCAGGATTCGATCTTTTTCAGCAGGATTCAGATTCGGGTGAATCTTTGTGCCTGGCCAAACTGAATCCAAATCCTAATTAGCATATGCAAATGAGGGTCTTTTTTGTCACAAAACAAGGAAGTAAAATATTTCCCCCCACACACTTTTTCCTTTCCCTCTCCTAATTTGCATATGCAAATCAGGATTCCGATTCAGCCGAATCTTTCACGAAGAATCCAGGGATTCAGACGATTCCTAAATGGTGGATTCGGTGCATCCCTAGTATTAATGCTGATATTTAAAAAAGAATGGCTGCGCACTCAAGTGATTCACAAGGTGGGTTATTGGCCTGAGTTTGGGCTGGTAGACCTGCTGCCTTAGCCCCTCCGCCTTTGTCCTGTAACCCCTACCCCTTGGTGATATCACTGTTGGAGTCCTTTCCCCCACAATTATGTCATCTGCAGGTCTGGGTCACAGGAAGAGTGGAGAGGGTGCCTGTTTTTAATGGATAGGTTATTCATGGATAGGATTATGACTTTTTCCTTTCCCTAGATGTGTGAACTAATTGAAATAGAGGGAGTATTTTATCTATTAAACCCAACCAAGAAGCCCCTGTAGGATATGCCTCTTCCATTCAAAGGATTAGGTAATTCTTAGGTGGAAAACAGTTTGAATTTTACTCAACCTCTTCTTGGCCAGGGGGGAACCACTAGACACATAAGGGCATGGACACACACTCAGTTTTTCAGGCGCGATAATGTGGTGCGGTTTTTAAAAAAGACAACCGCCACATAAATATACTAGAGGTTTCAAGCTTAGGCAATGGCACTCTAGGTTAGCACAAATACTCGGCGGTTGGCTTTTTAAACCGCATGTGTGTTCATGGCCTTAGAGTTTACAATACATGGCACCACCAACTCTTTTTCTTCTAGATAAGCTAGAACTTCCCTCCTATAATTTGTAATAGTCTACATCAGTGATCCCCAACCAGTATCTCACGAGCAACATGTTGCTCACCAACCCCTTGGATGTTGCTCACATTGGCCTCAAAACAGGTGATTATTTTTGAACTCCAGGCAAGTTTTGGTTGTATAGAAACCAGTTGTACTGCCAAACAGTCTCCTGTAGGCTGCCAGTCCATACAGGGGCTACCAAATGGCCAATCACAGCCCTTATTTTGCACCTCAGGAAATTTTTGCATGCCTGTGTCTGTCATGCCAACTCTTTATTTTTTAATAAAATGACTCACAGGTAAAAAAGGTTGGGGAACCCTAGTCTACATAGTCCACATAAGGAGGGAGATATTAGCACCAAGCCCGACATATCCATGAAAGGGTACACAGTTTGTGAATGAGTTTAAATTGAATTATGAAATCTATCCACTTCCTCTTTAGTCCTCTTCATCCAACTCTGCCACTCATGGGAAACTAGCTGGAATGGGGATTCCTGAGAATTTTTTTATATTATTTTACCTATTGTAGAAACAACCTTGGGTGGATTTTCTTGTCACAGGAAATCAATACTACAATTCTGCTATATCTAAAAGACTAAATCCCCAAACTGTGAGCAGAAATTATGTTTTAACTACAGGCATCTGAATAGGGGACGTTTGTATTTATCCTAGTAGAAATTGTTTATATAGAGAGTGACCCCAGATTTGATGCTCTTGTTTACTTAAAGGGATTCTGTCATGATTTTTATGATGTCGTTTTTATTTCTAAATTATACTTACACTGCAAATAATTTACTCTACCCTATAAAATGTAATTCCTGAACCAATAAGTGTATTTTACTTTAGTTGTAATATTGGTGTGTAGGCAGACATCTCAGGTCAATTTGCCTGGTCATGTGATTTCAGAAAGAGCCGGCACTTTAGGATGGAACTGCTTTCTGGCAGGCTGTTGTTTCTCCTACTCAATGTAACAGAATGTGTCTCAGTGGGACCTGGATTTTCCTATTGAGTGCTTTTTTAGATCTACCAGGCAGCTGTTATCTTGTGTTAGGGAGCTGTTATTTGCTTACCTTCCCATTGTTCTGTTGTTAGGCTGCTGGGGGGGAAGGGAGGGGGGTGATATCACTCCAATTTAGGGTCAAGGCACATGCTCAGATTTGGGGAGATTAATCTCCCCACCGGCTAGAATGTAACCGCCGATGGGATGGCACTTGGAGTGCTTCATTTTCCTAAGTCGCCTGAAGTTTCCTCCTGAGTCAACTTCAAGCGACTTCAGAAAATGAAGCGTTACGAATGCCATCCCACCGGCGATTTAGATTATAGACAGCGGGAGGCAGTTCGGGGAGATTAGTCACCCCAAAGAAGAGGAGATTAGTCGCCGGACAACTAATCTCCCCAAATCTGAACGTGTGCCCTGACCCTTATAGTACAGCAGTAAAGAGTGACTTAAGTTTAGCAGAGCACATGTCACATGACTGGGGGCACGTGGGAAACTAACAACATGTCTAGCCCCATGTCAAAATTAAATATAAAAAAATCTGTTTACTCTTTTGAGAAACGGATTTCCGTGCAGAAGTCTGCTGGAGCAGCACTATTAACTGATGCGTTTTGAAAACAACATGTTTCCTATGACAGTATCCCTTTAAGCTAAAATGAAAAAAACATCTAAAGTGAGGGGGTTGTCAGAAAACCACTGTTTTCCAAAACTTCCAGAGTGCAACAGTAGGGGAAAGATTGACATATAGATTTTTTGCAGAATGTGGGGCATCAGTGATTGTTTTGAGTTAAACAAATTCTAATGTTTGTAGGAGGGTTTATCAGAGTCGGTATGTAATCACCACCCAAGGCATTTCTGCATGTCTGGCCCAGTCCAACCTACATTTACATAGGGGATTTATTACTTCTTATGAATGTAGTAATCATTTTCCTCTTTCTGCTTAAGTATTTTTAGGGGATGTAGACTGGTGCATGTTGTACAAGTAAGGGAACTGGGGTTTTCCAGATAACAGATCTTTCTGCAATTTGGATCGTCATACCTTAAATCTACTAGAAAATCATTTAAACTTCAATTAAACCTAATAGGCTGGGGTTGCTTCCAATAAGGATTAATTATATCTTAGTCGGGATCAATTACAAGGCACTATTTTTGTATTACATTAAAAAAGGCAGTGATTTTATAAATGTGGATTATTTGGATAAAATGAAGCCTATGGGAGATTGCCTTCCCGTAATTCAGAGCTTACTGAATGGCTTTCCAGATAACAGAACCTGTGCAATATAAAGCATCTTAAAGGGGAGGTTCACCATTAACTTTACTTTTAGTATGTTATAGAATTGCCAATTCTAAGCAATTTTTCAATTGGTCTTCATTATTTATTTTGTATAGTTTGTAGTTCTTCTTCTTCTGACTCTTTCCAGCTTTCAAATGGGGGTCCCATTTAAGCCTGAAAGGCTATATATTTATTATTACTTGTCTTTCTATTCAGTCCCTCTCATATTCATATTACAGTCTCTTTTTCAACTAAGTGCATGGTTGCTAGGGTAATTTGGACCCTAGCAACCAGATTGCTGAAACTGCTGAATAAAAAGCAAAATAACTCAAAAACCACAAATAATAAAAATGAAAACCAATTGCAAATTGTCTCAGAATATCACTCTCTACATCATAAAAGTTAAGGTGAAAAATCCTATATTGATTCTGCTCCAGGCATTTATAGACTAAATACTGTTTATTTTAAAATGAAACAATCCAAGTTTCCCCTGAGAAAAAAAAAGAAACAATAGATTTATTTTTAAAGCAAATCTTGATCAAGGCTTGTTGTAATTATTTGGTTTCCTAATTTCCTTTCCACTAATGGCAGACGGGGAAATTCATCGCCCGCGATATAAAAGCAAATCTCCCGGAAATGCATTTCCACTAGTAACTTTGTTCTTCCGAAGTCGTCCGAAGTTGCCTCAAGGTGAAACTTCAGGCAACTTCACGATATGTTGGTTTTACCACAAGCGATTTCAGTTATTTCCAATGTAGACACATTTTTTGGGAAATTTGCTGTCAACTAATAGTAATGGGCGAATTTGTGGCGAATTCCCGCGATTTGCCGCCGGCGAATAAATTTGTGAAACCACCGTGAAAATATGCCGGCATCAAAAAACGGGTCAAAAAACAGACGCTGGCGTCAAAATGGACGCCGGCGGCAAAAACGAGACACCGGCACAGTTTTGCGGATTTTTCGCCGTTTCGCGAATTTCGCTGGAAACTTGCTAATTTTTGGGCGAAGTGAAACACCCCAAATTCGCCCATCACTACCAACTAATCCAAATTTTTAAAACTGATTTTGTTTTTCTCTGTAATAATAAAACAGTACCTTGTACTTGATCCCAACTACGATATTATTAATCCTTAATTTACATGATTTCTTAGTAGACTTAGGGGCAGATTCACTAAAGGGCGAATTGTTGCCAGCAAATGCTTCGCATACATTGTACCAAAGTTGCATCCTGGGTGCCAAACACTGGCGATTTTTCAATAGAGTTAGTTCGGCAGGGCGAGCATTTCATAGCGAAGATGCGCTAGCATTCGTTTGTGCCTAGCGAAAATTCGCTAGTGATCTTCTGTTTACCGTAGGATAATTTGCATACGGCGGGAAATTAAAGTTGTATGGACGTCTTTATAATAAATGTTGGTGCAAATGCTTGAAGGTTACCACTTTTTATTACATGTCCAGGGAACCTTAATAAAGACAGGAGAGATCATATAATGCCCTACACATGTAAAATTAATGTTTCATATGTCATAAAATGTCTGGAGAAAACCACTTACCCCAAAAAAGTCTAAAGTAGGACTTTTGCAGGCAATCCATCTTAAAAAAGGAAAAGTCGCCAGCGTTTTTTAGACTTTAATGCCTTTTCGGCACACAGGATATGATGTGACAGACGATTGAGGAAGATCTAGCTGCTTTATAGCACTTCACCTGGTCTGAGGTGGCAAAGTCAACTCCGATAGAAAGAGGTAACGTTCAGTAAAATCCGCACTTTAGTGAATTTGCGGAGTAATGATCCTTTGCCAGAGTGTGAATGAACACTAACGATGGTCCCGTTCACTAGCGAATTGGCATCTGCGTCTGTTAGTGAGTTGACGATGTACCTGCGGGTGGCAACGCTGGCGAAAAGTCGCTAGCGTTAGCCACTTCGCCCTTTAGTGAATCTGCCCCTTAACATCCAAATTACGGTAAAATCCGTAATCCGGGAATTCTGGATAACAGGTCCCGAGCATTCTGGATAACAGGTCCCATACCTGTATATATAAATGCACAGTTAATATATCACTGAAGTCAGTGGCAATCATTTTTAAATGTAAAAACGTATTGAATCTTAATAGGACGGACACGGCACAAGAGCATATTTAGCATTTCTGATGTGCGGCATGTAAAAGTTCCTTTCTGAGAGCACTTCATTAGTATAAGCCTCATATTATGAAAACATCAGGTCCAGTGAGTTTTAATGAAGAGCCAACTGCCGGTTACATGCATAGTGACTGCAACAAAAGGCAAACTGTAAGTCCTCCATTGCCAAGCTCTTTATTAAGTTTAATTTTAATGCTTAAAATACACACTACCTACATTTGTATATATTCTTTTAACAGTGCTTAATCTTCAATTAAAATTCCTAGAGCAGAAAACCCTGATAGCTGACTTCAAGGAAAAGCTTAGTGACCTTCCTCATTCTTCTCGATATTGCTTTTTATCCCTGCATATTAAAAATGCCATCTTTGTGTCTCGTGGAAAAAAAAAAAATATTCTCTCTGAATATAATAAAGGGGAACAATGGACCACGAGGCGGCACTTTAACAAGCTGCACCGGCTGCATCCCGATTGCCGTATCAGTGTGAGTTGCAGGAAAATAAATGCAAGTGACCTGCGCTCGGCTGTTCTTCCAAATGGGGGAAAAAAGGAGTGAAAGGAGCGGTTGTTAGTTAGAGCAAATTACACAGCCGCTCGTCATAGTCTGAAAATCCCATAAATTAGCTTTTCCATTAAAAACACTGAATTTGATCCTATAAACATCAAGTGGACACACTACTCTGTATATTTGTGCAAGATTTCCATTTCACTTCTACGTTACTGATGGAGACAAATTATTATTCACAATTCAGGCCATTTTGGTGATTGCACTCAGATTTACATATGCAAATTAGGGTTTAAATTCTGGTACACATTGAGTCATATATTTGGAGAAGGATCTACATTTACAATACAGATTTCTCCCAGAATTTCAGCCTCATTTAACCTGTTACAACTTTCAGCTAAAACTGAGATAAAGTAAAGACTCAAATCTTGCACATGTGGCATCCCTGTAATTCTAGGTATTACACAGCAGGGCATGGACGAGTCCTACACAAACTAATAGTGAATGGGTATCTTTTGGTTGCAGCAGTGCTAGTAAAAAAGTTTGCAGTAGCTTCATTATATGTAAGTAAAATTAAATGTTTAACCTTTGGTACTTTAGCTTTTCTTGAAGTACAACTATTCACAACAACAACTACAGCCATAAACTGCAGGTGTGTGCAGAACTGAATGTAGGTGTAAAGGCAGGGGTAACACTGTCACCAAATTCCCTTCAGTAAATACTATTCTACAACCACATTTACCCCAAACCTTTTATTGCACACCTACTACAGGCACCATCTCTCCCTACTATACCTGCGATCCCACAGCCACACTCCCTTCTCAAAGACTATTATCCCACTGTTACTATAGGCACCATCTCTCCCTACTATACCTGCTATCCCACAGCCACAGTCCCTTTCCAGAGACTATTATCCACTCTTACTATAGGCACCATCTCTCCCTACTATACCTGCTATCCCACAGTCACACTCCCTTCCCAGAGACTATTATCCACTGTTACTATAGGCACCATCTCTCCCTACTATACCTGCTATCCCACATTCACACTCCCTTCCCAGAGACTATTTTCCCCACTGTTACTATAGGCACCATCTCTCCCTACTATACCTGCTATCCCACAGTCACACTCCCTTCCCAGAGACTATTATACGACTGTTACTATAGGCACCATCTCTCCCTACTATACCTGCTATCCCACAGCCACATTCCCTTCCCAGAGACTATTATCCACTGTTACTATAGGCTCCATCTCTCCCTACTATACCTGCTATCCCACAGTCACACTCCCTTCCCAGAGACTATTATCCCACTGTTACTATAGGCACCATCTCTCCCTACTATACCTGCTATCCCACAGTCACACTCCCTTCCCAGAGACTATTATCCCACTGTTACTATAGGCACCATCTCTCCCTACTATACCTGCTATCCCACAGTCACACTCCCTTCCCAGAGACTATTATCCCACTGTTACTATAGGCACCATCTCTCCCTACTATACCTGCTATCCCACATTCACACTCCCTTCCCAGAGACTATTTTCCCCACTGTTACTATAGGCACCATCTCTCCCTACTATACCTGCTATCCTACAGTCACACTCCCTTCCTAGAGACTATTATCCACTGTTACTATAGGCACCATCTCTCCCTACTATACCTGCTATCCCACAGTCACACTCCCTTCCTAGAGACTATTATCCACTGTTACTATAGGCACCATCTCTCCCTACTATACCTGCTATCCCACAGTCACACTCCCTTCCTAGAGACTATTATCCCACTGTTACTATAGGCACCATCTCTCCCTACTATACCTGCTATCCCACAGTCACACTCCTTCCTAGAGACTATTATCCACTGTTCCACTGTCTACTATAGGCACATCTCTCCCTACTATACCTGCTATCCCACAGTCACACTCCCTTCCCAGAGACTATTATCCCACTGTTACTATAGGCACTATCTCTCCCTACTATACCTGCTATCCCACAGTCACACTCCCTTCCCAGAGACTATTATCCACTGTTACTATAGACACCATCTTTCCCTACTATACCTGCTATCCCACAGTCACACTCCCTTCCTAGAGACTATTATCCACTGTTACTATAGGTACCATCTCTCCCTACTATACCTGCTATCCCACAGCCCCAGTCCCTTCCCAGAGACTATTATCCACTGTTACTATAGGCACCATCTCTCCCTACTATACCTGCTATCCCACAGTCACACTCCCTTCCCAGAGACTATCATCCCACTGTTACTATAGGCACCATCTCTCCCCTACTATACCTGCTATCCCACAGTCACACTCCCTTCCCAGAGACTAATTATCCCACTGTTACTATAGGCCACCATCTCTCCCTACTACCTGGCCCCCACCCTATAGCACCATCTCTCCTTACTGGATCCCACAGCCACACTCCCTTCTCAAAGACTATTATCCCACTGTTACTATAGGCACCATCTCTCACTACTATACCTGCTATCCCACAGCCACATCTCTCCCTACTATACCTGCTATCCCACAGTCACACTCCCTTCCCAGAGACTATTATCCCACTGTTACTATAGGCACCATCTGTCCCTACTATACCTGCTATCCCACAGTCACACTCCCTTCCCAGAGACTATTATCCCACTGTTACTATAGGCACCATCTCTCCCTACTATACCTGCTATCCCACAGTCACACTCCCTTCCCAGAGACTATTATCCCACTGTAACTATAGGCACCATCTCTCCCTACTATACCTGCTATGCCACATTCACACTCCCTTCCCAGAGACTATTTTCCCCACTGTTACTATAGGCACCATCTCTCCCTACTATACCTGCTATCCCACAGTCACACTCCCTTCCTAGAGACTATTATCCACTGTTACTATAGGCACCATCTCTCCCTACTATACCTGCTATCCCACAGTCACACTCCCTTCCTAGAGACTATTATCCCACTGTTACTATAGGCACCATCTCTCCCTACTATACCTGCTATCCCACAGTCACACTCCCTTCCTAGAGACTATTATCCACTGTTACTATAGGCACCATCTCTCCCTACTATACCTGCTATCCCACAGTCACACTCCCTTCCCAGAGACTATTATCCCACTGTTATTATAGGCACCATCTCTCCCTACTATACCTGCTATCCCACATTCACACTCCCTTCCCAGAGACTATTTTCCCCACTGTTACTATAGGCACCATCTCTCCCTACTATACCTGCTATCCTACAGTCACACTTCCTTCCTAGAGACTATTATCCACTGTTACTATAGGCACCATCTCTCCCTACTATACCTGCTATCCCACAGTCACACTCCCGTCCTAGAGACTATTATCCACTGTTACTATAGGCACCATCTCTCCCTACTATACCTGATATCCCACAGTCACACTCCCTTCCTAGAGACTATTATCCCACTGTTACTATAGGCACCATCTCTCCCTACTATACCTGCTATCCCACAGTCACACTCCCTTCCCAGAGATTATTATCCCACTGTTACTATAGGCACTATCTCTCCCTACTATACCTGCTATCCCACAGTCACACTCCCTTCCCAGAGACTATTATCCACTGTTACTATAGACACCATCTTTCCCTACTATACCTGCTATCCCACAGTCACACTCCCTTCCCAGAGACTATTATCCCACTGTTACTATAGGCACTATCTCTCCCTACTATACCTGCTATCCCACAGTCACACTCCCTTCCTAGAGACTATTATCCACTGTTACTATAGGTACCATCTCTCCCTACTATACCTGCTATACCACAGCCCCAGTCCCTTCCCAGAGACTATTATCCACTGTTACTATAGGCACCATCTCTCCCTACTATACCTGCTATCCCACAGTCACACTCCCTTCCCAGAGACTATTATCCCACTGTTACTATAGGCACCATCTCTCCCTACTATACCTGCTATCCCACAGTCACACTCCCTTCCCAGAGACTATTATACCACTGCTATTATAGTCACAATGTCTCCATTGCATACCTGTTATCCCACAGCCTTAATCAATTTACAAAGGCAAACCAAATTCCACTATGTTTGTATGTGGTGTGGTTGTGGTGCCACCATGAGCACAAAGGTACAAGAGGCAGGTTCAGAAAAGGTGATTTTTTAAAGGTGCAAAGAAAAAAAGATATGAACATTATTCCATAACCGACTTCTGAATTAGGCAGAATATTAGGCCTGTGTCCTCTTGCCAGTAGGACCTTTACATCTCTCCATAATGGACAGTTACTTGAGAACTGTAGAAGCTAAGAATAAAACAGACCACATTGCCTGTGTGACCAGATGCGGATACAGCGGTGAAGAAAGCAGGAACGTTATTTAACAGACGGCTCATACATTTGGAAATGTGAATGAAGTTTGTGCCCTAAGGATTGCGAAGTACAAAGAGCACAAAACACCCGTCTATTGAGAGAGGACTGGTCATGAAGAAAATAAAAACTACTTAAAGAAAAGTAAACTGGACTAATCGCAAAGAACATTATTTTCTGCCCCCATTAAGACAAAAAAAAAAAAAAAACAAGGAAAGATTCCCCAGTGCTCAATAACTAAAACATCTTTGTGAACTTCTCTATAAGGGCATGTGTATAACATTCATAACAGCTTCAAACCTTATCATCTAGAACATGTACATGATATAATATCTGAAGGACTAAGGGGCCCATTCACTAAGCTCGAGTGAAGGAATAGAGGAAAATAGAGGAAAAAAACTTCGAATTTCGAATGTTTATTTTGGCTACTTCGACCATCGAATTGGCTACTTCAACCTTCGACTTCGAATCGAACGATTCAAACTAAAAATCTTTCGACTATTCGACTATTCGATAGTCGAAGTACTGTCTCTTTAAAAAAAACTTCGACCCCCTAGTTCACCACCTAAAACCTTTAGGCTTTACAATGTTTTTTTGATCGAAGGAATTTCGTTCGATCGATGGATTAAAATCCTTCGAATCGTACGATTCCAAGGATTTAATCATTCCATCGAACGATTATTCCTTCGATCGTTCCATCGAACGAATTGCGCTAAATTCGAAGTTGAAGGATTTCAATTCGGCTGTCGAATATAGAGGGTTAATTAACCCTCGATATTCGACTCTAGGTAAATGTGCCCCTAAGTGTGTGGATTTTCATTATAAAAACATTAAGTTCTTCTTACTCTTCATTTTGTCGAATTCCCTTCTACACGCAGGTCTACCAATGTTTTTTCCAGTCATGTGATACAATCTCATACAATGTTAAGTTGTCACATTTTAGATCGACCATGACCACTCGCAGCTCCACCCCATCTCCACCCAAAGGCAGTCCTATCTTCTGCTAAGAACCTCCCCCTTTTGAGATGCAATATGGAACTGTCTTGACTCATTTAGGAAAATGAGGGGTTGTGTTCTAGTTCAGTGTTACCCGACCCCCCCCCCCAATGTTCTAAGAATCAGTGGTAATTTGTGATTTATCCAAATTTGTAAAAATAAGTCTATATCGTCAACTAAAAGCTTAATTTTGCCCTATATAGACTAGAATTCTACAGCTGCAAGGAAGCAGAATTAAATATATTTCCTTAAAGGGGAACTCTACAAAAACATAACTTTTTGAAAAGTAAACATAATTCCAAGCAACTTTGCAATATACATAATTTAAAAGATATGCAGACTTTTCATGATTTTTAATGGTTTCTGACAGTTCCCTAAGCCTAGCCCCCTGCTCTCCTGCTGATCTGTCGGACTACTTTGCTGAGCTGACTGACTATTGTTACTTTGTATCAACAGCCAGCTGTCCTTATACTGCATCCTCCAAACCCCACAATTCCCTGCACACGTTATTCCAATAAGGAAAGGAACATCCCAGTGCAATGCATTGTGGGTTATGTAGTTCCTGCATGCTGTCTGTAAGTTGTGGAGAAGTTGTTACAATTTGTAACATCAGTGTTTAGTCCCTCCTTCCCTGCCAGGATTTCAAATGATGCAGAAAGAGAAGAACTGGATTTCAGCATAGAAAATGGCATTTCATACTTTTTGAAAAAAACAGGTAAATGTGATGAGTATATTAGGGGTTTCTGTGTTATGTGGGCCTCTTTATCAAATTTTGATTTGGAAGCTGGAGTTCCCCTTTAAGCAAGACTGCCTTTACAGTTTACAAATATAATGTATAGCAATATTCTGAAAATGAATCCCATTATTAATATGCTATTTATGCTATACAGCCCTGCCACAGAGCTTTACAAAGATTTTTCATCATTCACATTAAAGGGGTTCACTATTAAATAAACGTTTAATATGCTGTAGAGAGTGACAATTTGCAATTGGTTTTCCGGTTTCATTATTTGTAGTTTTTGTTATTTAGCTTTTTATTCAGCAGCTCTCCAGTTTGTAATTTCAGCAATATTTCAACCCATATGGATATGGGTCAAAATAAAACACTTGAAATATGAATAGGAAAGGCTTGAATAGAAAATGTAGCAATAACGATAAATGTGTAGTCTTACAGAACATTTATTTTTAAGATGGGGTCAGTGACCCCCCCCCCCATCTGAAAGGTGGAAAGAATCAGAAGAAGGCAAATATAAGTTAATTTAAAGGTGAACAACCTCTGGATGAATGAGGAACTTCACAGAGAAAAAAAAAATATGGTTTCAGGAAAAGTAAAAACCAGACTTCATCATAGAAGCTTTTTGCTGTTATCTAACTACAACTCCCAGCAGCCCTAGTCATCAGTCCAACATTCCTGTTATGATTAAATATATTTTCGCCTTTTAGCGACATTAAGGGGACATTTGTGGTTAGGCCTCAAAGTAATCCTCGGGTTTCAGATTCTCAGGACGAGAGAAGTTCAGACGAGGCAGTTTCATTTTTCCATGGCCTTTCTGCACAAGGTCAATTATTTGCCTGCCTGATGTGAGCCGGCCAGTTTGTAGCCTCCAGCCAATACTCCCTTGTTCATACACTTCCGCTTGTGAACCCACAGCTTGAACTCATGTCTACAGACCTTTCTTCCCATCAGGGAGGATGACCAAGGCATGCACAGTCCCACCAGTTCTGAAGGCCTGCCTAGACACTGGCTTTTCACCACATTTAGTCTAACTGTCACAAAAAGGAGTTTAAAGATAAAGCAAGGTCAGATGTCAAATACTGGCTAATTAGTGTCTCAGACTTTAATGTTCCCAGTGATTCAGTAGAGTGCCCACCATACACATTCCCATGGCACGTTACTAACTCCATAATTAAAGCTTACGTTGGCATTCTGAAAGAGTCAATGCTTGAACCATGGAAGAAAAAAAAAAGGAAGTAAATCTGGAAGTTGGAATATCACACGTTTGTTCTCTGAAAAGGATAGTAAATCAAATCATAGCCGTCCTTGTAATTATACAGATTACTAATAATTGCGACGTTTATCTTAGAAAGACTAAAGGATAGTAGGAACATCACAGGGCTGTTTGATGTTACAAGAGGAAACACATACAGGTATAGATGGGATTACTGATGGGCGCATTTATTCGCCAGGTGTGAATTCGCAGCGAATTCACGTGTTTCGCCGCTGGCGAATAAATTCACGAAACTGTCACGGACCGGCGTCCATTTTTTTTTGGACGCTGGACGGCGGCGTTTCACCAATTTTTCCGCCGTTTCCAGAACTTTGCGGGAAATTCGCACATTTTTCGCCAAAACGGGACAAATTTGCCAATCATTAGATAGGATCCATTACCCGGAAACCTGTTATCCAGAAAGCTCCGAATTACAGAATTTAATAAACTCCATTATAATCAGATAATTATATTTTTTTTTCTAAATGATTTCCCTTTTCTCTGTAATAATAAAACAGTACCTTGTACTTGATCCCAACTAAGATATAATTAATCCTTATTGGAAGCAAAACCAGCCTATTGGGTTTATTTAATGTTTACATGATTTTCTAGTAGATTTAAGGTATGAAGATCCAAATTACGGAAAGACTCCTCATCTGGAAAACCCCAGGTCCCGAGCATTCTGGATAACAGGTCCTATACCTGTATAGCAAATCTGGATACATGTAAAAATGCAAGTTTTTTTCTTTTGTTTTAAATTCATTATCTAGAAGGATCCAAATTATGGCAAAACTATCCCCAATAGATTCCATCAAATAATTCAAAATTTTAAAAGATGTTTATCTTTTTCTCTTTGATAATGCAACAGTACATTGGAGGCAAAACAATCCTATTGGGATTATTTAATGTTTAAACAATTTTTTTTTGTAGAAAAAAGGTATGGAGATCCAAATTATGGAAATATCCCTTATCCAGAAACCCCCAGGTCCAGTGCATTCTGGATAATAGGTCCAACAACTGTAATAATATTATTATGTTTAATATTCTGCCAGGATATTCTACAGTTCTGTATAGATATGGGACCTGTTATCCAGAATGCTCGGGACCTGGGGCTTTCTGGATAAGGGATCTTTCAATAGTTTGGATCTTCATACCTTAATTGTACGAGAAAATCCTTTAAACATTTAATAAACCGATTATACTGGTTTTGCTTCCAAAAAGGATTAATTATATCTTAGTTGGGATCAAGTACAAGCTACTGTTTTATTATTACAGAGAAAAAAGGTAATAATTTTTTAGAATTTGGATTATTTGGATAAAATGGAGTCTATGTAAGATAACCATTCTGTAATTTGGAGCTCTCTGGAAAACTGGTTTCCGGATAACGGATCCCATACCTGTACAATAAATGGGTGTATACACTGAACATACAGATTACATACAAAAATGCAGGTATAGGATCTTTAATGCGGAATGCTTGGGACTTAGGGTTTTCTGGATAATTTTTTGTAATATGGATCACCATACCGTAAAAAAAATGAAACATTAAATAAACCAGATTGGGATTGTTTTGCCACCAATATGGATTTATGCATCTTAGTTACTGTCAAGTATAAGGTCCTGTATTTTTATTAAAGAGAAATACAAATGTTTTTCAAACATAAGAATCATTTGAGTAAAATGACGGGAGATGCCCTTCCTATAATTCAGAGCTGTTTGGATAAGAGATCCCATTCCTGTACAACCAAAAACCAATAGGGGAGGTAAAGAGTGCCCTGCTCAAAAGATTTTATACTTTATTTGTATTACAATTGTGACTAAACCCTACTAATAAGCCCCCAACCATTATATTGCCGATTTAAATAAATACCCAACAGCACACGTATTACCCTTCAAATCATTCTGGTTTTCCCGATAAAGAATTTTTTTTTTAATGAGCAGAGCTACCCATCTCATTCCACTATCTCACTCCACTGTGGTCAAGTTTAAGGGGCAGATTTACTAAGGGTCGAAATTTCGAAGTACAAAAAGCTTCGAAATTCGAGCATTGAATTAAAAAACTTCGAATATCGAATTCGAATTTTTTTCAACAAATTTTGGCAATCCTGCGGTCTAATAAAAATCGTTCCATCGAATGATTAAATCGTTCCAATCGAACGATTCCAACGATTTTTAGCGATCGATCGAAGGATTTCTATTCGACTTAGAAAAAACTTAGAAAAGTGCTGTGGAAGGTCCCCATAGGCTAACATTGCACTTCGGTAGCTTTAATTTGGTGAAGTATGAAGTCGAAGTTTTTTTTAAAGAGACAGTACTTTCGATTATCGAATGGTCGAATAGTCGAATGATTTTGACTTCGAATCGTTCGAATCAAATGGTCGAATATAGCCTATTCGATGGTCGAAGTACCCAAAAATTTACTTTGAAATTCGAACTTTTTGATATTTCAACCATTCACACGAGCTTAGTAAATTTCCCCCTAAATGTAATGAATGTTATGTGTTAAAAATTTTTATTTTTTATAACTGTGACAGTTCCTATAAATTAATAAACGATACCATTTTAGATAGTTACCCGGCTGGCTATACAGGTATGGGACTTGTTATTCGGAATGCTCAGTACCTGGGGTTTTCTGTATAAGGGGGTCTTTCTGTAATTTGGATCACTAAAAAATCATATAAACATTAAGGGGCCGATTCACTAACTTCGAGTGAAGGATTCGAAGTAAAAAAACTTCGAATTTTTGTGCTCCTCGACTATCGAATTGGCGTAAATTCGCCTGAGTAGAATGATTCGAATAGATCGAGCGCAAAAACGCTGCGACTATTCGCCATTCGATAGTCGAAGTACTGGATCGAGCGCAAAAACGCTGCGACTATTCGCCCATTCGATAGTCGAAGTACTGTCTCTTTTAAAAATACTTCGACTGCCTACTTCGCCACCTAAAACCTACCGAATTGCTTTAAAAACCTATGGGAAAGTCCCATAGGCTTGTTTTCCAAGTTTTTGATCGAATAAAAAGGCATTCGATCGAATGAAAATCCTTCGAGCGAATATTCGATCGAGCGCCTATTCGCCAATTCGACTATTCGCCAGCGCGTAAATTCGCCCGAATTGCCTATTCGATTCTATTCGATTCTATTCCCCAGTCGAATTTCGAGGGATTTAACCCCTCGAAATTCGACCCTTGATGAATTTGCCCCTAAATAAACCCCATTAATCCTCCAATCATGATTAATTAGATCTTATTTGGGATCGAGTACAAGGTACTGTTTTATTCATTGATTAACCTGAAGTCTATGGCAGATGGCCTTCCCATAATTCGGAGCTTTCTGGTCGACAGATTTCCAGATAACAAATCCCATACCTGTATCAGTATAATTTGCACTTAAACCTAATTATTATCTTTAGACCCCATTTTTATTTCATTTTCCTTGCTGATGATCAAGAGGGAACACAGTTATTTGGTTCACTCTACACGAGCCACCCACGGGGCCCTTCTTTAAACTCTAATTGGACGTGTTTGTTTTATGGATCCTTCATTTTTGATGTTGCTTGTAAAGTTGGAAAAGGGTTTTTATCTGTTTAGTTTTGTCCCTTTATTTCTGGATTGATTTAGTGAGCTCTCTGTGTCCTGGAATGTGGCTTTAATAGTAAAGTGCACTGGTAGGTTGTATTTTACTATTTAAGTACTGGTAGGGAATGGCAGAGAATGCAGAATCCTTCGCTAACGATTGATCCTAATATCAAACTGTAATTTGCATATTTAAATTTGTGAAAAATAATACATTTTGCACCGTCACCAAAAAACTCTGAACAGAGTTTTATTTATTCCTACCTACAATTCCCCTCTCACTATGAAACACTATCAACTTTTTTAAGCCATTGATATAGAAAGTTAAGATTTAAAAAAACAAGGGAAAGTTGTGCTCACCACTAATTTTTAAAACCATTAGGCGGGGGTGCAATGAGGCTGTGACCACAAAATACATATAACAACATATTATCATTATATTTAAGACATTGAGACATTTTGTGCCTTAACCTACTGAAAAATGCCTTACCCTTTAAACAAAACAGGGATTGTTTGTCCATATATTGCAATATATTCAAGCTGGCCAACTACGTCACAGTCATCCCATATCTGGCCAGTCCTATGCTCAATTTTCATCTGATTCATTAAGAATTCTATTGCTTCATTATACATTTTACATTTAAGAATGTCAACCCTGCCTGCTTCCAAATGTGCTGAATAGTGATGGGCGAGTAAATTCGCCCTGTCACGAATTCACTCCGAATTTCCGCATTTTTGGCGCCAGTGAATCTCCCGTGAAAATTTGCCTGCATCAGACAATTTTGGAAAAGTCGATCGCGTCAAAATCGCTGTGCGTCAACACTGTTCGGACGCCCATTGACTTTAACGGCAGCTTCAAAATTGACATGAGCGACATTTTGGACGCACATACAAAATTAGACGCGGGTGTCAATTTAGATTTTCATGATTTTTTCGTGAATTTTTCAACGTTTCGCAAATTATACGGGAGATTCGCACATTTTTCGGCAAAGTGGGAGACTTTCGCCCATTACTGGTGTTGAACTGCAAATGGATAGAGGCAACTGTAGATCACACAATCCAGCAGATAAGATATCCCTTATTTATTACATATTTGTCCTCTCTGATGGGAACTGCCGCTCACCTGCATTGCATTCTTATCATTCATTATCAATATATTTAACACATTGAGACATTTTGTGCACTAAGCTACTAAAAATGCCTTTCCCTTTAAACAAAGCAGGGATTGTTTGTCCATATATTGCAATATATTTAAGCTGGACTACGTCACAGTCATCCCCAGTATGGCAAGTAAGTTGCAGGTAAAACCTAGTCCCTTTGTAAAATGTATAATTAAGCAATAGAATTCTTAATGAATCAGGTGAAAATTAAGCGTAGGACTGGCCAGATATGGGATGACTGTGACGTAGTTGGCCAGCTTAAATATATTGCAATATATGGACAAACAATCCCTGTTTTGTTTAAAGGGTAAGGCATTTTTCAGTAGCAGTATGCACAAAATGTCTCTGTCTTAAATATATTGATAATGGGTTGAGTGCAGAGGACCTCATGTATTTGTCAATACGAAGTTCAGATTTATCGATAATCATAAAGAAAAGGAGTAAAGCGGGAATTGGGAGCAAAGCCTTATTAGAACACAGCCCAGTCCACATTTACTTGAAAGGGATGTTCAGTTTTGCTACCAAAACAATCTTTCAGACAAGCTCTGTCTGCAGGGAATCTTAAAATCATTTTTTTTTATTATGAGAGAGTGTTACAACAGAAGAAAATGTACAAAATGATTTTTATTAAAGTCGAAAAATACACCGTTGTGTGACAGCCCAGGGTTTAACAGAAAAAAGGAGGGGAACATAAAGCCTTTGTCACGTCGCTGGGCAGTGACTAAATGAAAAAGTTGGTCAGTTGAAGAGCGTCTGTGTAACAATGTTTTAAAACCAACGGGACCTCTGACCTACATATGTAAAAGCAGATGATGGGCATTAATATCCTGTGTAGCAGGACTCTGTATATGAATTCTGCCTGAGAAACACATGAGACTGCAGAGTGCCTCCTGCTAAACTGTATCCATGACAGTCTCCCTAGAAAACCACTGTGGCTTGCCAATCAGGCCCGGATTTGTAGAAAGGCCACCTAGGCCCGGGCCTAGGGCGGCAGGATTTAAGGGGGGCGGCATGCTGCCCAACATTGGTTCAAAACACTGAGGATGCACTGGTGATATAATCATTTTTTAAATTGCTCCTGTCCCCCTGAAGGAGACAGGGGCGACAAACGGCAGTGGGCCTAGGGGTGCCCACTATGTAAATCCGGCCCTGTTGCCAATTTGTTAGGGATCCCCATGTTCCCGATTGCTAACCTTTCACTTCTCCTCTTCTATTAATAACAAACCATCCCATGGTACTTTGATGGGCAGCACAGTGCCACCATGTTTATTCTGCTCCCAGGTGTTCTGGGCACACACTTATTTTAGGAATAGGTTGGAGAGTACTGTGCATGAGCCCCAGCCTGAACAAGCAACATGGTGGCACCACAATTCCCAGCAGTTCCCTGGGCCAGTTAGCTTTTTGTACAAGAGTCACAGTGACTAGCAATGAGCGAATGTGTCCCGTTTCGCTTTGCCCAAAAATTTGCGAAACTACAGAAGAATTAGCAAAATGGCAACATTTTGTGAAACGTATTGAAGTCTCACTCCAAATGTATTAAAGTCAATGGGTGTTTTTTTCTTATAGCGACTTTTTCCTCCAAATGCATTAAAGTCAATGGGCGTTTTTTCATTATAGCGACTTTTATTCTCCAAATGTATTAAAGTCAACGGGCGTTATATTTCTTATAGCAACTTTTATTCTCCAAATGTATTAAAATTAATGGGTGTTTTTTCTTATAGCAACTTTTTTCTCCAAATGCATTAAATTCAATGGGCGTTTTTTTCTTATAGCAACTTTTTTCTCCAAATGTATTAAAGTCAATGGGTGTTTTTTCTTATAGCAACTTTTTTCTCCAAATGCATTAAATTCAATGGGCGTTTTTTTCTTATAGCAACTTTTTTCTCCAAATGTATTAAAGTCAATGGGTGTTTTTTTCTTATAGCGACTTTTATTCACCAAATGTATTAAAGTCAATAGGTGTTTTTTCTTTTAGCAACTTTTTTCTCCAAATGTATTAAAGTCAATGGGCGTTTTTTTCTCATAGCGACTTTTATTCTCCAAATGTATTAAAGTCAATGGGCGTTTTTTTCTTATAGCGACTTTTATCCTCCAAATGTATTAAAGTCAATGAGCGTTTTTTTCTTATGGCAACTTTTTTCTCCAAATGTATTAAAGTCAATGGGCGTTTTTTTCTTATAGCGACTTATTTTCTCCAAATGCATTAAAGTCAATTGGTGGGTGTTTTTTATGGCGACTTTTTCCTCAAAAAGCATTAAGGTCAATGACCATTTTTTTCTTATAGCGACTTTTTTTCTCCAAATGCATTAAAGTCAATGGGCGTTTTTTGTAATGGGCTCAAATCCAGAATAAATTTGGTCATCACTAACAGTGACCCAAGACAAAAGGCTAGCAATTTTGCTCACTAAATTGCATTTGGGGGAGATCCCCTTTAAAGGAGTGCTTCACCTTTAAATTTAGTATGTTATAGAATGGCCAATTCTAAGCAACCTTTCAATTGGTCTCCATTATTTATTTATTTTATAGTTTTTTAATTATTTGCCTTCTTCTTCTGACATTTTCAAATGGGAGTCACTGACCCCATCTAGATACAAATGCTCTGTAAGGCTACACATTCATTGTTATTGCTACATTTTATCACTCATCTTTCAATTCAGGTCTCTCCTATTAATATTCCAGTCTCTTATTCAAATCAGTGCATGGTTGCTAGGGGAATTTGCACCCTAGAAAACGGATTGCTGAAATCGCAAACTGGAGAGCTGCTGAATAAAAAGCTAAATAACTCAAAAATAAAAAACGAAAACCAATTGCAAATTGTCTCAGAATATCACTCTCTACATCATACTAAAAGTTAATTTAAAGGCAAACAACATCTTTAAGTCAGCCTGGTAACTTTTTGTGGTGTTTTAGGGCAGGGGCACATGAAGCTACTGGCGGAGATTAGTCGCCCAGCGACAAATCGCTTCTACTTCAGGGACTGATCTCCCTGAACTTCCTCCCTGCCAGCTAGAATATAAATCCCGGTGAGATGGCACTCATTTTCTGAAGTCGCCCGAAGTTTCCTTGTGAGTCAACTTCGGGTGACTTCAGAAAACGAAACGCACCGATTGCCATCCAGCCGGTGATTTATATTCTAGCCGGCGGGAAGGCAGTTTGGGAGATTAGTGGCCCCCAAAGAAGAGGAGATTTGTCGCTGGGCGACTAATCTCCCCAAATCTGAGCGTTTGTCTCTGTCCTTAATGTCATGAGAAGTTAATCACAAAAAGAACTTTATGAAATGTCTATGGGAGAAAACACTCGTCTTTGAATCTGGCTGTGAGCGTTTTCTCACCCTGTAATGATTTCGCACCTTGTAGCCTTTGTTTTAGAAACATTATTTAATCTCAAATAAAATGGCGTCTAATAGTTTTATCAATGAAACCTAAGAACGGAATGATCAGTTTTGCAGAAGCCATTGTTCTCAGGCAACTGCAATACTGGGCCGACAAAAGAAACGCTTCCATTTCCAAAACGAAATAAGTAGAAAAATCTCCAAATTCTGCAGAAAGTGTGTATTTAAAAGCAGAACGCTAAAAATACGCCTAAACTTTTTCTTTCCTATCAGCAGCCGCTGTGAATGTTTCCCTTCCACTCGTTCTTTTCTATTTAGAATGCTTGTTTCACAAAGGAGGTTTAATACGGCTGTTTTGTTTTACGAGATGCTGTATAGATACGGTGTTCACAGGAAACCGAAAACAACTCGCGTTTTTTTAACCCCCAAGATAGGAAAATATTTAGGAAATATAATATGCACTCTCTTTGGAGAACAACTTGCTCCTTTTGTTTCCGCTTTATCAGTATTCACGCGATAGCAGGGAGAAGAAGAGAAAAGGAACAAGCAGGCCTTATCACTGTGGATAAGTGATTGCATTAGCTTACAAATATAAATTTCTATTAAGTGCAGGGCTGCTTTGAAATTTGAAAGGTCGGGAGAGAAAATAAAACACCTTTTTTTTTTTTAATCTTTTACTTTTTATTCTTTTATTCGCGCCACGGGCTTCATTGTTAGAACCGCTGGCATAAATTGTATTTCGGCGGAATATTCATCGGAACATATTTGATCGTTCTTCTAAATAATAGCTTTTGTATCCTTAGTTAAATAGCGCTTACGCTGTAAGATCGAGAGTTACCGGCTCACAGCAATTAACTATTATTGTGAGCAAATGTCGAGGTAAAAATTCTACTTTTATTTATGGAATGGCACCAGCAGACTGGTCCCATGGACAAGAGGGGAAGGTTATGGCCTGGTCAGAAAGCCTCCCTTGAGAAGACATGTAGGCTCTCTTAACCTTTTTAGAGCCATATAAATAAACAGTAGAACATGGAGATCCTTGAACCGTAGGCCTGTTGTTTATCTAACCCTTGAACTGCGAAAGACATCAATCCCACACTTATTAAAGAAAGGCCCAGCTATCCGGGACGGCTTTCTCCAAGACCTGGCTCTAGCATATTTACAATCATGCAGGGGTCAGAGAAAGTTCTGATGGGCCATGTCCTATAAATAAGGTAAAGTCTCCCTGACTGCTGAAAGCAGCAGTAACAGGATAAACTCAGACAGCTTTAATTAGAGAGACTTGCTAGACTAAAGTATCAATATACAGGTCATGTTATTCAGGCTGCCAAAGGAGACACTTATCTCATGAGTCGCCGAGATGAGAATGCTCATGTTTTCCAGTTATTGTAACCTGCACAGTCTCCCTGTTTGCACTGCAGACTGATACCCCCCCCCCATTAGATGGCTATGATACAACATGCCAAACGGTGAAAAGTCTACTGAACTTGCAAGGGGAGACCATGCTTACAGCTTAGATGAAGATTTTCTATAATACTGTATGTTAAGCTAGCATTATTTTTTACTAACACTGCAAATACACATAAATACATTGACGGCATTACAAAAATAATAATCATTAATGTCTAGTAAAAGCTACTGACAGCGAGGTTGCTAGTGATGAGCCCCATTCTGTTTAGGAAAACCCATGGGACACTGTCTACAAATTTCAAACAGGTTGACAAAAATAGGACTCACATCAGACCCTAGCCCAATCCCTCCCTACCTAAACCCTAACCGACCCTAAGCACCAGTTAGTAAATCGGCGAATGACGTTACGCTGGCGAATTTTCGCTAGCTTTAGCCACTTCGCCCTTTAGTAAATTTGTCCCATAAACTTCAGACCCCTGAGAGAAAAGGCAGAAGTACAGGTATGGGATCTGTAATTTGGAAACCTATTATGCAGAAAGCTCAGAATAACAGCGAGACCATCTCTCATAGACTCCATTTCAATAATTCATTTTTAAATTGATTTACTTTTTCTCTGTAATAATAAACCAGAACATTGGAATTGACCCCAACTAAGATATAATTACGTTAACTTTTAGCATGTCATAGAATGGCTAATTCTAAGCAAGCTGTGAATTGGTCTTCATTATTTTTTATATATATATATATATTTTTTTTTTTTAATTATTTGCCTTTTTTTGACTTCAGCTTTCAGGTGCACAACCCCTTTAATCCCTATTGTAGGGAAAAGAATCCTATTTTTTTCCGCAATCCGATTCATTTGGGTTATTTTATTAATAAATAAGGTCACATTGAGCAAGGGAGTTTGGTTGAGTTTTTTTTAAAATAAAATATGAGATAAATTAATAATGTATGGAGGTCCAAATTAAAGCGCTGCAAAATATGTTGGCGCTCTATAAATAGATGTTAATAATAATAATAATAATAATGTTAATAATTACGGAAAGATCCCTCATCAGGAAAACCCAGGTCCCAAGCATTCTGGATAATAGGTCCCATAGCAGTACTATTGCTGAGCTACCAGCTAATTCTTCATATGGCAATCCGTTCCTTTTCCCTGTGCGCTTTATTGCAATAATTCATTGTGCAGCTGTACTAAAGCTTGGTGTCACGTATAAGGCGGACCATTTCCAACACAATAAACAAAGTAAAATACATGTTCATAGAATGAAAACTGCCTTTTCAACGTGACATTTTTTTGTCCGCTGGGAGAAAGGAGCAGGATACACTTGGCCGACAAAATCAGAGAGTAATCATTTCCTCAGATTATCTCAATTGCTGCCATTAACACCAAAGTCCAGTTTGGTTGTTTTCAAATGTTTGACTGGTGAGTCAACAAAATGTGAAGCTCAAAAGGAACTGGGGGGAGATGGGCTCTAGTCTGGCTTGAAGGCATCAGGTGGGGAAAGGTTGATTCCTTCCAGTTACATAGTTGGCATAACCAGTAATGGTTACACTTGGCACAAGCTGCTTTACTGTGAAGGTTATGACCTGAGCTGCTTAACGGACCAGAAAGGATTGTCCACATGGGACTTCCTTCCAGGCTTTCCTCTTATGTTTGTCTTACACAAGTTAAGGGCTGCTAAGTGGCCATTTGTCAGCAGTGACAACAGGGTGGTTATGATTTATGGACAAGTATAGAGATTACTGCAATCTGAAGGCACGTGAAAGAGATAGAAACTGCATGTTGATTGGCTCTGGATGAAGTAACAGCCACATACATGTATGGGAACACATGGTCACTGTTGCCAATAACAAAACAGTGTCACTTCTCTTGTATTCAGATTTGGAAGAAAAGGAAAGCCGCTCCATACTAGCTTAACATCAAAATATCCCAAAAATGACAAGCGCAAAACAAACAAGATTCCGAACAGCCAGTGAAAAGAAAATAATTTAAAGGGCAACTAGGAAAAAAATCCTCTGATATCCTATCAGTTTTCTAGGGTAAAGCTGGCCATACATGGGGAGATCCGCTCGTTTCGCTCCCTTCCGTGAGGTGGATGATATTGGGCTGATCCGATTGTCGGCAGCTTATATTGGCTTGTGTATGGGATGCTTTAGAGTTTCATTGTTGTAACCTATAAGCACAGACACATTACAGACTCAATTCTCACCTATGTTAAGACATGCAAAGAGCATACATACCACTCCCACACTTCTTTCTCCACCCACTGCTCCACCTTGGCTTCTAATAAAAATATTGAGGCAGATTAACTAAAGGGCCGTCGCTAGCGAAAATTCACCAGAAATCTCATTCGCAGGAACATTGGCAATTTACTTACAGGTGTAGACGACAATTCGCTAGCGAAAGAGACCGTTGCTAGCGTAGTTACACCTGTGTAATAATAAGTGGCCACTTCAAACATTTGCACCAACATCTCTAATAAAGACGTCTATACAATACCTGTATATATGTACCCGTCCTATTCAAATTCACCTAAGCTCAAGGGTACTAACGAAGTTTCGCTAGGCAGAATTGAACGCTAGCAAAAGATCGCTAAGAAATGCTCGTGATGACAAATGAATGCTAGCGAGACATCGCCAGCGTTCGGCTACAGAGATGCAACTTTGCATTTTCGTAAATTAGCGTAGTGGTAACGAATTTACACCTGGTTAAGTGGCTTAAAGTGTGGTGGAGCGTTTGTTGGCGAAAGTTTGCCCTTTAGTGAATTCCTCCTATAGTGTCCAAACACACTGAAGAATTTATTTAGCACAATGACACACATACAAGACAGCAACATACACACTTCATAACACTTAAAAAGATAACAAAACTGCCATCACATTCTACTTCACAGTCTACTGAAGAGCATTAGCTTCCATTGTAAGGGGTTATGCACACTCTACATTACTTTATTAGTTACACAGTCTATATAGTATTAATGCACACCCATACATCCATGCCACATTCATGCCGACACTAAGGGGCACATTTACCTAGGGTTGAATATCGAAGGTTAATTAACCCTCGATATTCGACCGTCGAAGTAAAATCCTTCGACTTCGAATATCGAAGTCGAAGGATTTACCGTTATTCCTATGATTGAACGATCGAAGGAATAATCCCTGAATCGAACGATTCGAAAGAAAATTGTTAGGAAGCCTATGGGGACCTTCCCCATAGGATAACATTGGCCTCGGTAGGTTTTAGGTGGCAAACTAGGGGGTCGAAGAATTTTTTAAAGAGACAGTACTTCGACTATCGAATAGTCGAATAGTGGAACGATTTTTAGTTCGAATCGTTCGATTCGAAGTCGAAGGTCGTAGTTGAAGGTCAAAGTAGCCCATTCGATGGTCGAAGTAGCCAAAAAGAAATTCGAAATTCAAACTATTTTTCCTAGTAAATGGGCCCCTAATTATCTATAATGACTTCTTATATGACACACCTTAATATTCACTCCATCATCTATAATTATACTAAAAGATAATTTTAAGGTCAACTACCCCATTGCTTTGGTGGATGTTGGAAGGAAACAACGACATGTAGGAGTTTTCATTATACCTTTTTTAAAGGCATGTGGATAAATGTAATAATGTACCTTTATTGCAAAAATATTAGTATGTAGGGCAGTGATTCCCAACCAGTTGCTAGTGAGTAACATGGTGCTCCCCAACCCCTTGGATGTTGCTCGCAGTGGCCTCAAAATATGCTTATTTTTGAATTCCTGGCTTGGGGGCAAATTTTGGTTTTATAAAAACCATGTGCAGAGTCTCCTGTAGGTTGCCAGTTCTCACTGGGGCTACCAAATAGCCAATCACAGCCATTATTTGGCACCACCCTGGAACTATTTTTATGCTTGTGTTTTTCCCTAACTCATTTTACATTTGAATGTGGCTCATGGATACCAAAAGTTGCTGACCCCCAATCTAAGGGGTCGCAAATGTATATAAAGGCTCAAGGCTACAGTATAACAAATCCCTCCCTGTATAACAGAAAGCTTTGGTCTCAAGCATTGTGAATACATGTAGACTTGATTTTTATGAATTAAAGTTCCAAAAAAAGCTAAGTAGACCATCATGACTGTAAGTAACTAAAAGCATCTGACATGATCTGATCAGATAAAATATGAAGGGATTTGGGGTGTAGAAGACAAGTTCTTATTAAGGAACCGAAGGTGACAGGCTGACAGTAAAGCAACGAGCAGGTCTCCTTATTCCATAAATTTAAGCAATGCTTCTCCAAGGTCATGCCACTAGGACAAATTCATCACTAGGGATTATATTTTATTGTTTAAAGAGTACTGTTTACTTAATGCAAAAATATCCTTTCCATCTTCTTAAAGGTAATATGATGTTTTCATATTACGTTGATGTCTGAGGTTACTGCTGACGGTTGGCTGGAACTTTTCCCTTTTAACGCAGGAGCAGAGGGAATATATTTTTGGTTTGCAATCAATATCATTAAACGGCTGCCGCCAGAAAGTGGTTCCAGAACGTGAAGGATGATGTTCAGGAGCTGGTTCAACAACCCTCTAATGAACTTATCTTATTTCGTGTCATACTATCTTAACTCCGCGGCAAAGACAATTTGTACAACCAGATTGTGCCTGAGAAGCGTTTGATCCTTGCCTTCAGTAATAATATCCGTCTTACTTAGCCATTTTACAATAAGGCACTTTGGCAAGGGAGCAGAAATCCTTGATGCTGCTATAATGTTACAATGTGTATTACAGTCGTATAATTTAGTTCACGGCACATTTGCAATTCAATCATTTGACTTCTTGCTTCCACTAGACGAACTATATTTAAACCTGGATTATAAGAGCTGTAAAACTCAATTCATCTGGATATGTAACTCTTTAGAAGCCTATTATACGAAGAATTATATGATTAGTTAGACTGCCATCAGACAGCTCAGATAAAAATTTGATCCCGACAAAGGAATAGAGCACTATTGTGACAGAGTCATTTCATCAAGTCTGTTGCGTGCAATTGATTACGTTAATGCTGAAAGTAGCTGGGTATAACATTGTGCAATAGCACACATTTAAACTAGAATATATCTTTTTTTTCTTTTGAATGTAACATTTGCGTGAAATGATTTTCCCCCATATCTGAACCTGCCCCCAAGACAAAGCTATACTGTATATATCATGGAATGTATCAAGCTATTCTAAAGCATATTGTGCTGAAATGAATGGTTCTGGTAAAGACATGCACTTATTTTGGCTTAGTAGCAGCTCAAACTCATAGTAACCACCTATGTACTGGGATTCTGGCTTTTTGTGGGACAGGGGTTCATCTGTGGGTCTGTTGCAGACACAGAATCATGATGTCTCTGGCTATAACTGGCTAAAAGATAGACTACAAAGAGTGGTGGTAAATGGAACATTTTCTAATTGGACCAGTGTTGTTAGTGGAGCACCGCAGGGCTCTGTACTAGGTCCTTTGCTTTTCAACTTGTTTATTAATGACCTGGAGGTGGGCATTAAAAGTACTGTTTCTATTTTTGCAGATGATACTAAATTGTGCAGAACTATAGGTTCCATGCAGGATGCTGCCACTTTGCAGAGGGATTTGTCTAAGTTGGGAAACTGGGCAGCAAACTGGAAAATGAGGTTCAATGTTGGTAAATGCAGGTTATGCACTTTGGCAAAAATAATATAAATGCAAGTTATACACTAAATGGCAGTGTGTTGGGAGTTTCCTTAAATGAGAAGGATCTAGGGGTCTTTGTAGATAACAAGTTGTCTAATTCTGAGCAGTGTCATTCTGTGGCCACTAAAGCAAATAAAGTTCTGTCTTGCATAAAAAAAGGCATTAACTCAAGAGATGAAAACATAATTATGTCTCTTTATAGGTCCCTGGTGAGGCCTCATCTGGAGTATGCAGTGCAGTTTTGGACTCCAGTCCTTAAGAGGGATATAAATGAGCTGGAGAGAGTGCAGAGACTAAGTGCAACTAAACTGGTTAGAGGGAGGGAAGACTTAAATTATGAGGGGAGACTGTCAAGGTTGGGGTTGTTTTCTCTGGAAAAAAGGCGCTTGCGAGGGGACATGATTACACTTTACAAGTACATTAGAGGACATTATAGACAAATAGCAGGGGACCTTTTTACCCATAAAGAGGATCACCGTACCAGAGGCCTCCCCTTTAGACTAGAAGAAAAGAACTTTCATTTGAAGCAACGTAGGGGGTTCTTCACAGTCAGGACAGTGAGGTTGTGGAATGCACTGCCGGGTGATGTTGTGATGGCTGATAATACAGTCCAGCTGATAATACAGTGGTCCAGCACACCTCTTACTTCTTCCTGGGTGCATCAACTCCCAAGCTGCCTCCAAGCCAGCCAAATTACTTTCTTGAATAACAGCATATGAAGCACACCATCCTCCGGCTTTGCCTTTAAAATTTTTATTACAGCAGAAAAGTAACACAAACTTTCAGGGAAAACCCCTTCCTCAGGTGCATTCTGTTCATGATTCAGTTAATGACTATAAGAATGGCTTGGATGATTTCTTGGACAGACATAATATCAAAGGCTATTGTGATACTAAACTCTATAGTTAATATAGGTATGGGTATATAGAATTTATGTGAAAGTAGGGAGGGTTGTGTGTATGGAGGCTGGGTTTTCATTTGGAGGGGTTGAACTTGATGGACTTTTTCTTTTTTCAACCCGATTTAACAGCATTGAGCGTATGCCATTCTGAGCTGAATTATAGATAACAATGAGTCGATGAAGGCCATATACAGTTGGAGGGCAAAATCAAATGGACAACATTACCATATATTGAGATAATTTTGGCCACTTTTGACCAAAAAGCTTAACATTCAAGTGTTTTATTAAAAATAGATCTCACACCCAGGCTTGTTGATAAATCTATTTGGACGACAGAACCACCTGACCTGCTCATTTGGATAACTGTCAAACCATCTAAGTAGCCACTAGTGTGTGCACCCAAAATGGCCATGATCTGCCTATCTGTATCTACTTTTAGATATTATACCTACTGATTTAAAATGAACTTCAAATTCATAATTTTGGGTGTTTCAGTAGGTTCAGAAACATTATTACAGTTGTTTCAATCTGTCGGCCCCGTAAGGGTCAGGCTTTTTTCTGAATACAAGTCAAAATAACTATTTGGAAACCAATGTTTTCGTTTTGTCTGTGATTTCTTCAAACACTGTTACACTTCATGAATCTGGTATGTGGTTATGGCCACTTTTACAATATTCTATATATGTTTGTGTTTACTTACATTGATATATAAACAAGGTGCATCAAAGACAGAATTAATGCATTCGTATAAATACATCTCGGGTGCTGGCTCCAAAAATGTGTAGAGGACCAAAAAATTTTGTGTCTCTTGAATAATAGCAGTGCGCTGGAAGCTGTCCAAAACCTGAAGGAAATTATCTTTGGGAGAAAGCAGAGTGCTAGTGGAGTCATACGTCTTGAAGAACCTCCCTCCTTCCCATCAATAAAGAAATTGTAGATGTAAAATCAAGTTGACTTTATATGATGGCAGCAGGGCTGCCATCAGTAGGGCACAGGGGGTACAAGTGTACTGGGCCCGGGCCTGACAGGGGGCCCGGCAGGGCTGAAGTTTTTGAAAGGGCCTGGCCCCCCATGACAGTGGCGAAGCCGTGCCTCCTTCCAAAGTCCCGACAGCCGAAATGCGGAAGTGCCAAAAGTTCCGAAGTCCCGAATAGCCGAAAAGACCCGAAGCCACGAAAATAGCCGAAGTCCCGATTTTTTTTATTACTTGTAAGGGGGGCCCTGGCGCCAATGCTTTTTTAAAAAAACTTTTATGGGGGGCCTTGGCGCCCATGTTTTTTTTTTTACTTATAGGGGGGCCCTGGTCCCCAATAGCTTTTTACCACTTGTGTGTGTGGGGGGGGTTACCTTTTTTAACGCTGATGTCTGTGTGGTCTTTTAACTGTGATGTGGAGTGGCCGGGATCAGGGGTGGGGCTTGGGGGCTGGGAAGGGCCCCGAAAATTTTGTTGTACAGGGCCCCGTGATTTCTAACGGTGGCCCTGGATGGCAGTACGAGGTTGGGGATACAGCAGAATTTAACAGAATACAGATCACATATAGGTAATGCCCACAGAGGAAGAAACTGTTTTTGCATGAACTAAAACTGTTATTATACCTGTATAGCACAATTGTACACAAATAAGTATATAGACAAAAAGGTTTCGGCTAGATACAAGTGGGTGCTTGTCCTTATGGTATAGAATATGGTCAATCAGCCTTCCTTGTTGTTGGCATTGGACAGGGCAACCACACCTATTCCTGCCCTTATAAAGATTTAAAAGCAACAACACAGAACTAAGGAAGAAGTAATTAAACCTTAGGGCAAATTTGGGTATAGGGTACAACTGCTAACTGCATATGACCCTGGACAATTCACTTGACAAACATCGACAAATATATTTCTGAAAATATAAGTTTCTTTGGGTCATTTAGACTAATATACAACCTCTTGCAAACCTTCTTTGGTCTAAAAGGCACATAAATGCTTTGCAGTTCACTGTACAGTAATGGGATCCTTTATCCGGAAACCCATTATCCAGAAAGCTCTGATTTCAAAAGACTCCATTTTAATATATATATTTTTTTTAAATGTTTCCTTTTTTTTTCTGTAATAATGAAACATTACCTTGTATTTTATCTCACGTGAGATATAATTAATCCTTATTGGAGGCCAAACCATCCTATTGGGTTTAATTTATATTTAAATAATTTAGTAGACTTAAGGCAGGGGCGCCCAAAAGGTAGATCAGGATCTACCAGTAGATCTTTAGCTGGTGATCAGTAGATCTCAAGACACTGTCAACAAACATCTTGCCTAAATCACCTCCTGTTTCATGCTTTTCATTCAGATATTTATTATGTTACGGTTACATAAGAAATAGTTGTTTGTTAAACATAGCAATATAAATTCTCTCATAACTCAATATAAAATGTAAGTAATATTTTCTATGGAATATAATTCTAACAATGCTCTATGCTAACAATCTAAACAGCTGTAAATACATAATTCTCATTATTCTAGAATTCAGAGTTTGATAGCCAACCCAAACTACAGGTGGACAATGAGTTAGAAACACAACTGGTCAAGCATAGTGATGGGCGAATTTGGGGCGTTTCGCCGAAAAATTAAGTTTGCTTGACTAGTGATGGGCGAATTTATTCGTCAGGCGCACATTCACAGCGAATTTGCCGCCGGTGAATACATTCGAAAAACCGTAGCGAACCACCGGCATCTGTTTTTTTGGACACTGGCACATTTTAACCGGCGAATGTGCACGAGCATCAAAAAATTTGCGAAATGGCGAAAAATTCGCGAATCTATTGTTTGATGCCGGAGTCCATTTTTTTGGATGCTGGCGCACATTCAGAAAAGATCTTCTTGCAGGCTGCAGGCCCATATTTAGGATTTACAAGTTCATAACATAGAGAAACGTTTGGTGGAAAGAGGAAGCGAGGAGGAAATGTCTCCTATACTCTAATGCTCTGAGAGGACCACAAACATTTAGCGTGTGCAGATTAAGCCTTCTATGGTATTCTTTGCCATCAAAGGGAGTCAAGGAAAGGTTGACTTTAATTCTTTATGGAAGTAATCTACGGGGTAAGACAGACTGAACGTTTGCGGGGATAAAGGAATCTGATCAGTTGCTTTTAATGAAATAAACAAACCACAAACAGGATGCAGGCACATTAAAAAAGCAACATTGACCTGGCAATGGAATGTGAACTGCAGTTCACATGAGCTGTGTCATACAAGCCCCTCTTCCCCATCTTGTTTTAACTGTTAAATCAGCACTGAATATTTGTGCTCCCCCTGAAAATAAATACAAGGCGAAGAGAATGAAAACACAGTCTGACTAAGCTTTTCTAATAGTCTAAACTTCCCCTCGGTGACCCCCAAAACATTACATGTGGTGTCTTCTATGGTTACACAGGTCTCCAGTTCCTGACTTGATTCCGCTTAGGCCAAGATCCTGAGTATAAAGAAACCCAGCTAACTAAAATAGCCACGGTATTTTCTATTTCATTGAAAGTGAGCCACACTGAAATATAAAAAGAGTTGGAGAGCAACATAAGCATGCAAAAAGTTCCTTAAAGGGGAACTATCACGATAGAAATTAAATTTTAGTATAAGCTTCCTCATAGTGAAGTAAGAAACGTTCTAAATACAATAAATTAAAAATTCTGCATTGTTTCTGAAATAATTCAGAATTTTATATTCACTGTTCCTCTCTCAGCATCTGTTTCTCTTCATTCTGTCTTCATGCAGCAGTTGGGTGTCAGATGAATGATCCAATATATCTTATAGGGGGGTTCCTTTCCTAGCAGATGAATTAGAGCTCACTCAAATAACTGATTCCAGTACAAACAAAATCTAACAAAATAACTGCCTTTTGCACAAATTCTGCATGTAGAGAGACATGATGTCTGGGGATTTTAATAGAGTGAGCTCTAATACATCTTCTAGGCAAAAGGAGCCCCCCTATAAGATATATTGGATCATTCATCTGACACCCAACTCCTGAATGAAGACAGAATGAGGAGAAGCAGATGCTGAGATAGGAATAGTGAAAATAAACTTGATTATTTCAGAAACAATGAAGAATGTTTTCCTCTTTAAGATTCCAATAAGGGCTGTGATTGGCTATTTATCTATATTTATATTAGCTATTCTCAGTCTATGGACTGGCAGTCAACAGGAGGCTCTGCTTATAAGAACTTGCCTCCAAGTCTGGAATTCAAAAATAAGCATCTGCTTTGAGGCCACTGGGAGCAACATCCAAGGGGTTGGAGAAAAACATGTTGCTCATGAGCCACTGGTTGGGGATCACTGCTATAGAGTGAGCAGGGTTGAATTTTAGTGGTTTGGGAGTGAAAATCTCTATTCCAAACCCAAGACGTAATATCTAGCATGCTGTAACAATATTACCTGTGCAGCGGGAACGCCCGCCGCGCTATCAGCGGGGACGCCTGCAGCGTGGTTCCTTGGCACCGGATCCAGCGCCATCTTGATTTCTAGATTTCTCTTAAAGGTACAAGCGCGCTGGCATGATTACGGCAGCGCGCATTGGCGCACGTTTTGGCGCGAAAATTTATTGTATTTAAGGCCCATTCTGACCCCCAGCCAGTGCCCATGATAGAACTTGTTTCTAGTGGTTTCCTGAGCCTTGTGCCTTGTTCCGTATCTTGTCTGTTTAATTACCCGTGTTTGACCCAGCCTGTTCCTAACTATTCTGCATTCTGTATCCTGACCCTTGCCTGCCTTCGACAACTCTTCCTGCTTTACCCCTTGATTGACAACCCGGTTTGACCCTTGCCTGCCTGACAATTCTTTTTATCTGCCTGCCTCGACCCAGCCTGTCTGATGATTCTCTTGCCTGCTCCATTTGTACCGTGACCTTCGGCCCAAAAGACTCTGCTAACAGTTGTGCCCCTTCGCCAGCCAGAACATCTCGCCTTGCACCTCTCGTTAAGTCCAGGTGGCACCCAAGTAAGCTGAGGGCTCCTCCCGAAGCCCAACGGTGGTCACACTACTGGTGAAGCCGAGCCGAGACCAGGGTGCTTGGCACTTGTTCTGGTATTGGGTGCCGATCGCGACACATGCTTTCTGGGCAAAACCGTCATGGCAGGGTCCCATTAAAAGTACTGTATTTATTTCTGTTTTGATAAAGCCCCATATATTGTAACTGGTATTTATTCATATAAATGTGAGCAGCAATGACTGCTCTGATGAGGTAACCTCATATAAAAAGTGCAATAAAAGAAATGGTGGAATAGTTTTTGAAGCCCTGCACAATGTATTGGTCAGTAAAGTGTCCCTTTAACCTGTACAGTATTGTATAAAAAACAGAATATATTTTCTCTTCCTGCTGATGTAAGCAATTATAAGTAATATTGCATAAAATGGAAAAATCAGTTCACCTTTTTTCAGCACAGGAGGCACATGTATCCATCTCCACATAACTCTCTCACTCAATGGGAAATATACTCTAAATGAAGTTAAAGTTGGGCTTCTATTGCAGTTTTTGCAGAATGCCTTATAGCTAGTGATGGGCGAATTCGCAAAACGACGCCGGCATAAAAAAGGGACGCCGGTGTCAAAAAACGAACGCCGGCTTAAAAAAAAAGACACCGGTGTCAAAAACAAGACGCCGGCGCCGTTTTGCAAATATTTCGCCATTTCGCAAATTTTGCGGCAAATTCGCTAATTTTTCGGTGAAGCGAAACAGCGCAAATTCGCCCATCACTACTTATAGCCCTTTCTTTCTATATGTTGGGCCCTAGATGTTGCTGACTACAGCTCCCAACATTCTTTACCAGAAGGATTCTCGAAATTGTAGTCCAGCAACATCATTGAATCCAGGGTTAAAAAAACAGGTCCTTTGTCAGTGAAATGTAAACTTCTTTTCCCACAGATAGGGACCCAAAAAAAGCTTAAGAAACTCTAATTTTGTCAATTTAAAGACTGCGGAAATTTGCTTTCATTTTATTATTCTATGAACATTCATTAGACCATTTCACAGCCAAAAATAATAGAGTAATGTACTCACTCGGTATCCTTATTTTAAATTTACCGCTTTGTCCAAAGCTTCCTTCAATTACACCATCTTCTCCGGTAGAGAGTTTGACCTTTAGCCTCACAAATAGTTGAATGTTGGTCAGGAACAGCCAATTATACTGTAATCGTCATTGACCTGTAAGACATATAAAGTAACATTGTTACTCTATACAGACCTAGAACACAATATTTTCAAAGCATTTCTATTTATATTCACTCCAGTTCCCTCTCTTACACCATATTTTTTTTTCTGTGGCCCTCACTTTAATGGGATCTGCTTAGAAATGCTAAAATGCACGGCACAATCTATTCCGGCAACAGCCTGTAGCTGTCAGGTCTTATTGATTAAAATTCAGCACAGCACTAGCCACAGTAATTGTCGCAGAACTGCACCCCTCAATGTACCATGCACTAATGTACTTGCAGCTATTTGTGTTCAGCCTCAGGTATATGCTGGTTTGTTGAATCATGAAGCTGCAAGGGAGCCCTGTAATTGAAGCCCACTCTATCAAGCATTAATAGCATGTATTATTATTGCTCTGTGCCAAAATAGCACCTATGTGTGATTTGTAGGATTACCCATGCGATTCAGGTCTTTGACTGATTCAGTCTTCCAGTTATTGGGCCAAATCTGGTTGTTAACAGCAAAAATTGGTAAAGTGGCATTAGAAGCATACACAAGTGTATAAAAAAAGTAAAAAAAAAATACATCTATATCTATAAAGGCAAATAATTAATTGTAACAATATAAGATAAATCCCTTCGGAAATGTTAGACTCACATCTTAAAGGGCAATTCACCTTCATTAGCAAAACTGTAATAACAAATTTTGTAAAATGAACATGGTAATTAGGGGGTGTGGCCACAAAAGGGGCGTGGTCACAAAAAAATTCACCGCGCTACGCACTCCAACTTTTTTGTCCTTCTTTTTATTTCCAAAATGTTGGGAGGTATATATATATATATATATATATATATATATATATATATATATATATATATATATATATATAAATGCTTTGGGTGTCCGCACTCGATCTCCAGTAGAGCAGAGGTGCACAATCAATGTTCATAATATGCAGTAGTAATAGATCAGCACACTCATTGTAGAAGTGAATAAAGTGTTTTTATTGGTAACACAGCATAACAGGATAACAATGCTGTGTTACCAATAAAAACACTTTATTCACTTCTACAATGAGTGTGCTGATCTATTACTACTGTAAATATATATATATATATATATATATATATATATATATATATATATATATATATATATATATATATATATAAATATATATCAACAACATTTCAGAAGCCTTATGCCTTTTGTGCCAAGGTGCACTTAATCAGAGGCTATGGGGCAAATTCATTAACGTCCGAAATTCACCAGCGATGGCTTCGCTCACAGTCAACACTTCATTAGGAGTAGATTTGCCAGGACAACGCTAATTCACTAAAATCTGAAGTTGCGTCCAGGGCTATGAGCCCTAGTGAAGTTGTGCTAGCGTTACTGCGGCAAGCAAAGCGAAGTTTCGCTAGCGTTGGCTAATTTGTATATGGCAGGCAGTTAAAGTTGAATGGACGTATATGTTGCAGCCAATACATTACATTACACAAGCCCAGGGAACCTTAATAAAATAAAATAGAATTGTTATATTGCCCTACACATGAGCCCAGTGTATAGTTTATGTGCCATATGTTAGGAAATGTAGGGGGGAAGCCAGTTACCCCAGAAAAAATTTACGATCTTTTGCAGCCTATCACCCTGAAAAATGAGAAGTCACCAGCGTTTTTTGGGACTTTTTTTTTGAGGAATCCCTATCTACTCTATTGCACTTCGCCTGGTCTGAGGTGGTGAAGGCGAAGTGCGAAGTAGTGCTAGAGTCCATCTCCTTCTCTAGTAAAGTTACACCGGCGACCGTTAGTAAATCGGTGCACCGAAATGAAGTCACGCTGGCAAATTTTCACCAGCGTTAGTGACTAGCGAAGTAGCGCTAGAGTCTATCTCCTTCGCTAGCGAAATTACGCCAGCGACCGTTAGTAACCCGCAATTTGACCCACATGTTCACATTATATTACCCGCAATAGACCAACTAACTTTCCCATCACCGGAAGTGACGTCGCTCTGGTGCCGAATCTTCCCAAAAAAATAAAATAAACTGGAAGAACCACCAGAGTAGGTGGGAGACACCCTTGTGCCCTGAGGCCAATAATCACATCTTTGTAGTGTGATCATACATGGAGCAAATTCATTACCCAAAGCTATCTTGCCCAACCACATATCCATGGAAAAGGTTGTCTTTTCTTTCTATTTGAAGTCTAACAGCTGTCAACATAGGTCATACATGGGCAATTTAAAAGCTAAACTGAAGAGACTAATCGTAGAATATAACAAATCTTTGTTGCTCTAATGGAATAATGGAAGAACAAATAAAAACAATTGGATGTACCTGCCAGGTAGCAAATCCAAGCAAAACATATCATTCCAAACATTCAGCAGAAAGATGCCCAGAAATAAAGCAGATGTTCCTAATTTGGGTCTTTGGCAGAATTCTGGTTCTGTACTTAATGCATATACATATACTGCTATTTTTAGATCTGGCAGAATAACGTTCACTTTCGATGTTTATTTTAAGGACTTTTGTACGGCTTTTGTCTTCGCATTCCCACATTGGCTCATAATTATGTTCAGCATTAAGATTGCCTTATATGTCCAATTTCCCTAAATGCGATAAAGGCAAATTATGTAAAGTTTAACATTTACCCTAAAATTAGTGAAGCATAATAAAAATTTTAATAATTTGTTGTTTGCCTTTGCTCAGCCCTTTTGTTTTGTAGAATGAGTCAGATCCTACTTTGAATACATGACTTTGCCCACTGTATCTCCAGGAAGCTGTTGAAGGTAAAGTGATTGTTGGTGATGCACTGGGACAAAGCAGAGAGGGCATCTGCAGCCCTGGAACCTCTATTTACAAGGAAATGCTTTGAAACAATGTTCTTGGTTAAAGGAGAAGCAACGCTTAACTAAAGAATTAGCTAGAATTTTGTATATTATGTTTTGTGCTTCTGTACCAGCCCAAGGCAACCACAGCCCTTTAGCAGTAAAGATCTGTGTCTCCAAAGATGCCCCAGTAGCTCCCCATCTTCTTTTCTGCTGATTCGCTCTTTTGAAAAATGGATTTCAGTGCAGAATTCTGCTGGAGAAGCACTATTAACTGATTTTGAAAATAAAAACATTTTCCCATGACAGTATCCCTTTAAACTTAGCTCTACCCTATTATTGAACAGTTATGGAATTTCTTTTTTTAAATCCAATACAGGTATGGGACCTGTTGTCCAGAAAACTCTGAGAGGCGGTCTCCCATAGACTCCGTTTTATCCAAATAATCCAAATTTTAAAAAAAATATTACCCTTTTCTCTGTACTAATAAAACAGTAACTTGTACTTGATCCCAGCTAAGATATAATTATTCCTTATTGGAAGCAAAACCAGCCTATTGGGTTTATTTAATGTTTAAATGATTTTCTACTAGTCTCAAGGTATGACAATGCAAATTACGTTATCCAGAAAACCCCCAGGTCCCAAGCATTCTGGATAGCAGGTCCCATACCTGTATCAGAATTACAGGAAGGCTCTCTGACATAAAGTCCATTGTAAAATATCATTTTACAGTTTTTAAAGGTATTTCCTTTTTCTTTGCAATAAGAAGTTTTTCAGTGTAATTTGAATAACATTTTTTGGCCCAAATATTTGAGTCTTAAAAACACAAGCTGTAATGTATTTGAAATCCCTTTTTTTCCCCTGTGATCTCAAATTTTAATAAATGTACTTTACTCATATGGCACCAACATAGGCAACAATGTAAGAATAAAGTTGATTATTTATATCAGTCTGTGCACCAGTGTAGTTTACAATACAAAGTATGCTACATGCCAAAAGTACATAGACACCTTTATAAAGCAGTGAATCACCCTTCATCATCTGGCAGTTTGACAGACAAATCTGGGGTTGGCAAGTGCCAGGAAAAGTTGTTGGCATACACAGTAGAATGGTAGAATAATGGTATAGGGCTGTTATTCATGGTTTGGTTTAGGCCCCTAATTCTAGTGAAATGGAATTACGTAAGTGGAATTTGTTTTAACGGTATAGGGTTGAGGTTTGCGCGGTCACTCAAATCTGTATGATAAAAGCTGCACTGCTGGTTTTTGTGGATCCACCTGTCCACTGTGTTCAAATATAAGTTTTTTTAAAAGGTAGAGTGCGCTATCGATTACTGATAGATTAATTCCCAGGGACCTGTATAGGGAGACAATATATAGAGTAGTATGTCCAGAAAAGAACCTTTACAGATTTTCTATGGAACTACTCACAGATTTGGTGTTTTGAATGAACGTATATCGTCTCCGATGTGTTCCTGCAATACAGAGGCTTCAAATGGTGTTATATCGTAAGGGCTGCCGGTATCACCCTGCGAGATGTTTTCCACTTACCGGATCGTGGTGAGAAGGGGACTTAGAGTGTAGCGTGTGTTCCTCAAGGTGCCCTGTCGTCCAGGGTTGCGCTTCCTTGTTGGCGAACAGAAAGTATTATCGCCTATTCAGAGCGACTGCTAGACCGGATATTTGCGGCGTCTCTCCACGTATGTTGGCGTTCGTGCCGTTCTTGGATTTCTCCGCTTTGCAGGTTCAGTGGTCCAGAATGTTTGGGGACAAACTTTTCGGCAAAGGTATAAGGGTTAATTTCAGATAAATTTTATTTAGTTAGTTCTAGCCCAACGCGTTTCATATCTCCTGATACTTCCTCAGGGGCATCACACGTGTATTAACACGTCACAAGTTAAATAGAGGTTTAAACACATTAGCCTAATTGGCAATTAGCTAATTGCTAACATTCCCTTATAGTTAAAAACGATCACAGTTAATTTACAGTCAATAAATAGATTAAAATTGACAATGAAAAACAAGTAGTTAATACATGATTAAATAGGTAGCAATTGATCGAATTCGTATAAAACTTATTCCATTAAAAAACATTTTAAATCAATTTCTATATTCAGGCCTTTTGGAGTTAATTTATCTGAAATTAACCCTTATACCTTTGCCGAAAAGTTTGTCCCCAAACATTCTGGACCACTGAACCTGCAAAGCGGAGAAATCCAAGAACGGCACGAACGCCAACATACGTGGAGAGACGCCGCAAATATCCGGTCTAGCAGTCGCTCTGAATAGGCGATAATACTTTCTGTTCGCCAACAAGGAAGCGCAACCCTGGACGACAGGGCACCTTGAGGAACACACGCTACACTCTAAGTCCCCTTCTCACCACGATCCGGTAAGTGGAAAACATCTCGCAGGGTGATACCGGCAGCCCTTACGATATAACACCATTTGAAGCCTCTGTATTGCAGGAACACATCGGAGACGATATACGTTCATTCAAAACACCAAATCTGTGAGTAGTTCCATAGAAAATCTGTAAAGGTTCTTTTCTGGACATACTACTCTATATATTGTCTCCCTATACAGGTCCCTGGGAATTAATCTATCAGTAATCGATAGCGCACTCTACCTTTTAAAAAAACTTATATTTGAATTTGTTTTAACGTTTGTTATGATTGCGATGTTTCTTATTTTAACACATTTTGGACTATTGATCTTTTGTTCAGCAACTCTCCAGTTTTGGAATTTCAGCAGCTAGTTGCTGGGGTCCATAACAACAACCCTAACAACATGTCAGTGGTTTGAATGAGAGACTGGAATATGATAGGCGACTGAATACAAACAGGTATGGGATCCGTTATATAGAATGTTTGGGAAATGGCATTTTCCAGATAAGGGATCTTTCCATAATTTAGATCACCATCATGTAAACATTAAGGGGCCCTTTTACTAAGCTCGAGTGAAGGAATAGAGGAAAAAAACTTCGAATTTCGAATGTTTTTTTTGGCTACTTCGACCATCAAATTGGCTACTTCGACCTTCGACTACGACCTTCGAATCGAACGATTCGAACTAAAAATCGTTCGAATATTCGACCATTCGATAATCGAAGTACTGTCTCTTTAAAAAAAACTTCGACCCCCTAGTTCGCCACCTAAAACCTACCGAGGCCAATGTTAGCCTATGCGGAAGGTCCCCATAAACTTTCCAAGGTTTTTCTGATCGAAGGATGATCCTTCGATCGATGGATTAAAATCCTGCGAATCGTTTGATTCGATCGAATGAATTGCGCTAAATCCTTCGACTTCGATATTCGAAGTTGAAGGATTTTAATTCGGCAGTCGAATATCGAGGGTAAATTAACCCTCGATATTCGACCCTAGGTAACTGTGCCCCTAAATAAACCCAATAGGACTGTTCTGCCTTGAATAATGATTAATTACATCTTAGTTGGGATCAACTAAAAGGTACTGTTTTATTATTACAGAGAAAAAGAAAATCCACCATCTCAGACCCGTCGAGGTCCTGTATAAGTCAGTGGGAGATGTTCCTATTCCAGTTTGAAGATATCATGGTTTGTGCTGGGTATATCCAAATAATCTGATAAATTTGGGGTTTTCAGGCAACCGATTTGGGGAAAAAGTGTGACAAAATCATGATTCGAATATGAATAACTCCCTAGTCAAATTTGACAGTTTCTAAAAACTCAAAAATTCAAATTTTTAATTTTCAATTTCGACCCTTGATAAATCTGCCCCTTAGAGGCCCATTTATCAAGTCAAATTTAAATTCATGTGAATTTTTTTAATTCGAATATACTCACAATTCAACTGGGAGGTTATTTAAGAGAAAAATTGGAATGTCTAATATTCGATCTAATGCTTCTGACCCGAAAATTTGAATCGTATTTGATTCGTACAAATGGAGTTTTTATCTGAAAAAAAAAACTCAAATGTCAGAAAAGTTATAAACAACTCCAAATGGCTCAAAGGACCTCTGCCATTGACTTGTACGTGAACTCGGTGGGTTTTAGGTGGAGAATAGTTGAATTAGGACTGTTTCCATGGTCGAGATGTGATAAATCTCATATTCAAACAGGGGGATTAAAATTTTAATGTGCAAATCTTGATTTACTATTCGAACCTTGATAAGTCTGCCCCTTAAAGGGGTTATTCACCTTCCAAACACTTTTTTCAGCTCAGTTCTTTTTAGATTGTTCCCCAGAAATAAAGACTTTTTTCAATTACTTTCCATTATTTATTTATTACTGTTTTTTTCCAAAATCTAAGTTTAAAGTTGAATGTTCGTGTCTCTGGTGTTAGAGTCAGCTCAGTAATTCGGGTGCAGACTCTAAACTGTTACAATTTGCTCCATTAGTTGATACATTTCTCAGCAGCATCTCTGGAGTATCAGCAACTACTGTTCTAACAGCTGCCTGTAATGAAACCCAGAGATTCTGCTCAGCAGTGGCAATGATAAGAAATGTATCAACTTAATGTATCCATTTAGAACAGTTTACAGGGTCGGCGACCCCCCTCCCAGGGCTGCTTCGGAAGGTGAGAAATTACACTTTACACTTCAATATTAGAAATACAGTCACACATAGAAAATAGAAAGTCATTGGAAAAAGTCGTTATTTCTGGTGATCTGTCTGAAAACAACTAGTTGTTTGAAGGTGAACCACCCCTTTATTACATCTGGGGTAAATGCAGAATTCTGAACGCAATGCATTTTGGGCCAGTTAGAATATCTGGCACTATTTATTAAGGTTAAACTGAATCAACTCATGGAAGGGGAGAGGGGGATCAGCCACATAAAAAGCTTTTTCCACGAGACCTGGAATTAAAATGATGCCCTTTGACAGGAGGTGAAAATTTCAATGATATCAATAAATGACTGTGCAATAAAAAAAAGACATTTGAAAATCCACTGGGAGCTCATAAATGTGATAAGTCAATACATTTTACTTTTATTCCTGCCCGATGACTCTTTATTAGGCGTTTGCACACAGCATTACTATTTATTTGCCTGCCTTCAGCCCCGATACCACTTAGCAAGCCAGCAGCACTGAGCCAGAACAAAACAAAGCTGGAAGCAGACTTCAAAGCAGGTGAAATATTTATCCTGGCGTCTGCTAGGGGACATGTAAACCCAAACCTGAAAGCACATTGAAGCGCACCTTTTTCCTGACGTTTTCAAGTAATTCCTGGGTTTTCTAGAAAGAAATCGTTCACCTTTGCATCTGCAAATACACCCCAGAATTATTACATCAAATCATTAAAATCATTTCCTCTCCAAATCTTTGAAACATTAATCATGATCTAAGCAACATAAGGGGTCCTTAACCCGAAAACATTTTGTTTGCAATAATAATAATAAAAAAAAAAAACATTGAAGCAACTTTCCAATATACATTCTTTAAAGATTTTCTATTGGTTTAAATGTATTATTTGTAATTAAAAACAGAATTTGTTTATTCCTTTCTATTATTCTTAGTTCTGACTTCAGGATAATTCATTTCTTCTCCAGGTTAATCTGTTTTTTTTCAGGAGTCAGAACCAGTAGTGTAGAGAATATAAACTGCCTTGTTTTAACAGCAAGTACATTTACAAGACCATATATATATGACTATGTGTGTGTAGATATATATATATATATATATATATATATATATATATATATATATATATATATATATATATATATGCTTTGGACATGGGATTTTCCGGATATGATATCTGTCAAAGAAAAAAAATCAATCAATAAATAAATAAATAATATAAATAAAACCAATAGGATTGTTTTGCCTCCATGATGTATTTCTACAGGATAGTTACAATATCATAGTAACCTCTGTAAATTTTGTGTAAAAGTGTTGCCACTAGTGATGGGCAAATGTATTCGCCAGGCGCGAATTTGCAGCGAATTTCCACCAGCACTGAAGAAATTAGTTAATTTCTTAATTTGTCTCTTCCCAGCTTTCAAATGGGAGGGTCACTGACCCCATCTAAAAACAAATGCTCTGTAAGGCTACAAATGTATTGTTATCGCTACTTTTTATTAATCATCTTTCTATTCAGGCCTCTCCTATTCATATTCCCGTCTCTTATACAAATCAATGCATGGTTGCTAGGGGAATTTGGACCTTAGTAATTAGATTGCTGAAATTGCAAACTGGAGAAATTCTGGATAAAAGCTAAATAACTAGCGATGCACCGAATCCAGTATTCAGTTCGGGGTTTGGCCAGGATTCTACCTTTTTCATCAGGATTTGTCCGAATGCTTGTGCCTGGCTGAAAAGCATATGCAAATTAGGGGCAGGAAGGAAAATCATGTGAATTTTTGTCAGAAAGTAATTAAATAAAAACATTTTCCTCCCTTAATTTGCATATGCAAATTAGGATTAGGATTCGGATCAGGATTTGGCTGAATCTTTACAAAGCATTTGGGGATTCAGGGATTCGGCCGAATCCCAAACAGTGGATTTGGTGCATCCCTATAAATATCTCAAAAACTTACAAATAATAAAAAAATTAAGACCAATTGCAAATTGTCTCAGAAAATCACTCTCTACATCATACTAGAAGTTAACGCAAAGGTGAACAATCCCTTTCATTTTAATCAAATGGAAAAGACATGTAGCTACTCAATACAGGGTCTAGTAACTGAGACGTAAAGTGCGAGGGCATCCATAGGGCTACAGATGCTTCATTATTAAATGCTTATTGTTGCCAGAATGCCCTGCCAAACCGAAAAAAAGCCAAGGACATATTCTGAATAGCTGGAGACTTGGCACACCTTTGCTTCTGTTCTCATAATTAGATTGTACTCAAGTCTCTGCTTGTAAAGTGCTCATAAACCTGCTCTAGTCTCCGGGGTTCTGCTTGCCCTCCCGCTGACTGTCCGTAAATCAATAAATAATGCGGAACCCCAGATAAGGGCACTGAGGTACTTGGCTTCCCCTCAGCAGTCAGCAGATAACGACATGGCAAAGCCGCACTATTAGTTACAGGGCCCAAGTGGGCTCATAACCCAGGGACGGAGGGGTTTTACTGCTTTTGAGCGAACTGCAGTAAATTAACAGCAGGAACATATAAAAATGACTCAGCATTCGTGTATTTAGCAGATCATAAAGATTCTTTTATAAGGGGGATATTCCACTATGTTCAAAACCAAAAAAACTCAAATGCTGACAACGGATTTTCGGATATTTGAAGCCGCGTGACTCTGTAGAGCTTGATTCGTCTTGCAATAGGGAATAAGCAGCAACTACCCATCCATCTTCATTGAGTTTATTAAACATATAAATAAGTGCCTTAATGATATTTTACTAATTCCGCATACCTTCCAACTGTCGCGGGACAGTGCTGATTTTGCCAGCTCAACCCACAGTCCCAGATTGTTACTGAAATGCCCCGACTTTCTCTTTGAATCTCCTGCACTTAACAGCCAGAAAAAGTTTTTAAAACTTAATTGGCTTTTGCCAGAGAGCCCCGAATATGTCGCAGGTGCACTTTTGTAACAATTTAAGATAAACGAAGAAACAATTGTCACAATTTAAGATTTGCAGGTCTCGGTGAAACTGACTTGCAGCTTAAAAGTAGGAATGCACCGAATCCACTATTTTGGATTTGGCCGAACCCCCAAATCCTTTGCGAAAGATTCGTCCGAATACCAAACTGAATCTGCATATGCAAATTAGGGGTGGAAGGGGAAACATTTTTTACTTCCTTGTTTTGTGACAAAAAGTCACGCGATTTCCCTCCCTGTCCCTAATTTGCATATTCAAATAAAGGTGACCATACACGGAGAGATCCGCTCGTTTGGCAATGTCGCCAAACGAGTGGATCTCTCTCCGATATGCCCACCTTGAGGTGGGCAATATCGGGCTGATCCGATCGTGGGCCCTAGGGCCCAACGATCGGATCCCAACGAATGGAAACGGGCGGTCAGATCTTTTTAGTCCCATCCGATCGAGATCTGGCCGACTTTCGGCAAGATTTCGATTGGGGAAGCCCGTCGGGGGGCCCCATACACGGGCCAATAAGCTGCCGACTCGGTCTGTTGGCAGCTTTTATCGGCCCGTGTATGGCCACCTTTAGGATTCGGTTGGCCAGAAGGATCCTGCTGAAAAAGGCCGAATCCTGAAACAAATCCTGGATTCGGTGTATCCCTACTTAAAAGACAATTCACCTTCATTAGCAAAACTGTAATAACACTTAAATATAACACTGAATGTGTTCAAACTTTCACAAGCTGACACATGTTGTAAAATTAACATGGTAATTAGGGGGTGTGGTCACAAAAATGGGCGTGGTCAAAACTTTTTGTCCCTCTTTCTATTTCCAAAATGTTGGGAGGTATGTTTCCATTATAGCTAGCAGTTAAGTTACTCACCAACAACAGGTTCATACTATACGAATCTCTAAAAATTTGTGGTTTTCCTATTTTTCTTAAAGGGGGTTGTTCTCCTTCAAACACTTTTTCAGTTCAGTTGGTTTCAGACAGTTGACCAGAAATAAAGACTTTTCCATAAAAGTGCGTGACAATTTTTTAACGCACGGCATTTGTTTTCTACCATTGGAGTGTATGGGGCGTCATTTTCAAATCGAAACATGGCAAAAATTTGGCTCATGACTATTATTAACATCTTCAAATAGTTCAAGGGACTTCTGTCATTGACTTCTACATGAACTCAGCAGGTTTCAGGTAGAGAATAATCGAATTAGAACTGTTTCCAGGGTCGAGATGTGATAAATCTTACATTCAGATTCAAGTTGGTGGTTTTAAATTCGAATTTGTGAGTTTTGACCACAAAAAAAAGTTTCAAAAACTTGTGTTTACCATTCAAACCTTAGTAAATCTGCCCCATAGCTGATACTTTTCTGAATTTCATTAAAGGCAACTGTTTTGAATTGATACAACAGTTGCTAATATTCCAAAGATACTGCTGAGAAATGTATCAAATAAATGTATCAACTAATGGAGCAAATTGAAAGTTCAGAATCTGCACCTGAATTACTGAGCTGCCAGACTGAAACACCAACAAACAATAAACTTTAAACTTCAATTCTGGGAAAATGGTAAAAAATAAAAGATGGAAAGTGATTGAAAAAAAAAATTCATCCTTTTTTCACTATTTTTTTTTCAGATTTTCCACCCAAAACCTTTTTTTTTTGCCCGAATACTCGTAAAACTTTGGGGTATTGCACGAAACCCAGCGCACATCAAAAAATTATTGGGACTTCTCCCATAGACATATGCAACCTTGACAGGTCTGAGATGCCGGATTTTCTGATTCGGACTTTTCCATCCTCGGGGTTTAATAAATTCCAAAAACGTTGTGGTTTTTAAAAGTATGAAGAACAAAAAAAACACACATTTTTCATGATTTTTGCATTTGGAGTTTAGTAAATAACTGCCCTAAAGCAATATATGGTCTTACCAGCTCCACCTGGCCTTCCTTGTGCTTCAGTTTATAGACTTTTAGACTGGGAAGAAAGCTTTCAGAATACTTTTTCACTTCTACGCCTTCCAGCAAGACACCGTGAAACGCAAGTCTACAGGTGTTGGAATGGATGTCGGTGTCTAACTTGGACCCAATCACAAGACACAACTTGGGGTATGTCACAGGCGTTTTTCGAATTCTAATAGGGCCCAAAGCTGTTTAGGTACAGCTTCTTCTCCCTGGTGGTTGTCCACTTTGTCCTGCTCTGAGTTCTTGGAATCTTTGGTAATGTAGCCATTCTGGTACAGATACTCCTTCCCAAAATCAAACACATTTGCTGGTAATTCTTCACTGAAATTTGCAGGAGGGAGGCTAAAGAAAGTTACTTTAGCCATGATGGTTTCATGGCTGACCGTTATGTGAAACTTGGCCTTGGTCTGCAGGGATCCTTTACTCACAGATATTACAGCTGCATGAATAGTGTGCAAAGATTCTGGGGCACATACAAATCCCCTTTGCAGCAGTTTAGGTTTAAACTGAGTCACGCAAATCCCCAGACGATCTCCTTGCACAGCCCGACTGACCGGCTTGTGAAACATCTGCATGATCTTCACCTTCTTGGTTACCTGTTTGAACAAAGAAATTATATTAACGAGAGATGGTTCAGAAATAGAAAGTCTATCTCGAAAACCAATGAGTATTTGGCAAATGGTATAGGGGTGGTTCACCTTTAAGTCAACCAAGTTGGAGAAAGTACTGCTCCAGCAGAATTCTGCACTGAAATCCATTTCTCAAAAGAGCAAACATATTTTTTTTTATATTTAATTTTAAAATCTGACATGTCAGTTCCCAGCTGCCCCCAGTCATGTGACTTGTGCTCTGACTTTGATGAAACTCCCAATTTAGAAAAAAACAGGAGTGTTATACAGGAAAATAAATAACTCAACTGAATAAAACTGTTGAAAAAACTCAAATACCTGAAATTTACAAAGTCCAAAAAAATAAAAACTCGCAAAAAACTTGAATTGAATAAACAGATTCAATTCACCTAGGACGACGCAAGCTTTTATATGCTGAAGTTTAGCATTTTGTAGCTTAATAAATAGTTGATTTCAAGTTATAGTTTGAGTTTGTGAGTTTTAGCACACAAAAAAAGCTTTAATCGCTGTAAAAACTCAAACTAGAACGTTGATAAATCAGTTCTAAAATTATACCTCCTTTACATAATGAACAGTGAGAAGCATGTAGCATTATACAGTTATGTTTTCATACTTCTTGGATCGTACTTCTGTATATACAGTATTCCTTAAATATATTAGCCAGTGGAAGATTTCATACATCCTGCTGCTGGGGTAGTGAGAACGATTGAAATAGGAAGTACAGTACAGGTATGGGACCTAATATCAAGAATGCTCGGGACCTGGGGTTTTCTGGATAATGGATCTTTCTGTAATTCTGATCTTCATTCATTAAGGGGGTTATTAATCAAAAGTTGAATTTTAGAGTTATGTGAGCTTTTTTTAGACCTCGAATAAACTCACAACACAAAACTAGAATGTAAAAAACCTGAATCAGCAAGTTTGGGGTTAACAACCCGAATACTCGAATTGATCTGCCCCTAAGTCTACTAGAAAATAATATAAACATAAAATAAACCCAATAGGCTGGTTTTGCCTCCAATGGGGATTAATTATGTCTTAGTTTGGATCAAGTACAAGCTACTGTTTTATTATTAAACAAAATTTGTCTTATTTGGATAAAATGGATTGTATGGGAGACATAGACACAAATATAGTTACCAGCTTGCACACCCAGCTTTCTGGATAACGGGTTTCCAGAGATTATATCCCATACCTGTATTCTTTTTCAGTTGCCTTTGAATTAAAAGGGGTGGTTCACCTTCAAACAACTAGTTGTTTTTAGAAAGATCAGCAGAAATAATGACTTTCTCCAATGACCTTCTATTTTCTATGTGTGACCAATTTCTAATATTGAAGTGTAAAGTCTAATTTTTCACGTTCTGAAGCAGCACTGGGAGGGGGGTCGCCAACCCGTTAAACTGTTCTAAATTGATACAGTTAGTTGATACATTTCTTATCTTTGTCCCTGCTGAGCAGAATCTCTGGGTTTCATTACAGGCAGCTGTTAAAATTGATACAATAGTTGCTAATACTCCAGAGATCCTGCTGAGAAATGGATCAAATAAATGTTGCAAAATTGTAACAGTTTAGAGTCTGCGTGGAACCAATTTATTAGTAACTTATCCGCAACCCTTTTTACAATCCGCTGACCATCAAGAAACAGGAAGTGACATCATTAGAAGTAGGCATGATCAGAAAAAAATGAATAAAACAGGAAGTGCTGTCATTGTAAACCGGAAGTGACATCTTTAGAAGTAGGCATGATCAGAAAAAAAGGAGTAAAACTCTCTATTGAGAAGACCCATGACCCGACCCACAAATCCGGAGAACCGCAGACCTGCATCTATATCCACTCCAGAAACTTCTATCTGCAATCCGCGGGTACCCGACCCGCTGCAGGACTCAACATGAACATTCAACTTTAAACTTAAATTTTGGAAAAACAGTAAAAAATAAATAAAGGAAAGTAATTGAAAAAAGTCTTTATTTCTGGGGAACAATCTAAAAACGGAATTGAAAAATGTGTTTGTAAGGTGAACAACCCCTTTAACACAAATGACTGGTGCTTTTTACAAACGGCAGCCTGTTTGCACTTACATGCTTGCATAAATAAGGATGGAATCTATTTTCTCTGAAATGCTCTACAGAAAGAACTTGCAGGCCCAAGTGGTGTTACATTGCAGCTCCGGGCAATCATCAATTTGACAAAGCATCTTTGTAAAGAAACTGACCTGCTGCACTGTCTGGGAGACTCGGGTCCCTTAAAGACATTATAAAAGATTTATGCCATGTATCAGCCAGCAGAGCACAACATGCAAGTAGAGACAGTGACTATGTGGTGGGTACAATTACAAAAGATCCCTGGTAGATAAGATAGATAAATGTCTCTCTACTAAACACAGCCACTGGCACCGGCTCGTGGGTTAAACACTGGCGCTTCGTGCCCCTTTGCCGGGGCCGCTTAGTACGAAGGAACTTTTTATAAATGAAATCAGCACTTCTGGGATCAATGCTGGGAAACCACAATCAATATCAAGCGTTTTTCAGTGTCCCCGTCTGTTACAGAGAAGCTGCATGTGTTTTCTCAGACATTATTAGAGTAATTCATTTAATTTGTCTGTTTGAAACATTATCATGTTGCACGGGAACAGTGGGAATTTTAAGAATATCGATAATTTGCCTCTAATTGGTTCCTAAGGGCCATTTGTGACCGCATTTGCGGCTACGGGAAAAAAAGTGCAACAGTTGCATGAATCTGTGCTGTATTTCTCCCACCTCCTGGTTCAAATTGTGTGTAAGTACGGCTATTGATGCAGGGTAATAAGGTGGCAATAGCTACAAGGTTCCCACAGTGGCCTCTATCAATAGACGCATCATTAGACGCAGCACAACTGCACTTAGAATGACAACCCAACTCCAAAGATTTTTAGTCCAGTTACTTCCGATTTTGAGTCCAATTACTCCAGTTACTTCCGAGTTTAAAAGCATCGGCTGCAACTGCAACAGATGCATCGTCACCTCAGACATGAAATAAAATTGGAATGGGGGGTGCTGCATTGTGGGTAAAAAAAAACATGGTGACTTGCCCCAAAATTGCACTGCACTTAACTGTACATGATTCTCCTATTTTAGACATTGAGAAATCATATTTTAGAAAAAAAAAAGTAAATATAAAAAAACAACATTTAGGGGCAGATTTATCAAGGGTCGAAGTGAATTAGAGAGAATTTTCGAAGTTAAGAAATTCGAAGTAAGTTTTTTGGATACTACGACTTTGAATTCGATTCGAAGTAAAAATGGGCAGCCAAGTTTGGGAGTTTTACTTTGAAAGCAGCAAGTAAGTTGCAGGTAAAACTTAGTCCCTTTGTAAAATGTATAATTAAACCATAGAATTCTTAATGAATCAGATGAAAATTGAGCATAGGATTGGCCAGATTTGGGATGACTGTGACTGAGTTGGCCAGCTTAAATATATTGCAATATATGGACAAACAGTCCCTGTTTTGTTTAAAGGGTAAGGCATTTTTCAGTAGCAGTATGCACAAAATTTCTCTGTCTTAAATATATTGATAATGGGTTGAGTGCAGAGGAATCTTGTAGTTGACTATATATATATATATACTTCCAATAGAAAAGCGCTAGTTTTGTGAGTTTTTGTTCAACTTAACTTTTATTTTTGTATTCTATTGGGTGTACTATGAATTTTAAGAGCCTATCTTCCCAACATCACATTTTTCTAATTCTAAATTGAGAGTTTCTATATTCTGAGGCAATTTGTAATTGGTTTCTTTTTTTATTATTTGTGGTTTAAAGGATAAGGCATTTTTCAGTAGCAGTATGCACAAAATGTCTCTGTCTTAAATATATTGATAATGGGTTGAGTGCAGAGGAATCTTGTATTTGTCTATATGTATTTTGTGGTCACACCCTCATTGCACCCCCGCCTAATGGTTTTAAAAACTAGTGGTGAGCACAACTTTCCCTTGTGTGTATATATATATATATATATATATATATATATATATATATATATATATATATATATATATATATATGTATGGGTGTGTGTTTGTGTGTGTGTTTGTGTGTGTGTTTGTGTGTGTATTAAATAAGTAGGGGAGGATTATCTCAAGATTGCTGAAGAAGCACTTAATGCAAACTAAATCCTCATTCCCTGCAACAGCAAAGCCTTAAAAGTGGACCTACACATAAAAAGCTGCATAATAAAAGTTCTTTACAAATTAAACATGGAACTCAAATTCTTTTTTTCATTAAAAATTCCAAACCTGTACAAAAGGTGTTTAAATATCTGAGCTGTCAATCAAATATTATCTGCCCGACCTCTATGTCTGAGTCAATTACTTTCGCTTTCCATTCAGCAATGCCACATGTCCCTGCTCTCCTCACATTTCCCCTTCCCTCCTCACACTCTATTATTGTCTAGAGCACTGCACATGGGCATTAGGGCCCCATTGTAGTAAATACACAAGATTTTGGGGTGATACACAGCTTGTCTTAAAAAACAGTGTCCACAAAATGGCCCCTGCCTGCTAGCTGTGATTGTGTAATTCCAAGACATTTAAATAATACATTTAGGGGCAGAATTATCAAGGGTCAAAGTGAATTTGTGGGAATTTTCGAAGTAAAAAAATTCGAAATTCGAAGTAATACTCCGACCATCGAATAGGATACTATGACTTTGATTCAAAGTAAAATAGTTTGAATATTCGACCATTCGATAATCAAAGTACTGTCTTTAATTTCAATACTTCGCCAAACTTAACCTGCCGAAGTGCTATGTTAGCCTATGGGGACCTTCTAGAGCAGTTTTCTACGTTTTTTGAAGTCGAAGAAAAATTGATCGATTGAAAAATCATTCGAACGATTTTACTTCAACCGCAAATGGCCAAATTCGATATTCGAAGTGGAAGTAATTCAATTCGATGGTCGAATTTCGAAGTGTTTTCAACTTCGAAATTCGACCCTTGATAAATCTGCCCGTTAGGGGCAGATGTATGAAGGGTCGAATATCGAGGGTTAATTAACCCTCGATATTCGACTAGGAACTAAAATCCTTCGACTTCGAATATCGAAGTCGAAGGATTTAGCGCAAATCCTACGATCGTACGATCGAAGGATTATTCCTTCGATCGAACGATTAATTCTTTCGAATCGAACGATTCAAAGGATTTTAATTCAACGATCGAAGGAATATCCTTCGATCAAAAAAACTTAGGCAAGCCTATGGGGACCTTCCCCATAGGCTAACATTGAGTTCGGTAGCTTTTAAAGAGACAGTACTTCGACTATCGAATGTTCGAATTAGTCGAACGATTTGTAGTCTGAATCGTTCGATTCGTAGTTGTAGTCGTAGTCGAAGGTCGAAGTAGCCCATTCGATGGTCGAAGTAGCCCAAAAAACACTTCGAAATTCGAAGTTTTTTTAATTCGAATCCTTCACTCGAGCTTCATGAATCGGCCCCTTAGTGTAAGTAAAGTTTATTTTGCTCAACTAAGATGATAGAAAAGAATTTGGAATTTTTTTTTAGGGTGACAGTCCCCTTTAAACGGCTGAGGCACAATAGTACCATGCCATCACTATTATTGTATGTTCCTGCTGAACTGTAACGTAACTAAAATCACCAGCATCCCAGCGACGCACTTTCATTATGCTTTTCTATAATTACCCCCCAGTTAAGTCAGAGCTTGGATTTACATGTGTCATTCACTTTCGGCACTTGGAAATACAATACGATGTGTTCAAAATCATCACATTTCAATTAGCAGTGTTGAAAAAGTAAGAAATCAAATGAAGGTTTACATGGCCGGAGAAAGTTCACTCATTGTTCAAGTACAGAAAAAGTCAAACATTTGCTTTTCGGCCAGAAAGTTCTTTTCAACGCTGACTAGTAAACTGGTGGAAATTCTCAGCCCTGACTATAGTCCATTTGTGTTCTGCAATGTCTACTGTATTTACCACCTAAGGTAGAGAGGAAGCCTTTACAATACTGTTTTTTTAGGCAAAACGTTCCTACAGAGAACAGCGGGACCGAGCGCAGCCAACACACACAAACTTGACTCCAGTGGAGCTATTGGCTACAAACAATGTGCAGAAAAGGGGAAGGAAAGTTGATGGAAAGGTTAAAAAGGGAATCATATTAACAAATCTTAACAGCCCCATATGAGAGGAGACGAAAAAATAACATATCTCAATGAGTGGCATTTAAAAATGTTCCCGGGGATGGGGAGCTATCAGGTGGCTAGGGTCAAATTTACCATAGCAATGAGGTGGTAGTTAGAATGAGAGACTGGAAGCTGAATACATAATAGGAATCCAGGATCCGCCTGGATCGGGATTACACCTAGGGGCACATTTACTAAGGGTTGAATATCGAGGGTTAATAAACCCTCTAATTTAAATCCTTCGAAATCGAATTCAAAGGATTTAGCGCAAATCCTACGATCGAACTAATGAAGCAAAAATCGTTCGATCGAACAATAAATTCCTTTGAATCAAACGATTCGAACGATTTTAAGCGATCGATCAAAGGATTTTTCTTCTATCAAAAAAAGCTTCGAAAAGTGATGGGAAAGGTCCCCAAAGGCTAACATTGTACCTAGTAGGTTTAAACTACCAAAGTATGTATGTAGTCAAAGTTTTTTTTAAAAAAGACAGTACTTCGACTATGGAATGGTCGAATAGTCTAACGATTTTTAGTTCCAATCATTCAAATCGAAGTCGAAGGTCGAAGTTTTTTCATTCGAATCCTTCACTCGAGCTTAATAAAGGTGCCCCCTAATGTCAGAATTAATCTCATTATTTTATAAAAAACAAAACCACAACCAAACTTCCATGCCCTTGTTTATTAATTTAAAAACTCAAATTAAAAAAAAAAAACGCAAAAACTTGAATCGTCCGATTTTTGGGACTTTTTTCCCCGAAAGCCCAGACTTTTTGGGTTAAACAAAGCGCAAACCACAATAACTTTAAATTGAGATAGGTGTCCCTCCCACTGACTTATGCAGGACCTCAACAAGTCTGAGATGGTGGATTTTCAGATTCTGACTTTTTGCAGCATCAGGGTATAATAAATCTCAAAAAATTCGAGTTTTTTTTTTAAATATGAAAAATTCCAGTTTTTGCCCCAAAATGCCAGACCAAAAATTTTTTATTGTTTAGTAAATAACCCCCAAAGTGATCAGTTGAACCAAAACCAAACCTTTAAAGGGGTAGCTCACCTTTAAGATAACTTTTAATATGGTATAGAATGACCAATTCTTAACAATTTTTCAATTGGTCATCATTTTAAAGCTTTTATAGTTTCAGGAGAAAACTGCAACAGTACAGGGGTTATTCCAGCAAGCACCACGGAACAATCGGCTTCCTTCTTCTTTCTTCAAATTTCCCTGGGCAGATTCATGCGCAGTAGTAAGAAATAGCCAACTTCTTCGTTAAAGTTTGGCATTCTGCTCCACTGCACATGTGCCACTGCACCAGCAAGCTGGATGAACCTTAGACTCAGGGTCAGACTGGGGGCTGCTGCCTCACTGTCTCCCGTCCTGCAACCCTCACCCTGCCGTACGTGTGCACACTCGCGCATGCGCGTCAGTGCACACACTGTTTGGTTGCGACAAAAAGCGGTGCTGATGCGCAAATGACAGCCACGCAGTTGCCAGATGGGAGGCCCTGAGGCAGTAGCCCTCAGGGTCTGGAGGGGGACCCTGAGGCAGAAGCCCCGGGAAGAAATCCAGATGGGGGATCTGGGCCGGTGGCCCACAGGGTTTTTTCCCGGCATCCCACCGGCCCAGTCCGACCCTGTTTAGACTGGTGCAGTATAGGAGCACCTGCCCAGGGTATCAGGTAAGTATATACAATCACTTGGGGGTGCCTAACTTTTAGCACCTCCAAGTAAATAGTGCCTTTCCTTCACCTTTAAAGTTAGGTGATTTCAATTGAATACAATCATTTTTTGTTCACAATTATTCCAATATTTTTTTTTTGAGAATGAAATGGGGCTCAGATTTGGTTGGGTATTCAGCTCCAAAACATTTGTGGAGGCTTTACAATTCAGAAGACTCCAAGAATTATGGAGTCAATGCATCTTTAATTGGAGACGGAGTGAACAGAAAGATACAGGGTCGGACTGGGGGGTCCGGGGCCCACCGGGACTGGTGTCCAGGGCCCCCCTCTGACCCCCACTACCTACTTGTTAGGCGGATCCCTGCTCGGCGCCCAGGCGCCGCATCGCGCATGCGCAAACAGAAACGGCGCTCGGCGCGCATGCGCAAACGGCGCTGCGATGTGCCGAAATTTTTTTTATTTTTTTTTAAAACTGTTTGGGAGAGGGGGACTGGCCCGGCGGGGGCCCACCGGGTATTTTCCCGGTATCCCGCCGGGCCAGTCCGACACTGGAAAGATAAGTGATAAAAAGTAACAATAGAACAAAATTGTAGGTTCCAGGGTCAACAGTGTCAGGTTGGGGCCCATCTGCAACCCCCCTGCCCCAGCTGCAAGCCGTCCAGCCACTCTGGCCCAACCAAAATCCTCATTCTCCCCCACTGGCAAGTACCTTATTCCCTTTTCTCCACATCGCAAATACTTTCAGGAGGGGAACGGGTCTGGGTCAGTAGGGTCCACAAGGGTTTGGGGCCCTGCAATACCTACTGTGAACACCAATATTCTTTTCCTTATGTATCCAGGGCCATCAATCCTTTTCGTGGCAAAGCAGCTGACCAGTAAAGACCCTGTGAATTTTCTCTTTTGCAAAGCTTCTCTCCAGTGTGCCAATGAAAATGTGGATCAGGAAGGGAAGTGAGAAGTGCAAAAAGAAACTGTTGTGCAGTGGGAATATCACAGACAATTTACTATAGTTCACTTCCTCTGCGGTTTCCAGCAAACAAGCAACATCTCCCCTTTCCACTTTGACAAATTATTTATTCCCTGCTCGTCACACTTTGTAGTGTTAAAGTCACTTTCATTAAGCAAGTATTGTATGACTGATTGCCACTGGTTCCAGTCCAAACCACAATTAATAATGGTAATTGCAAATGTCGGTACACTTCTCCGTGTTAATGCAGCACACTAATAGGATGGTGGGACTGCAACTGAATACTTTATTGAGGAGAATTATTTGACAAGGGGAAACAACATTCATTCTAAAGTATCACCTTTCAAGGTCACAAAAAAAATGAGAGAGTCAGCGAAAATAAAGAAAGGAAGCTGAATAAAAGCTCGAACATTCCTTAGGAAATTCCAAAACGCAGCGGGACACAAAACGTAATATTTACCGGATGTATACATCTGTAGCCCGGGCTCATCCGCTTGGAACACTGTATTTATGCTGTTCTGCCACATTTTAAAAGAAACACTGAATGGGATCTCAAGCCTTGTCCGATATCTGCCCAATTTTGAGATGTCAATTGGGCTGTCTGTCCCAATGGACCTGTACATGGAACGATAATCTGCTGACTCGGTCTGAAGGGGCCAAATTGGCAGGTTTAATATGTCCATGTAACATCCATGGGGCAGATTTACTAAAGGGTGAAGTGGCTGTCGCTAGCAAAAATGTGCCAGAAATCCCATTCGCAGGAACATGGTCAATTTATTAACAGGTGTAGAGGCAAATTTGCTAGTGAAAGAGTACATTGCTAACAACATTTCGTGCCCTATCACCAGGCGAATTTTCGCTCAGGCGGATGATCTTTACTCCACAAATTCACCATAGTGCGAATTTTGCAGAACGTTACCTCTTTCGCCAGAGTTTCTTTCGCCACCTCGTGGCTGCCCGCACCAGGAGCTCCCTCCCAGGGCTGGTGGCCTAGCACTTGGGGGTCTCTATTAGCCTCCGTTGGAGAAACAATTTCTGTAGACTTTTTCCCTCATTTGTGCGCCTGTATGTTATTAACCCACTTAGGGGGTTACTTATTAAAGACCGAATGCTAAAAACGTGAAAAATTAGAGGTTTTTTTACTATAAAATTTGAATTTTTAGTTGGGAAAAAAACTAGAATTTTTCGAGATTTATTATATACTGAGGATGGAAAATGGGCGAATACGAAAATCCGCCATCTCAGACCTGCGAAATGGCGAAACATTTCTGAAACAGCGCCGGCGTCTCATTTTTTTTACGGCGGCAAATTTTTGCCTGAAAATCTCTGCGCCAGTTTTGCGAATTTATTCACTGATGGCGAATCGTGCAAATTCACCGTGACGCCCATCACTACTGCCGAGGTTGTATATAAGTCAATGGGAGAGGTCCCTATACTATTTGGAAATTTCTGTGGTCTTCGCTGGAATTAGCCCGAAAATCCAACTATTTCAGGCATTTCGGATTTTCGGGCAATAATCCGAAAAATTTCAGCTTTCCTGGAAAAAGCCTGAAAAAATCATACAATTCATGGAAAAAACGGAAAAAAAACATAAGATTCAGATTTTCCCTAGATTTTATGGACTTTTTTCTGCGATCCGATTAATTTGAGCTTTTAATAATAAATAAGGTCAAATCATGGATTCTAGTTTGGTCAGGCTTTTTTTTTTTTTTTTAAAGAATTTTTTTTAAAGAATTCAGAAGAATTTAACCCCCTTAGACTGTACAGGGCAGGGACTTCCTTCCTACTGTGTTTTTCCTCCCGGTGTACCTTTCTACATTGTAAAATTGTGTAGCATTGTTTATCCTAGTAGCAGTATAAACAGTTTGTATGTTCTCCGTGTGGTCTTCCTTTGGGTACACGTATGGGACCTGTTATCCAGAATGCTCAACACTGGAGGTTTTCTGGATATGGATAAGGGATCTTTCTGTAGCTTGGCTCTCTCTACCTTACGTCTGCTAAAAATCATTTAAACATTAAATAAGCCCAAAAGGATGGCTTTGCCCCAATAAGGATTAATTATATTCTTGTTGGGATCAAGTAAAAAGTACTGTTTTATTATTACGGAGAAAAAGGAAATAATTCTTAAAAATGTGAATTATTTGATTATAACCGAGTCAATGGGAGTTAACCTGGATAACAGATCCCATACCTGTACTCTGGTTTACTCCCACACTCCAAAAACATACAGGCAAGTTAATTGGCTCCTGGTAAAATTGACCATAGTGTGTGTGAATGTGATAGGGACCTCAGACTGTAAGCATATGAATGATGTATAATCCCATGTCAGAAATATATAAATAATGATACATCGTAAGTCATATCGTTGTCTCTGGTTTTCATGCATCTCATAGACAGAAATGAGAACACTCTGCAATATCAGCTATCATATGGTTTTATTCAGAATTTTCCCCAGAATTTTTATATGAATCAGACACGTTGTAGTACAGGTATGGGATCTGTTATTAGAAATGGTCGGGACCTGGGGTTATAATGAATCTTCATAACTTATTTCTACTACAAAATCATTTAAGCATTAAACTAACCCAAAAGCCTGGGTTTGCCTTCAATAAGGATTAATTATATCTTCATAGGGATCAAGTAAAAGCTACTGTTTTGTGATTACAGATGGAGTCTAAGGGGCAAATTCATTAAGCGCCGAAGCGCCTAACGCTAGCGTGAATTCGCTAGCGTTGGGCATTTTCGTTACTTCGCTGATTCACTGACGAACGCTGGCGTAACTTTGCTAGTGTTACTTCGCACCCTTATGCCTGGCGAAGTTGCACAATGGACGTAACTACGCAAATTCACTAACGTTCTGAACGCTACCTTTTAAGCCAGACTTCCTTCGCCACCTCAGACCAGGCGAAGCACAATAGAGTAGATAGGGATTCCTTCAAAAAAAGTTCACATTTTTTCTAAGTCCCAAAAAACGCTGGCGATTTTTCTTTATTATGGGTGATAGGCTGAAAAAGATCGAAAAAATTTTTGGGGCTCCCCTCCTTCCCCCCAACATTCCCTAACTCATGGCAACTTAACTATACAGTGGGCACATGTGTAGGGCAAAATAAACATTTTATTTGATGTTTTGAAGGTTTCCTAGGCTTGTATAGTGTTGCTACGAATACTTCCATTGAAATTTGAATTTGGCGCCGTATGCAAATTAACCATCGCTAGCGTAACTTCGCTTCACTTAGCGAATCAACGCTAGTGCAACTTTACGCTACCCCTGAGCGATTTTAGTGAATTTGCAGAGCGCTGGCGAAACTACGCCTGGCGAAGTGCGGCGAAGTGGACGCCAGCAAAACTACGAATCTTAGTGAATGTCCCACTAAGGGAGACGGCCTTTCCATAATTCAGAACTTTCTGGATAATAGGTTTCCGGATCCCGTAACTGTAGTTTCCACACATAGGCCTGAGAAGATGCCGCGTGGCTATACACATGTATAAACAAAGAAACACAACCTTTTAAAAAGAATAAACCAAGAAACACAGCAAAGGGTTTATAAACGTAACAAAGCTGATGAGAAGCAATTAGGGCCCACGGGTTTAACATGCCGTCTTGGCAGAATCTGACCCAAAACACAGTGTTCCCTGAAGTATGTGCCCCTTTGGTATAAAAAGCTGTTCTCTAAATATATTTGTGTTTGCTTTGTGTCACGTACAGGAGTGTGAGCAGCCACCTATCTTAAATAGAAATCAGCCTGTGAGTGTACGCAGCCCGGGAAGGTAATTCTCCCAATCTCACAAATGAAATGGAGACATGTAAGATCAGTGGTGCATGAATATTTACCCAAACCAGGCTTTACTGCTCTCGACCTGGGTTCAATTTTGCAAATTAAAATGAGCGCCGGGTGGAAGGGGAGATTAAAGCACAGCGTCCTAGAGGCTGCTTGGCCGCTCGCTAAGGTATTAAGTGATCTCCGCTCCCGTATGTTGGGCTATTTCAGTTCTGTTATTGGATCAGGTCAAGAGCGACTTAAAAGCGGAGATCGAAGGTCGCTTGTAGGTCATGATCTTTTATGGCCCTGTATAAGGAATACACAACCCTGTTATGCTAACTAATCCCACTATAAAATTAAAAGTAACTCTTTTGTAATGCTGTGATCCAGACCTTTGTTTGGTAGAAATACAATGCACTATGTGAATACGGCTCTGATCAAGCACCAAATGATTCCTCTTTCGGTTTATTATTCTTCAGCCTGTAGAATGCACAGGACCTGCGGTTTTTTGGATAATGGGTCATTCCAGTGGCGTAATTATAGAGGAAGCAGACCCCCGCGGTCGTGGCAGGGCCTGGGGAACAGGAGGGCCCGGTCAGTTTCCTCTATAGAAACAATACTTAGCAAAAAATTGTGTCCTCACTAGAGCGTAGGGTTGCCACCTTTTCTGGAAAAAAATGCCGGCCTTCCTATATATTTATCTTTTTTCCCTATTAATAACATTGAGATCAACCATCATTTTTACCGGCCAGATGGCAACCCTACACGAGTGGGAGGTAACGTTTCAGTGCGTCTGCCAAGGAAGGTTTTAGCAGTGCCGGGCCGCTGGGTCTTTCCATAATTTGGATCTCCATCCACTAGAGTGAAGGAATAGAAGAAAAAATACTTCGAATTTGGAATGGTCGAATATGGCTACTTCGACATCGAATTGGCTACTTCCACCTTCGATTACGACTTCGAATCGAATGATTCGAACTAAAAATCTTAATTAACCCTCGATATTCGAGCCTATGTAAATCAGCTTTCAAGCTACACGTTAAGGGGGTTATTTACCAAAAATATCTGAGTATTTCTTAAAACTACTGCAACCAAATCCGCACCGTTTTCCCCCTCTTATTTATTAATACATTTTTTCTGAAAATTTCCTGTGCCCAAAAACTAGGAAATCTTCAGATTATTGCACGAAACCCAGCGCAGGACTTCTCCCATTGATTTATATACAACCTTGGCAGGTCTGAGGATGCCGGATTACCGAAAAAAAATGTTTTTATCCCACTAAAAGTTCGGATTTTATAGTAAAAACAACTCGAATTTTTCAGGTTTTTAGCATTCAGACTTTAATAAATAACTCCCTTATTGTTATTGCTACTTTTTATTACTCATCTTTCTATTCAGCCCCTCTCCTATTCACTTTCCAGTCTCTTATTCAAATCAATCCATAGTTGCTTGGGTAAGTTAGACCCTAGCAACCAGATTGATAAATTCCCAACAGGAGAGCTGCTAAATAAAAAGCTAAATAAGTCAAAAACCACCAATAATAAATAATGAAAACCAACTGCAAATTGGTAGGGTAATTTGGAACCTAGCAACCAGATTGCTAATAACTGGAGAGCTGCTGAATAAAAAAGCTACAGTAAATAAATCAAAAAACACAAATAATAAAAAAAATGAAAACCCAAATGCAAATTGTCTGAGAATATCACTTTCTACATCATACTAAAAATTAAATCAAAGGTGAAAAACTCCTTTAAAGTCATAGGCTGAATCAAAATTCTGTGAAAATGGCAGGATTGGACCAAATCCTGGATTCAGTGCATCCCTACAGCTGCTCATCTGATTATACCACATATATCCTAACTAATTCCGATGCAAGTGAAGCAAATTTGATACAAAAATCGTGTTTTATAATCTAAGCCAATATCACACCATCATGACCACTGTGGCCCCTCAAAACAGACTACTTAGTGATTTCTCCCCGTAAAACATCTTTGCTTTCTACTTTTTAGTTCTCCCAAAGAACCCAGATGTGCTCAGGCTGATCAGGGGGGAAAAAAGGGCAAGAGATCAAAATCAGAGCGAGAGCCAAGGCTTTTGTTCTTGAGCATCGTAGCTGAACTAATTATTACTGTATGCTAGCTAATGAAATAGTGTTGCCACAAATTAAAAAAAGATCTACAAGGCACAGAGCAAAAGGTCAGATGAAGGACTATAAATTTTACTTTTACATCCAGTATAGCAAGTATGAAACATCTCTGAAAAGTAAAACTTATTGGTGCCTATAGGTTAACTGCAGACTGCCTGCCTTACCCCGGGTGGTGCATTATATCAGCAAATATCTATGGATGAAACTGCTAGTGTGGGCCAATCCTACATTTGCTTAGCATTTAAAATGCAAATGTTATTATGGGTTCAATGAGCACAAGATGTTCGATAACAATGCTGAGAAATGAGAGGTCAAAAACTGCAGCTTTCCAACTGCTGCTGCACTACCAACTCCACTGTCTACTATACGGCGTGGGGCGGTGAATTTTCCCTGTTGCTGTTGAACTACAATACTACATGAAGAACCCACAAGACAGGTTTTGTCAGTGAAGGGAAATACACTCAAGTGAGGGAAGTATATTATTATTTTTTTTAAAGGAAAACTATACCCCAAAATGAACACTTATTTACATATGTAAATTAGGGAGAAAAATATAATTTGATTTACTTGTTTGTGTGATGAAAAGTCACGTAATTTTTTGTATTCAGATTCGGACAGGTACTTTTGTGAAAGATACAGCTGAACCCTAATTTGCACATGTAAATTAGGGGAAAAAGGGGAAAAGACAAAACATTTTTTTATTTATTTGCTTACTTGTGTGATGAAAAGTCACATGATTTTTCGGATTCGGATCAGCCAGGCACTCGGATTTGGCTGAATTCTGCTGAAAACGGCTGAATCCCGAACTGAATCCTGCATTCCTACTTTCAACCTATATTTTAGAAAACCGGTAAAATATAAAAGATGGAAAATAATTGAAAATACTTTATTTCTGGTGAACAATCTGAAAATAACTCAACCTGAAAAAAGTGTTTGGAAGGTGAACAACCCTTTAAATGTGGATTAGATTAAATGCGTGGGTCGAAATGAGTAGACCTGCAACCAACCCAGAACCAAAACCAATATTTTGGATCTGATACCAATGATCATGACCAACATGAAAGTAAAGACATCATAAAACCAACATGTATGTCATCCATAGGTCAGAAAGGATGTGGGAAATCCTATTTGCAAGGTCTTTACCAGACCCAACCCACAGACCTGCCTACTCTGATCCTACTTTCAGCTAACCGCTTTGTGCCCAATACCAATATTATGTGAATATTTCCAAATACCAGAATCACTACAGGACTCCAAAGCAGGTTAATAAAAGGAAGAGAGACAGTATAATATAGGGGGGCGGAGGATACAGTCATGAGGGAGGATGGAGGAATAATGCACCCAAGCGGGGTGAGCAATAACAGAGAAAAGATCAAGAGAAAACGGTGGAGAGAGGGGTAACATGGCAAAGTAAATGGTTAAAAATTCACCCACATAAACAACGGAACATGGATAGACTAAAGTAGGCCATACACAATAAGATCCGTTTTGATCCAACGGTAGGGCGATATTGGGTTAATCCCTAGGGCCGAACGATTGGATTACAGTGAAGAGAACGGGCGCCAATGGATTACGACAGCCAGGGGCGTAACTACAGAGGAAGCAGACCCTCAAGCTGCAAGGGGGCCCAGGAGGTTTAGGGGCCCCATGAGGCCCTACTTAATGAGCATTTTCAATATATATTGGTAAAACAGGACAACCTCTGGATATTTTGGGGGCCCTAAAATAAATTTGCTGTGGGGCCCAGTAACATCTAGTTATGCCACTGACGACAGCATCAACTAGCCGCTGCGGCCTTTGATCGCCAATAAAAAACCTCTCCGATTGATATCTTGGCCAGATATCCATCGGGGAGACCCGTCGGAAACCCTCACACACTGGCAGATGAATTGCCGATTTGATCTAAAGGACTGATACTGGCAGCTTTAATCTGTCAATCACCTTAACAGGTTCATGCTGAACCTCTAGGGTAGGACTACACAGACGTTTTCGACGCGCTGCATGTCGGATGCATCCGACAGTCGTGACACGTCGGATCAATGCTGCTACTTTATCCGACATTTCTATCTCTCACTTTATTTCTATCGCATGTGTTTTTGTCGCAGCGCTTCAGATGACGCGGTGTATCTCGGAGAAGAAATGGACATTCTCCCCAAATGTCAAACCATACTGGCCATCAGGTGGAGCCCCCCTCCCTGGAGCAGTGGCACAGCCCCAAACCTTGGGAACTGCTCAATCCAGGAAAGCAGAGGTTAAGTGCAGCCGTTAAGCAACATTACATTATAACCGCATGCATATAATGGCTTCCATACAATTGCAATAAACACGTCATGCCACCTTGTTATTGTCTTCTTTTTGCTGATATTTTATGGACTGACATGCATTGACCTCGCACTTAACACCTTATTAAGGCTGGGGGGTCTCTGGCTGATCACGACACAAGGGATTAACCTGATTAAAGGGATATATTGTAGAGTGGGGGTATTGGCTGGACTTCAAGCTGCTAATAAAAGTCATTCCAAACTCCTTTCACGCAGACATACTGGGCTTTTATTACTCTAGAAATACCAGGAAACTCACAGTTGTTCAATGTGGCCATAAAAAAATGTTTCTTGTGTCACCAATGCCGCAACAATCTGATGCTGCAAAAGGCATGGCGGCTGTACGACTAACCCTCTGCTTGCTGCATATGATGCATAACATTATGTGGTACAGGTATGGGATCCATTTTCTGGTAACCTGTTATCCAGAAAGTTAGAATTTACATGAAGGCCATCGCCCATGGACTCCATTTTAATCAAAGTATTCAAATTTTTAAAAATGATTTCATTTTCTCTGTAATAATAAAACTGTACTCTGTACTTGATCCCAACTGAGATATAATGAATCCTTATTGGAAGGAAAACCAGCCTATTGGGTTTATTTAATGTTTCAGTTGACTTAAAGGGGTGACTCATTCTAAGTAACTTTTCAATTGGTCTTCATTTTTTCTTTTTAGGAGTTTTTGGATTATTTGCCCTCTTATGTGCCCTCTTTCCAGATTTCAGGTGGAGGTCACAGACCAAATTTTACAAAAATGCTCTGTAAGGCTACAAATTTGTATTGCTATTTTTTATTACTTAATCTTTCTATTCAGGCCTCTCCTATTTATATGCCAGTCTCTTATTCAAATCAATGCATGGTTGCTGGGGTAAGTTGGATCCTAGCAACCAGACTGCTGAAACTGCAAACTGGAGAGCTGCTGAATCAAAAGCTAAATTACTCAAAAACCATAAATCAGAAAAAAATAAAACCAAATGCAACCAGTTTCAGAATATCACCCTCTACATCATACGAAAAAAACATTTAAAGATGAACATCCCCTTTAATTGAAAGTGTAGTTGGTGGAACAGACCAAGGTAAACGCAGAGCTTTGCTGCAAAAAATCCTTTTATTCACACAACATGTTTCGAGCAAAAATGCCCTTTGTCAAGTGCATTTTTGCTCGAAACATGTTGTGTGAATAAAAGGATTTTTTCGCAGCAAAGCTCTGCGTTTACCTTGGTCTGTTCCACCAACTACACTTTCAATTGAATGCTAGTACCAAGGACGAGGTACAGGAACTGACCATAAAGGTTACAAAAATTGAGGGGAGAAATACCACATCCAGTGGAAACAAAGAAGCTTTCAAGTATATATTCGAACATCCCCTTTAAGTTATGGTGATCCAAATAACAGAAAGACCCCTTATCTGGAAAAGCCCAGGTCATAAGCATTCTCGATAACAGGTCCCATCATTGTAGTAGTATGGCAACTACTTCATGAAGGAGATGGAGTTGTTTAATAAACACTGTCTGAATTAAAGTCTTGTTGTTTTGAGACAGGCCAGAAAAAATTCCCATAAACCCTGGCACCATACATTATGAAGAAATGCAAACTAAATGTAAGGGGTACCTTGTGTCCCAAGTATTTTTCTGGCAGTTAGTGAAATATATTATTACTAATCTGTGCCTGACTTACAGTGTGTTGGCTCAGAGAAAGGACCCAATCGCCCCCACTGAAGAACATCATGTCTCTCAACTGTTCTTCATTAACTCAAGTTCTTTCCCCGCCCTTCTAACATTTACATGGCAGAACCAGCTCTTCCATCTGAAGGTGGAAAGCCAAAATATTCCAAATGAGAGAGGTCGGCATCTCATGTTACTTGAGGGGCTGGTGGGACAGTGACAAGTATAATCATGAGCTGATTATGGCTGTGAAGACACAAGGTGAACATGAAAAGGGCACAGCGTAGGGTCACCTCCTCCAGAACGTCTGCCCTTTTCAGTCATTGTGACTATGCTACAGGTGGTTTAAAATTGGCCACCTTGGATACAGGGAAATCTTGCTTTCTTAGACTTTCAGGCAGACCTTGCTCCTAAGTATTTGACATTACAGACATTTTCCCAAACCTTATCCCATGAACTGTCACCCTTCAGAATCTCCAATATCCTCCCTTTTTTTTAAACTTTTTATTCAACATTTTGACAGCCAAGTATTAAATCCACTTTGTTTGTTGCGTATTATATTATAAACAGAAAATTACATTTTCTTTCAGTCATGCAACAATCTTGTATTTTCCATAGGCTGTAGTATATAAAAAATAGGGATGCACCGAATCCACTTTTTTGGATTTGGCCGAACCCCCAAATCCTTTGCGAAAGATTTGGCCGAATACTGAACCAAATCCTAATTTGCATATGCAAATTAGGGGTGGGAAGGGGAAACATTTTTTACTTCCTTGTTTTTTGACAAGAAGTCACGCGATTTCCCTCCCTGGTCCTAATTTGCATATGCAAATTAGGATTCGGAGCGGCCGAGCAGAAGGATTCGGCCGAATCTGCATCCTGCTGAAAAAGGCCGAATCCCGAATTGAATCCTGGATTCGGTGCATCCCTAATAAAAAATGAAAGGAAAAATAAAGAGTAGGAACAGGGGGGGGAAGGGGTGTATAGGGCTCTCACCGATCTTGTTATACATTCATGGTCTGTAAAATTCTTATACATAATGTGACTGTTGGGATTAATTGATTTAATCACATTAATTGATAATACTGAATCCGAGTCCTAATTTGCATATGCAAATTAGGGGTCGGAAGAAGAAACCATTTTTTACTTCCTTGTTTTGTGACAAAAACGATTTCCCACGATTTCCCTTCCTGCCCCATATTTGCATAAGCAAATTAGGATTTGGATTCTGTTCGGACTTGAATCCCGAAACAAATCCTGGATTCGGTACATCCCTAATTGTTATTTTGAGGGTCATCTCTTGTTTGCATTGGGTGGCCTTGAGTTTCGCACCAGGTTACCCATAGGATCCAGCTTTCGTTGTATTTGTCCATTTTGCGATGTATCATTGCAGTAACCATAGCCTCCATTTTAATCAAATAATTCAAATTTTAAAAAATGAGTCCTTTTTCTCTGTAATAATAAAACAGTACCTTGTACTTGATCCCAACTGAGATATAATCAGTGTTTATTGGAGAAAAAACAATCCTATTGGTTTTATTTAATGTTAAATGATTTTTTTATCAGACTTAAGGCATTGAGATCCAAATTAAAGAAAGATCCCTTATCCTGAAAACCTCAGGTTCTGAGCATTCTGGATAACAGGTCCCATACCTGTACAACTCCTAACATCCAGCACCACCAGCCAAATGCTGTGGACAGGGTTTGATTTGGTCTGGAGTGTGTTGGTTGATATCATGTTCATATGACCTATAATTTGATAAGTGTCGACACAAGGAACATTCGGTTCCCTGCATGCTCGTGTCTGTGTGTGTACAATCTGCACTGAAAGACGCAAGGAAGTGATTTTCTCATTTTCAGTTTTCCTGTAAACAACAGAAAACTTGGAGCAGAAAAAAAAAAATGACATTCGAGTGGATTCATTATCATGGGTTATTTTTAGTGCAACCATTAATTTGGAGGTTTAATTAACAACAATTATTTCTAAGTACAGACACGTATTCCTTATTATGTATTATTCTTTAAGTGCTTTCGGTTTAAGAATGTTTAAAAGAGTATTCTTGCGTAATTCCAGCTATGTTATATTAAAGGACCAGTAGCAACAAAAATATATATATTTATTGCCTTTTACTCACTAGAATTAACTAGTGCAAGCTCAAGTGCAAAAATGCATCTATTGCTATGCTTCTTCAGTGAATGAAGTGTAAGGTGCAAAGTACCGAGTACAGAAATGCAAGGAAGGCCTGAAACAAATACTTGCCTTGGGGGTGTTGTTATTCTCAAGGTTCCCTTTCCTTTTGAGAAATATCTGGACACAAAAGGACAATCGTCTATCGGGCATGGTAGATAAACTGTTGGGCAAGGACTGCATTTTGCCAATCACCTTGTCCTAATTTTAGCCCGGCATGTTGGGCAAGTGGGAACCTACCCCTGGGCCAGTGTCGGACTGGCCCACGGGATACCAGGAAAAGTCCCAGTGGGCCCAGGTGTCAGTGGGCCCTCATGCTGCTAAACATTTGGCCTATTTCATGGCCATTCCTTAATTCTATAACAACAAAGAGACTAAATAGATGGAATAATAGCTTATACTGTAGTATGTAAATAAGGAGAATAGGAGAATAGAGGCTGAGCGAGGAGAGGAAGAATAGTACTGAAAGTAGGCTAAGGTTTTTGGGTGGGCCCCTGGCAGCGTCGGACTGGGCCCACCAAAAAACCTTATACCAGGGGCCCACCCTCAGTACTATTTTCTTCCTCTCCTCACTCAACCTCTATTCTCCTAGTCCCTTTTCTTTACATACTATAATCTATTATTCCATCTATTTAGCCACTTTGTTCTCATAGGGAAATAGGGAATGCCTATGAAATAGGCCAAAAGCTTAGCAGCATGAGGGCCCACTGACACCTTGGCCCACCGGGAGTTTTCCTGGTATCCCGGTGGGCCAGTCCAACACTGGCCCCTGGAGTCCCATTCCGACAATGCCCTGGGCTGATAGTACAGTAAATGGGAACCTTTCCCCTGAGGTGACGATACAATGAGTAGGAACCTGCCCCTGGGCTGATGCTTGTCCTGATTTTAGCCTGGCATTTTGGGCAAGTGGGAACCTGCCCCTGGGCTGATGGTACAGTAAGTGGGAACCTGCCTACTGAGCTGGCGGCACAGTTACAGTGAGTGGGAACCTGCTCCCAGGGCAGTGAGTAGGAACTAAATAGTTTCATCCTATCTCTTACAGTGGCTGCATAGTTAATAGGGTTAACCCTAACCCAAACAGAGGCTGGAAAGAATAAGAAAACTTCCATTCCCACCCAAATCCATCTTATCTTGTTTAATTACCTGTAAAAAAGATAAATACAGGATCAGCAGTAACCAGCAAAGAGGGGGCAAAGAGACAAACATTAACTATACCTACATAGTATTTCATTCTACTTGCCTCTACAGTCTTATCTACCACAAATAAAGTAAACGACTCATCAGGATAGACATGGTTACATCGTGACCCAATTAATCATTGTATTTTTTATAAATGTGTTAAATAAAAATGTCAAGTCTGCTGACCACCAGCCCAGGCCCAGCTGAGAGTTGTGGTTCAAAAGAAGGAGGGTATGAAGATTACCATATATCGCTTAAAAGCTTTCTGTTATGAATGACATGGTTATATGTTGATGCTTACATTATGGCAGCCGAGCTAGTGCTTGACTACAATATCCAAGTCTCCAGGGGATGGTGGGTGTTTCAGTTCCAATACAGTTGAAGGGACCAAGGATTTGCCTGGGAAAAAAAGGCACATTTTCTCTTCCCCTTGTACCATTCTGCTCAGCGGAAGGCAGCAGTTATGTCTAAACACAAGTCTCTGGCTCCATCTGCTGTCAAACTGGCTGATGCCTGCCTCAAATTCACATGCCCAGTGCCTGGTAGTCTGTTCCTTTCAGCAAACAATCAGCTCAGCAGTCTGCAGCTCTTCCAAAATAGGGAATTGTAAATACATTTTTCCCCACACATGTATGTAGCAGATATAAAGCCTGAGCCTTAGGTATGACAGCTTATAAATCTACCCAAAAATACCCCACATTAAATTCTCACTGGGACTTGGGTGTTCGGCTTCAATAATAAAAATAAAACATGCATCAAAACATGACGTTTACATCTGCCCTTGAAAACAGCAGTTCTGGCATGCTTTAAAGGAGAATTCACCCCTAAACTGCGGAGTTACGTCAGTTCGCCCGAGCGAAAAATCGCCTGGCGTTAGAGTGCAAAGCAACGCTACATCTATCTCCTTCGTGACGCCTGAGCCCGTTAGGAAATCGGCAAAGTTCAGAAATGATGTCACGCTGGTGAATTTTTGCTAGCTGTAGCCACGTCGCCCTTTAGGGAATCTGCCCCTAAGTGTTACCCCCGCATAACGTTTTACTTACCCCTTGGTGCAGATTTCGGTATCTGAGTTCACAGGCGTTATCTTCAGCCACCTTTGGTAATCTTCGTAATGAGACCAGCGCTTTTGGAATTTCGGCACATGTGCAGTTGCCGCTAAACAGAAAATCGCTCCAACTGCGCATGGCCAACACCCCGGCCTCATTGCGAATATTTCCGAAGAGAAGTTGGCGCCCATGAACTCCGGCTTTTTAAGTAAGGTTGAATTCTCTTTTAAGGCTTAGATACTAGCAGTATTTAACACATCAGCATTCGGACCACAACAGTCCAAGTTCTGATCTGAAACCTATTGTTTACACTAGGATTTCACTCTGAACCAGCTACAGGATTAATAAACAACTAATTAATATTAAATGAACAACTGATTTACTATACTCTCATTATTTTATGAAAACAAACCCAACCAAACTCCCTTCCATGACTTTAACTCATTTAGCAATATTTTTTCTCGAAAAAATCAGAGCGTCGAAAATCAGAACGTCACAACAAAATCGAGCGTCAATTCATATCGTACAATTGGCACTTCGAAAACTCTGATTATTGGCCAAAAACCCAGAATTTTTTTAATTATCCAGACCGGATCATAATAACAACTTCAGGGACATATCCCATTGACTTCTACATGACCTCGACAGGTCTGAGATGACGTATTTTCGGATTCCGATTTTTAGCAGCTGTCGAGTATCTCTACATAATCGAGGTTTTTTTTTTTTACACGAGTTTTCCCCCTAAAAGCTTCCTCCAGAAAAAATTTGAGGTTTAATAAATGGGCCCCCTATAATTAAGCAAAATTTCACAGGAATGGAAAGCACTTGACCACTTCTTGCTGTGCAAGTAATTCTTTATTTTAGCCAGTTTTACCACTCCAAGTACAGAACATTTACTTGTACGACCCCCTAAAATTAAAGCATTCCTGACACGTTTCAATAAAAAACAGGTAAAAGAGGACAGCTGCATATATTTCTCCATTTGTGTGAGGAAAAGAACCACAATATTCCAATATCCACAAGAAGTTGCCCCTCTCTAAATATCTTTATGCAAAAATAGTCTTTACCATATTTCTTAAACCACAACCATAACCATAATACATAACAGAACATAAGTGAGCTACACTGCTGTCAATTAAACCTCCCAAATAATGGTTGCACTATGAAGTTTTTTGTTTGTTTTTTCACGAAAATAGAAAATGAGAAAATAATTTCATTCGTTTTTCAGTGCAAATTGTAGACACAGACTGGAGCATGCAGTGAACCAAATGTTCCTTGTGTCAGCACCACATTATCGGTCATATGAACAATCTACAGGAGATTACCTTTCTGAAATTCTGAGTTTTCTGGATAACGAGTTTCCGGATAATGGGTTTCCAGATAACGGATCCTATACCTGTACAACACTGATTCTTTTTATAATAATCAGTGGCGGATTAATGAGATGTTAGGACCCTAGGCTACACTTTCCACAGGCCCCCCTTCTAGGCCACTCCTCCCAAAAGTTTAGAAATATACAATTAATCGGGGTCACGGGATGCGTCTTAGAAAGCTGAGGAACATTCCATGCATGTCATGCTTTTCCCAGCAGGTATCATGAAGCCAATCCATCCAGACCCATCAGCACAGATAAAAATAAATATAAAAGAAAAGACGATACAAATAAAGAAAATAAAATACACATAAAGAAAAGAAATACAAATAAAGAAAAGATAAATAATAACTGAAAAAGCTAGGTGGGCCCCCTAAGCACTCTAGGCTCCTCTGTTATAGACTAGGGTAACCTATTTATTAATCCGCCCCTGGTAATAATGAATATGCTTTTGGGGAATCATTATCCCAAGGTTTCTATCAAGCAGCATGCCTGTGTCTCCAGTTCGTAAACCAATGCTGGAAAAATAAATAAGCCATATTTCACATAAACCCTTTATTTCTAATAAAAAAAATAATTGTAACTGCGTTCTTTTGATTTTTTAATGGAAATAACTATTCATTGACTTCCAATACGCTAATATTATCCCGAGGGTCATTTTCCCTTAAGATTGGAAGCTCTATTAAGCATGACTCCCTTAAAGGAGAACTAAAGCTTAAATAAAGAAGAATTTAGAAATGTTGTACATTATGTTTTGGTCTTCTGTACCAGCCCAAGGCAACCACAGCCCTTTAGCAGTAAAGATCTGTGTCTCCAAAGATGCCCCAGTAGCTCCCCATCTTCTTTTCTGCTGATTCACTGCACATGCTCTGTGCTGCTGTCACTTACTGAGCTTAGGGACCCACTCACAATATACAGTACACATAGAATAGAAATGTCACAATATAAGGCTGATTAGTAATTAATACAGATAATTACTACATGACAGTACAGAAACCAGTGCAATTAGCATCAGAATTTAATTATCAGCCCTGTAGCATCAGCTTATATTACAGACCAACCTCATTTTCTGCTGGATAATTAGTGACGACCCCTAAGCTTAGCTTCTCAACAGCTGCTCAGAGCCCACTGAGCATGTGAGTGTCACAGACACTTTCCAAGATGGTGACCCCCTGTGACAAGTTTGAAGTCCTGGATCATTGCTGCTGTTGACAAGCTGAAACTTTAGATTAGTGCAAAAAGTTCAGTATATCAAGTATAGCATTTTTAGCTATATTTATTTTTATTAATTTAGGGTTTAGTTCTCCTTTAACCTCCATACAGCTTTACATATACTTTGCATGTTTGCTGTATAGACCCTTTCTTTTGTACAGCATTGAGGAATATGTTGGCGCTTTATAAATACAGGTATGGGATCTGTAATCCAGAATGCTCGGAACCTGGGCATTATGAATCTTTCCATAATTTGGATCTTCATTCTTTAAGTCTACATACTAGAAAATCATATAACCATTAAATAAACCCAATATGCTGCTTTTGCTTCCAATAAGAATTAATTATATCTTAGTTGGGATCAAGTAAAAGCTGCTGTTTTATTATTACAGGGGAAATCAAATTTAAAGATTTGGATTTTTTGATTATAATGGGGTCTATGGGAGACGGCCTTTCCGTAATTTGGAACCTTCTGGATTAGGGGTTTCTGGATAACGGATCCCACTAATATTCTGTACAGAAATCACATTCATTTAATTAATTAATTTATTTAAACTCCACTGCTTGATAAAAGGAAGGAAAAAAAAATATGTGGCAGAACGAAAGAAGTCCGACTCAGCAGAAGGAACGCCGAGCTGATGTTCTTAAGCGTGTGGACATGTCGGTTTACTTTAGAAAATCTCCTAGAGTAAGATAAACAAGAGGTTCTTCCCAGCAGCTTGGCAAAGACTAACAGAGCAGCGTTCATATAAGCAAACACCCAAACTTCCTCTGCCGTGAATGAAAGAAATAAAAAAACAAGCAACGTCCTTTTATTTACTATGGGACAGGAGAAATGGCGACCAATTCAATAACAGTGTAAGGCCGTTCCTTCTGAAACTTGCAGGCAGTGAATCTCCGAGGTAACTTCTAATATCCTCATATTTTGCAACTGGGGGTACTTTATTTATTATAATACACAAGTTTTAGTGAGTCATGACAGAAATGACATCAGAACTCACCGTTTATAACTGATGACATCAGAACTCACCGTTTATAAGTGTAGGGATGTGAAAATCTTAGACACCCTTACCCATTACAGACAGGCACATCCCTAGTAATATGGACAACTCAGTGGGTCCTTATGGGGACCTTGTGCTTATGTCATCCCTGCAGTTCACACAGTGGATGCTAGAGGCACTGTGGTATAATATAAAAGGGCTTGAAAGCCATGAGGTAGAGGCCATTGCTGCTGAACCTTTCCTCTGTTAGGCCACAGAGGATAGGGGTGGTGGAACTCATCCTGAGTTTAGTGAAGTGATAGTTATACCCTTTAATAGATCACTCTAGGAATGATAGATAGGGTATTTAGTTGAGCAGCTCAAAGCTCCGCCGAGGAGATTAAAGGGATTAAGATCCCGGGTATTACTGACCCCATAGTAGGGCCTAACTGTTAAGCTCAGGGAAGTAAGAGTTTCTGAGTTCCACTTAAGGTAATCCTGAAGATTGGGGAAATACCTTCCAACAAGCTGCATTGTTCTCTACATGTACTCCTTACTCCTCAGAGAGTTGTTCTATATTCATACAGTGAGTATATTGTGTTACCTTGATTGATCTCTGTTTTACTCTATGTTTCATGCTCCATGGTGAACTCTGGTTTTGGTTAATAAACTCCGTTTATTGTTTAAGCAAATAAAACTACTGGCGCCCAATCTCTTGTGCATTGCACACAGTTACAGTTACACTACACCCTGCCTCCACCCCGCTGCGAGATCTTACCCCTGAGAAAGAGAGCTCATCTGTGGCCCCAGCCAACAAAGGAAAGTAGCTGAAACTGTCTTCACATAAAGCAGTTTATTATAGCGCTACATAAGGATATAATTTACAAGATATTCATGGCTTTTGTGTATTATAAGGATATAATTTACAGGATATTCATGGATTTTGTGTATTATATAAGTATATTTTACAATAGGGGGTATTTTATTCACTATATACACATAGGGCATAGCTGGGAAGATTACTCACAGATATCTCATATTTCATATATTCCCAGGTTTAACAATGGCATGAAAGAGCCCAGAGCAAGTGCTGCTTTGGCAGTTTTTCTATGTTACATTTATTGCATCAGCGGTGCCGCTCATAGAAAAGGCTTTGTTTTAAAAGGAAAATTTACACTATTATTATTGATACAGGTATTGGATCCGTCATCCGCAAATCTGTTATCCAGAAAGCTCCGAATTAGGAAAAGGCCATCTCCCATAGACTTAATTTTATCCAAATAATCAGAATTTTTAAAAATGATTTCCTTTTTTTCTGTAATAATAAAACAGTATTTTGTACTTGATCCCAACTAAGATACAGTTATGGGATCTGTTCTTCAGACCTGGTGTTTTCCAGGTAACAGATCATTCTGTAATTCGGATCATTAGACTACAGACTTTTAGCTGATCCCCGCATTCTTCTGCTCAGGCTTGGCTCGATGAAATAAACAATTAAAACACAGTCATAGAAAATGTTACAGGTATGGGACCAATTATCCAAAATGCTCGGGACCTGGGGTTTTCCGGATAACAAATTTTTCCGTAATTTAGATCTTCATACCTTAAGTCTACTAGAAAATCATGTACACATTAAGAGGCAGATTTATTAGGGGTCAAAATTTGAATTCATGGGAGTTTTTCCAAACTATGGAAAGATTTGTTATCCAGAAAACCGCAGGTCCCGAGCATTCTGGGTAACAGGTCCCATACCTGTAACATTTTCTATGACTGTGTTTTAATTCTTTATTTCATGGAGCCGAGCCTGAGCAGTAAAATACGGGGGGCAGATAAAAGTCTGTAGGGTGCATAGTGAGTCTCAATGACTATATATCAATAGCTAGCATATCCATTGCCTAATGCTCCCTTTAGGCCAGTCACTTTCAGACTTTTTTCTATTAGACAGGCCCCCTATTAACTCATAACAAGGTAACAGATATATATGAAAATATTGTAGTATAGGCCATTCCACTTAAATTTTACGAATATCTAGGGCAGCAAACAATCTCCCCCAAATGACCTTCAGCTGGAAATGGACAAGCACTGCTCAGGGACTCTCTATGTGGGCAGCTCTAAACTGAATGTGAACCCTAGTTATGCCTCATGTATCGTTTATCTGCATAGAGAACTAGTCTATACTTAGCACTCTTACATTTTTACAGCAGAGTGATAGTACAGTATGGGATCAGTTATCCAGAAAGCTCAGAATTACGGAATGGCCACCTCCCATTGACACTATTTTAATCAATAAATCAAATTGTTCCAAATTAATTCCCTTTTCTTTGTAATAAAAAAACATTAGCTTGTACTTGATCCAAACAATGGTATAAATAATCTTTATTGGAGGTAAAACAATCCTATTTGCTTTAGTTATTGTATAGTTTTGTAGATTTAAAGCATGGAGATCCAAATTACGGAAAGATCCTTTTTCAGAAAACACCAGGTCCCGAGCATTCTGGATAAAGGTCCCACGCCTGTTCAAACAGGGGAAAATCAATGCAATAAATATACAACGTAACAGAGATAAAAGGGGCACACGTTAAAGGAGACAGTAGGAAGGAGGTCCCTGCCCCATAGAGCTTATACTCTAAAAGCAAAACATTTTGTAATTTCTACATTTCAGACTCACATTGGTGATTTAAAGGCTTATTTATCAAAGTTCAAATATGTGTAATGTTAGAGATTTTATGAACTAATTTTTATAATGTGAATGCTTGCTTTTTTATTAAAAAATCTCAATTCAAAAAATTTCAGAAAAATGTTTTTACTATATTTATCATTGAAAATTGGAAGAAAAACTTTAAAAAATGCCTTAAAATTGTCATAGTAGGGTCCCAACAACTTCTACATGAACTCTGAAGCTTTTATATGGTGAAGTTTTAGATTCGAGCATTATAATTTTTTGCATGCAATAAATATCGTAAGTCATTTTTTAAGCAGAATTCCCATGTTTTAGAGCAGAAATTGTTGATTTATGGGGGAAAAAATTAATTTGAAACTTGAGAAATCTCCCCCTAAGCATTTGCTCATTGCTTATTTACTACACTATACAGTTTTTAAAAATTTGTACAAAATAATTTTTATCTAATTATTTTTTGTACACAAACCACAAAAATGGACTGGAAATGCTATTGAAAGTATTATTTCTGCAGCAATTTCTGCTCTCGGACTCTTGAAGCAATGTAGAAGGCGGTTCTCTTTATGGTCTATTAATGAGCTGGATTTCTGCTGTTTTGTTTCAAGAGTCAGAACTAAAAGTACAGTGAAGAGAAAGGGAGAGTGATACGGTTTTCCGTTGCAACTACAATGCAAATAACGTTAAAATCATTGAGAATGTAGAACAACGGTTACTGCTGCTTTGCAACAATGGTGAATAGAATTGGATGGGTGCTAGGGTGCAAGGGTGCTACCTACATAGATTGCATGTTTGTGTGCGGGTTTTCTCCCACAGTTCAGAAACACTCTGGCAGTACAACGGACCTGTGATAACATTTATGTGTATGTGCTTGGGTCAAAGAAACCAGACTGAAAGCTTTGTAGGGGCAAGGGCTGATGAGAATGCGTGATATGTCACTGTATATAAATGACATTTATATATTGTTGGTGACAAAGGGAGGCTTATTTATTCATACAGAATATTCTGATTGGAGTGAATATTTTCCACTATGAGGCAAAATGTCAAACACAGCTCTGACATGCACACAAGGGCTGTACAATAATGTCACACAATAACACAGCAGGTCACTGCAAACATTTTAATGTCTACTTTAATTAAACTTGAGATTTTTAAAGTGCTAGATTTTCCCCCAATTAATACATTTTACAACTGTCAAATAATTCTACAGAACAAACAGCTTATGCTAGAGTCCTGCGCGGGTCCATTTTTTAGAACCCGTACCCAACCCGTACCCGCAACCTGCAATCCACAACCCAGACCCGCAACCCACATTCTTACCCACTTGGACCCTCTGCCCGACCCGACCTGCAAGTACCTTATCCGCAACCCGCTGACCATCAAGAATCAGGAAGGGCTGTCATTGTAAACCGGAAGGTACCTTATCGGAAGTAGGCGTGATCAGGAAAAAAAGGTGTAGAACAGGAAGTGCTGTCATTGCAAACCGGACGTGGCATAATCGGAAGTAGGCGTGATCAGAAAAAAGGAGTAAAAATCGTTATTGAGAACCGCCCACCGCGTCTATACCCACACCCGGAACCTCTACCCGCAACCCGGAGGGTACCACAGGTTTTTGCGGGTAAGCCGCGGGTACCCGACCCGCTGCAGGACTCTATCTTATGCACAATCACAACAAAATAGCACCCAGACCCTTAGAAGCTTGTTATACAGGCTGTATAATAAAAAGAGATCTAAGCATATTGCAATAATTGGCTTTGCATACATTTTACATTAGGGGGTTATTTATCAAAGGTGGAATATTAGAGTTTTATATATCTCGAATAAAGTAACAACCTAAATATTTCTAATTTAAGAAAATTTTTTAAAAAACTCAGCAAGTTCGGGGTTAATCTAATTGATCAATAAAAAACTCGAATCACTCCAACTGAGCTTTCGGAGAAAATCCTCCGAAAAGAAAAAAAGAATATTAACATCTTCAAATGGTTAAAGGGAGCTCTGCCATTGTCTTCTACATGACCTGGAAGGGTTTTAGATGGTGTATTTGTCGATTCAAGCTATTTTCAGGGTCGGGTTATATTAAATCTTGAAAAATTTTAAGTTTTTTTTTTAAATGTGAGTTTTGCCCAAAAAATAACTTGAAAACTCAAATTTTCATGGAAAACACAACTTGAACCTTACTACATCTGCCCCTAGCTTATAATACAGTATATTATAGATTGGCCTATTCCTAGCAACTTTTCAATTGGTACTTTTTTTCCCATGTTTTATGTCCTAGTATAATATTTAAAATATCTGTTTTTTGGGGTCACAGACCCTGACAACCAAGTAACCAAAAATGGTTACCATGCCCCCAGGCCCTGCCCCCTAATCACAATATGGGAGGACTTCGGGTGCTTATTATATTATATATATATATATATATATATATATATATATATATATATATATATATATATATATATATATATATATATATATATATATATATATATATATATATATATATATTGGATAAGGAATTGGCTGCAAATTACTGACAGTGGGTGGTGGACCTGTTGCTGCAAGTGAAAAGTTGAGGGAGACTTCTAAAAAATACAGGTAAAAATACAGGTAAGCTGTGCCACCTTTAAATTACCTTTTAGCATTATGCAGACAGTAGGATTCTAAGACAATTTGCAAGTGGTCTTTATTTTTCATTGTTTGTGGTTTTTACATTTTTTTTAACCTTTTCTTCAGCAGCTCTCCAGTCTGGAATTTCAGCAGCTGTATGGTTTCTAGAATTCAATTTACCCTAACAACCAAACTGATTTTAATGACAGACTGGAAACCATATTTAGAAGATCTGATTGTTATTATTACATGTATAGGATCCGTTATCCGGAAACCTGTTATCCAGAAAGCTCCGAATGCCATAGACTCCATTTTATCCAAATAATCAAAAATTTTTAAAACAATTCCCTTTTTAGCTGTAAAGTAACTAACTAATAGTAACTAAGATATAATTAATCCTTATTGGAAGCAAAACCAGCCTATTGGGTTTATTTAATGTTTACATGATTTTGTAGTAGACTTAAGGTATGAAGGTCCAACTTACAGAAAGATCAGTTATACAAAAAGCCCCAGTTTTCGAGCATTCTGGATACTGGGTCCCAAACCTGTATTATTATTAACAACATATTTCACAGCACTGTGTGTTTATAGAAAGAACATAAAGAATTACATACATAGCCACCAGTAATTGATACAAAAGATGAAAAAGGATCTGCACAAAAGAGCTTACAATCTAAAAGGGGAAGGAAGGTGTGGGAGTGGGCAAGATCAGAAATAAGCAAGGTGACAGATGTAGCACATGGTACGGCATTTGGTAGCTAAACTGAATGAGGGTTGAAAAGAAAGATCAGTAATAAAAAGTACCTGTAACAATAACAATAAAAATTTTAGCCTCGCAGACCAATAGAACAAGCAGAAAAGCTGGAAAAAGACAGAAGAGAAAATATATGAAAAACTATTTTAAAAATAAAAAAAATCATGAACACTAAGGACAGGACTTTCTAGATTAAAATCTAACTCAAAGGGGAAACTACCCCCATCAGAATATCAAAAAAAAAAAAAAAAAAGCAAGACCAACTACAAATTGTCTCAGCATTCCACTGCACACACAGTTCCAATGGTTGAACTACTCCTTTAATGGCTTTAAGGACAAATCAGCACTTTTGAGATTTCACAATGCAGAGTGGAACTTGCAGACTTCTCTTATTCAAAACAGCAGTGACCAAGACCGAGTCCCTGAAGGTTCAAATCCCATCAAAACCACACGGGCTGAAGAGCAGAGACGTATGGTTTGTATTAGTGTTCCTGTGTTTGACTTTTTCGCCTCTGGCTGTCTTCCCTCCTCCTCCTCCTCCTCCTCCTCCTCTCCCCCATTCACTCTCCTGGTTACCTTTTCATCCTGGGCTCATACAACCACCCAAACTCTAAGCTGGCTGAGTCCTATCCACTATGTGGTCCCAGAGCTTGTAAAACTCGTGACCTTCCATCCTGTGTTAATACAGAAACATGTTTAAACACACGCATGCAAGCAAGGCTTAAATTATGGGCGATGGAGTAATACACTGTGCTCAGTCCCAGTGCTGACAGTCAGAAGGGGCAGCAGAGCAGATAAAAATACAGTACAATATGTATCGAGAATCAATACATTTGATATTTTAGCATAAGAGCAGCCATTAGGGATGCACAGAATCCAGGATAAGTTTCAGAACCCTTAGGGGCAGATCATTTGCACTCTATCGCCAGGCGAATTTTCGATTTGGCGAATGGAAGTAACTCTACAAATTCACTAAGATGCGGATTTTACTGAACTTTCGCCAGACTTGCATTCGCCAGCTCAGACCAGGTGAAGTGCAATGGAATGCATAGGACTTCCTCAATTTTTAGTGCAAAAATTTTCTAAGTCACAAAAAACGCTGGCGTCTTTTCCTTTTTTCAAAGTGATATCCTGCAAAGGTCTGGGTTCCCGTCTACATTTTCTAACACATGGAACTTAAACTATACAGTGGGCTCATGTGTAGGGCATTATAACAACTCTATTTTATTTATTATTGTACCCTGGACTATAATGTAATGTATTTGCTGAAACATATACGTCCATGTAACTTTATAATTTCCCGTCATATGCAAAAAAAAAATTACGCTAGCGCATCTTCGATTTGATTTCCAAAGTAACGCTAGCATAAATTTGCCAGCGTTCGCGCCCTGGACGCAACTTCGCACTTTAGTGAATTAGCGTTGTCCTAGCGAATTTATACCTGGTGAAGTGTTGCGATGGCTGCGAAGCCGGCTCTGGCGAATTTTCACCGGTTAGGGAATTTGCCCCGAAAAGTGACTTTAAAACCCTGCTCAGATTTTTAGCTGACAGTTGTTACAAGTTGTATTATTTTTAACAAATGTAAATATGCAAATAACAGTTTGGTATTAGGATCATAGATGGATTCTGCATTCTCTACCATTCAGTAGGGATGTAGCGAACGTCGGAAAAAAAGTTCGCGAACATATTCGCGAACTTGCGCAAAAATGCGAGCGGTTCGCGAACGGTTCGCGAACCCCATAGACTTCAATGGGAAGGCGAACTTTAACATCTAGAAAAGACATTTCTGGCCAGAAAAATGATTTTAAAGTTGTTTAAAGGGTGCAACGACCTGGACAGTGGCATGCCAGAGGGGGATCAAGGGCAAAAATGTATCTGAAAAATCTGCCTGTGTGTGCTTGGAAGAGATAGTGTAGGGGGAGAGCTGTTAGTGATTTCAGGGACAGATGATAGTAAGTTTGCTGGCTAGTAATCTGCTTGATACTGCTCTGTATTGGAGGGACAGAAGTCTGCAGGGATTTGAGGGACATTTTAGCTTAGGTAGCTTTGCTGGCTAGTAATCTACTGTTCTCTTTAAACAACTGCCATACGTTGACCTTGTAGGCATTGTTTGCCCAGTTTTTTTGGACGCAGCCACTGAAGCACAGTTGCCAGAAAAAATATGCCATATAAATGCTGAAAATAGTCATTTTTCGCCATACGTTGACCTTGTAGACATTGTTTGCCCAGTTTTTTTGGACGCAGCCACTGAAGCACAGTTGCCAGAAAAAATATGCCATATAAATGCTGAAAATAGTAATTTTTCGCCATACGTTGACCTTGTAGACATTGTTTGCCCAGTTTTTTTGGTTGCAGCCACTGAAGCACAGTTGCCAGAAAAAATATGCCACATAAATGCTGAAAATAGTCATTTTTTGCCATATACGTTGAGTCAACGTATGGCAAAAAATGACTATTTTCAGCATTTATATGGCATATTTTTTCTGGCCTCTGTGCTTCAGTGGCTGTGGCCAAAAAAACTGGGCAAATAATGCCTACAAGGCCAACGTATACACTACTACAGCGGTGGATACGGATTACGTAAAATATATTATGGCTGCTTGAAAAAAGTGACTCCGGTGTTTTTTCTGGAGACGGTAATATTATGGATATTTAGACAGAATGGGAACAAGGTCACACAGCTCGATGGCGGGTTGAAGAAAACAGTGTGCAAATAATGCCTACAAGGCCAACGTATACACTACTACAGCGGTGGATACGGATTACGTAAAATATATTATGGCTGCTTGAAAAAAGTGACTCCGGTGTTTTTTCTGGAGACGGTAATATTATGGATATTTAGACAGAATGGGAACAAGGTCACACAGCTCGATGGCGGGTTGAAGAAAACAGTGTGCAAATAATGCCTACAAGGCCAACGTATACACTACTACAGCGGTGGATACGGATTACGTAAAATATATGAATGCTGCTTGAAAAAAGTGACTCCGGTGTTTTTTCTGGAGACGGTAATATTATGGATATTTAGACAGAATGGGAACAAGGTCACACAGCTCGATGGCGGGTTGAAGAAAACAGTGTGCAAATAATGCCTACAAGGCCAACGTATACACTACTACAGCGGTGGATACGGATTACGTAAAATATATGAATGCTGCTTGAAAAAAGTGACTCCGGTGTTTTTTCTGGAGACGGTAATATTATGGATATTTAGACAGAATGGGAACAAGGTCACACAGCTCGATGGCGGGTTGAAGAAAACAGTGTGCAAATAATGCCTACAGGGCAAATAATGCCTAAAAGGTCAACTTATACACTACTACAGCGGTAGTAAAATAAAAAAAAGTAAAATAAAAAAAAATGAATATTAAAAAAAAAAATTAAAGTTGGTGCTGCTGAACTACTAGGAGCAGCAGATTAGCACACCAGTCCCACTCCCCAACACTGCTAGACTAATAGCACTGGGCTCTTATAGTAGTAGTAGTAGTAGTAGTAGTAAAACAACAAAAAAATAAATAAAAGCAGTCCTTACAAGGACTACTGTTATTGCAGCAGTCAGCAGATGAGATCAGAAGCAGGACAGCTGCCCACTGCAGCTACATACAGAGCACTGCAGTAGAAGGTAGATTACTAACCAGCAAAGCTACCTAAGCTAAAATGTCCCTCAAACCCCTGCAGACTTCTGTCCCTCCAATAACAGAGCAGTATCAAAACGATTACTAGCCAGCAAACTTTCAACTGTCCCTGAAATCACTAACAGGCAGCAGCTCTCTCCCTACACTATCTCTTCAGCACACACAGGCAGAGTGAAAAAACGCTGCAGGGCTTCGGTTTTTATAGGGAAGGGGAGTGGTCCAGGGGAGAGCTTCCTGATTGGCTGCCATGTACCTGCTGGTCTGGGGTGAGAGGGCAAAAAAAAGCGCCAACAATGGCGAACCCAAAATGGCGAACGTCGCGCGACGTTCGCGAACTTCCGGCGAGCGCGAACACCCGATGTTCGCGCGAACAAGTTCGCCGGCGAACAGTTCGCGACATCTCTACCATTCAGAGCTGTCAACTTTTGAACAATGCTGTCCAGGGGAACTTGTAGACTGCACCAGCGCACCGGAAAAAATTTAAGGGCTTGTGACATCACAGGAAGTGACTAGTGCACAGGCGCAAATTTCCGCATTTCGCCTGAAAATTCGCTGACGTCAAAAAATTTGGACGTAAAAACCAACGCGCGTCAATACTATTCGGACACCCATTTGACTTTAACGTCGGCATCAAAATTGACACGGGCGTTTCACAACTTTTTCGAGAGAAATTGGCCCATCACTGGAAGTGACATCAAGTGCATGTGCAGCGTCTCTTCTGAAGCCATTTTGCTGATGTCACTGAGGTAGTCTATGCACGCGCACATCAGATTTACAAGGATACTTTATTGTCAATGCAAACTACAACTCGTTACAGTGTATTGAAATTTCCTTTCACCAAGACTCCTCAATAAATTAAAATAAAGGAATTTAGCATTTTCAATAAATACATAAAAATAATACTTCCCAGGAGATTGGCCAAATAGGACAATATAATTCCATTTCCTATTTTATTTCAATACCCAATATATGCCCCAAATATATGCCCCAACCCTATCCGTTCCACGAAGTAACATGTGCATTGAGGTAGTGACCATTTGCATCAAGTTGTCCATAGTCTATCTATTTTAATCTAAAAAGTACGCATTAAGTGACAAATCTGTTGGAATTTGATCAAATTTGATCAAAAACGAATCCTCGCATCATCTGTAAAAATGTCCTACTCATAATAGTATCCGTTCCGTAGTGAGACGCGCATTATTTGAATCCAAACAGTGAAGCATTTACATCAAGAAAGGGACAAGTGCGTAAAATTTGATTTAAAATGGTTTCCCTCTTCATCTTTAAAAAGTTCCTACTCATAATAAAGAAACTTATAATATCTAGCAGTTTCAGACCTAACACTATTAGATGCTATTAGATTTTTGAATGCAGTCGTGCAAATTCGTCGAAAATCAGGGGAATGTGTGTAAGTGACGGGAAATCAGGGCTCAGACTCCCGATAAAATAGGGGGAGTTGACAGCTATGTACCATTCCCTACTAGTACTTAAATAGTAAAATACACCCTACTAGTGCACTTTACTATTAAAGCCACATTCCAGGCCACAAAGAGCTCACTAAATCAATCCAGAAATAAAGGGACAAAACTAAACAGATAAAAGCCCTTTTACAAGCAACATCAAAATGTTCCTGCCAACAAGGATCCATAAAACAAACAAAGCAAATTAGAGTTTATAGAAGGGCCCCGTGGGTGGCTCGTGCAGACTGAACCAAAAACTGTAGTCAGAGACATTTGGTGTTGTCTGTTCCCTGATCATCAGCACGGAAAATGCAATAAATAATGGGGTCTAAAGATAATGATGAGGGTGAAGTGTAAATTATACTGATACAGGTATGGGATCTGTTATCCGGAACTCTGTCATCCAGAAAGCTCTGAATTATGGGAAGGCCATCTGCCATAGACATTTTTTAAAAATGATTTCCTTTTTCTCTTTATTACTTAAACAATACCTTGTTTATAATAATAATAATATAATATAAGATATTGATCCTGATTGGAAGATGATTGGGGTTTATCTAATGTTTGAATTATTTTATTAGACTTAAGGTATGATGATCCAAATGACAGAAAGCCCTCAGGTGCCAAGCATTTTGGATAACAGGTCTCATACCTGTATTCTACACCTACTTATTACATTATATGGACACCAAAAAATTAGCAATTTCCTGTAAAGTCCCCTACTCAATTTTAACAAGTGCATCCCTATCTGATGTAGCTAGTTTCACCTAGGTGTTAGCCACGTTAATTCTGGGGTCCCCAACTGAGTTTTGGTAAGGGAATCAAGCCCTTGAAAAGCCAATGACAACAATGAAGGCATTACATCATACTCTTAAGTAGAGATGCACTGAATCCAGGATTTGGTTCAGGATTCGGCCTTCTGCCCGGCCGAACCGAATCCGAATCCTAATTTGCATATGCAAATTAGGGAAAGGGAGCGTGACTTTTTGTCACAAAACAAGGAAGTAAAAAATGTTTTCCCCTTCCCATCACTAATTTGCATATGCAAATTAGGATTCGGATTAGGTTCGGTTTTCGGCCGAATCTTTCGTAAACGATTGGGGGGTTCAGCCGAATCCAAAATAGTGGATTCGGTGCATCCCTACAAGTCTCCACTTTACTAACTGCCCAGTTTGTGACACAAAAGGCAATTGCAACTGTTGCTGGGATTACTTGAGTCGGTATATGTTCCAACCTCCAAAATGATGACTCCAGAATGATGCACGTTGACCCGAAACTCATATGACCCATGGGTTGAGCACCAATCAGGTTGAAATTAGGCCAACCACTGCATGTTAGGGGTGGGTGCAGGTCAGACTGGGGAAGTACACTCCTCCTCTGTTCCCAAAGATTCTCTGTTTTGGAACCAGAGGTGTGCACAGACGTAGAGTAAATAGCGAGAAGATGAGGGTACAGGTCCTACAAAAAGTCAACATTTTGTGGGATTTTGTTAGGGTTGGGTGCTCGTTAAAGTTTTTCAGATATGGTCGAGTGCGGGTTGAGTTTTTCCTGACCCACACATCACAAGTCTGATCATTTAGATAAATAGGATAACAGGAATGTGTGACTGCGTGAAAAGCAGACTTGTCATGTCAATTGAAACTGCCGGTCATTTATCAAAACTGGGCAAATTTGCCCATGGGCAGTAACTCGTGGCAACCAATCAGATTGTTGCATTCATTTTTCTACTTGCAGCTGGCTTTAAAAAGCTAATCGCTGATTGGTTGCTGGGGGCAAATTTGCCCAGTGTTGATAAATGAGCCCTATTGTGTTCACAGAGTGGCCACTGCACCAAACCAAGTTGGATTTGGCCTAACACCAAATACCCCCAAAAGATTTGACAGTACCTAAATATGAATATTCCAATGAGTAAAAAAATGGATGAAAAATGCATCGGTTGTGACCCAAAACGTCATTTTGTCCAGAGCTTTAAGGGTTTAGATTTAGTTTGGCTGAATAAACGATTTATTCTGAATCCAGCAAAAAAAGTGCTAGGAGTTGCCCAAATCCCAATCCTAATCCTGGATTCGGTGCATCCCCCTAGCAATGTTCTCCTAATAGTATACAGTACCTATATCATTAAGGAATTCAGGGGCTTTTAGAATTTAGGTGGATTTGCAGCTAGTGGCTGCACAGAGAGTTAACTTAAGTATTTTCTGATTTCATGGTTCTGATGCCCCGGATATTATACCATGCCAGTGTCGGACTGGCCCACCGGGACACCGGGAAATATCCCGGTGGGCCCCAGTCCTTGTGGGCCCCCACGACCACGTTCTAATTTTTTTAAATATTTTTTTGCCAGCACTCCGATTTTTTTGTTTTCGGAGCAATGGGCCGCTACTCCTACTGGCCTGTCAACTACCGAGTTTTCAAACCTTCTCCCTGACTCAGCTCAGCTGCCTTGTGCCGTGCGCCCATTAAGTATTTGCGCTCCTGTGCTGTGGCTGTGCGACCGCATGTGACGTCACGGAACGTCCTTCATGTGGGGGAGGAGAGAGAGACGCGGCCGGCTTCAGAGAGGGAGCGAGCGGTGCTGGCGCAATGGCGCTGCTGCTGCTATAGCCATACTCATACTGCTGCTGGCTTGGACCGTCGATCCTGGCTGCCTCCTGCCTGCATCTTTCGCTGCTCGCTGGGCAAGTTGGGCTGGTGATGACTATTGCAGTCCCCTGCCCTGCCCTGTCTCCTCTGCTAGCAAGTTTTTTTTGGAGAATATACACTACAGTGGCAGTGCTGGTGAGCAAATAATTTAAGTGGGGGGCCTGCCCTTAACCACCCTGGGGGGTTGGGGGGGGGAGGGAGGTGTATGGACTATGAACTATGTTAATAAGACTCATAACCCACATTAACTTTTTTTTTTTAATCTGACCATCTCCAGTCTTTGCCAACAGTAGTTGCTTAATCTGGTTGAACCTGAGATATTAATTATTATTTGACTGGGATGGGAATGGTTAAAATAAAAATGATAACATAAATGAAATAAAATAAAAATTATGAAATAAATGAAATAAAAACGATAAAATAAAAGAAATAAAAATGATAAAATAAAAGAAATGATCAATGATTTTTTACTTGATTAATGCAGTATAACATGAATTTTTAATCAATTAATAAATTACCTTTCAAGCTTCAGTTGTGTTTTGCCTACCAGGTATTATCACATTTTGATCAGTCCCTGCCCATGGAGCTTACAATCTAAAGTCCCTTATTCACATCAGTACCTGCCTCAGTGAGCTTACAATGTAAAGTCCCTATCACATTCCTACCAGTCCCTGCCCCAGTGGAGCTTACTATCAGAAGGCCCTATCACATTCCCATCACTCCCTGCCCCGTGGAGCTTACTATCTAAGGTCCCTATCACATTTCCACAAGTCCCTGCCCCAGTGGAGCTTACCATCAGACAGCCCTATCACATTCCCATCACTCCCTGCCCCATTGGAGCTTACAATCTAAGGTCCCTATCAAATTCCCACAAGTCCATGCCCCAGTGGAGCTTACAATCTAAGGTCCCTATCAAATTCCCACAAGTCCATGCCCCAGTGGAGCTTACAATCTAAGGTCCCTATCAAATTCCCACAAGTCCCTGCCCCAGTGGAGCTTAATATCAAGTAGGCCCTATCACATTCCCATAAGTCAAGCAAGTACTGCTAAATACTGAACTGACCATCAGAATTTTAACCTGCAGCAGTGCATATGGTTCTTCACAGTGAGGACAGTGAGGTTGGGGAATGTCAAAAGATGTTGTGATTTTGTGCTGATTGTGTTAATGCCTTTAAGAGGGTCTTGGATGGTTTCCTGGACAATTATAATATCCAAGGCTACTGTAATCTATAGTTAGATGTATGTTTATGTATTTATGCCATCTGTTTATGCCAAAACTTGTATATATTAAATATACATTTATTTGGGCAATTGCATACTTGCTACTGATTTTGCTTGATGATAAAATTACAGTTCTGTGTTTTTAAATATAACATATTCTTGTTGCAGAATTCTGAAATCATTGAGTTGCTTGGTGTAAGTAAGACTGGTTCGTGTGAAAAAAGTTATTCAGTGATAGGCAGACAGATTGTACCCTGACGTTATCAGGGAAAGAAAGACAATATTTGTTATTTGTTGTTATGAAGCCAAATGCATGGTATGATTCCTTCTTTTTGGCATGTTTTTAAGCATGATGCTGCAGCATGATGGCATGTTTTTTTTGTGCATGGTGTGTCCGTTTGAAGCTCAATGTTCTCTTGCTTGTATCACAGTTTTTCAGCTTGGGCATGGTGCACAAACTTACAAGTTTAGGTTTATTTAGGGTTAATGATACTAATACTCAGAATGCACTCTTTATTGATAGGAGATCTACAATGTCTTCTAAAAGAGCTACTGATTCAAAAGATAAAAGCAAGGAAGCCATCTCTAAAAAGAAATATAAAACAGGTTCAGAAAAAAGGTTACAGGCTTCCAGAAAAGGGCTAGTGGATGCAGGGACTGCACCAGGGCAACAAAGGCTATGGCAACCAAAAGGCCAGCCATGTCAGAGCTCTGCAGAGCTTCAGGCCTTAACCCATGAAGATGCCCCACTACCAATAGCTGCATCATCATCATCTAGGGTTGAGGAGGAATGTGAAGGGCCCTCTTGGCTTATAAGAGAACAGGAAGGTGAACAGAAAGACTCCCCTACCATTCCTGTAGAATCTGATAAAGACTCAGATTCAGAAAGTTCAGCTGAGCCTAATGTGCTCTCCCCAGTTACTTCCACATATGCTCAGTGTAATCCATTTAAGGCACCAGACCAAACCTGCAATCTTTCTGTTAAATTACATTTTATGGAAGCACACCCAGTTCAGCCACTTTCAGATGCTACTCACACACTTCCTTTCCAAGCACACAAAGTATATTTCCGATCAGTGCCTGGTGGAAGTGCAATTCAGAGAAAATGGCTTTCTTTTTGTGTTGATGACCAAAAACTTTACTGCTCAACCTGCATGGCTTTCTGTACTAACAGAAGAAGTATATTTATTAGTGGCTGGCCAGTTAATAGACTGCATGTCAATGAAAGAGTCAAGGAACATGAGGAATCTGTCCTACATCAGGCATCAGTAACATCTTATTTGACAGCAGAAAGGAAAAGCGACATTGAAACACTAATCAATGTTAATTTAGTTAACAAACAAAAGGAAAAAATAAGGCATAATCGTTTAGTCATAATGAGGTTAATTGACATTATTCAGCATATTGCAAAACTTGGCCTGGCTTACAGAGGAAAGGATGAAGCTGCACATGCCTTACTAAATAGTGACTTGAACCATGGTAACTTCCTCGAGTTGGTTTTACTTCTTAGTAAATATGACAGTGTTCTACAAAATCATGTCAAAGAGGTAGTGGCAATGAGCGAGGAAAGGAAAAAGCACCATCCCAAGAGCAAAGGGAGAGGAGGCCTAGTTACTTTCCTGAGTAAAACTACAATAAATAACTTGATAATTGTAATGGGAATGATGGTAAAGCAAATAATTAGCCAGGAAGTTAAAGATGCAGTGAAATTTAGTGTGGAAATGGACAGCACCCAGGATGTTGGTGTGATGGAACAATGCAGCATCATTCTGAGATATGTAAGAGAGAGAGATGTACATGAAAGACTTATTGCTCTCATAAATGTTAAGAGCACAACAGGAGAAGCACTTTACCTATCTCTCAAAGATCAGCTGGAAAAGGTATCTTTGAGTGTCAGTAACATCATTGGTTGCTCTTTTGATGGTGCTGCAAATATGAGTGGGTGTTACAATGGCGTTCAGGCCCATATAAGAAATGTGAGCTGCAGTTCTGTTTATACATGGTGTTATGCTCATATACTGAATCTGGTAATTGTGGATATAACCCAGTGTGTAATCCCTGTAAAATCACTGTTTGGCCTTTTAGAGAAGACTGCATGTTTTTTCTCTGAGTCGTACAAGAGGATGTCTGTGTGGACAGAACAAGTTTCTTCCCTGCGTCAAGGGCAGGAAAAACTTTCCAGACTAAAAAAAATTGGTGCCACCCGATGGTGGAGTAAGCCCAGAGCACTCAGTACTATTTTTGGTTCCTGCACTGATCAGTCAAAAGAGTTGTACAGTGCACTGATTTGCTGTCTTGAGCACATTTCTTTGTCCACCCAGTTTGACAGCAAAGTGGTCAGTGAGGCAAAATATCTAATTCATGGTTGGACAAGATATGAAACATTGCTTGTTTCTTTTCTCTTCATGCAAATTTTTGACATAGCCACACCTGTATCAGATTACCTTCAGACTAGTGGGCTGGACATTTTGCAAGCTTGGAGAATGGTTGAAATGGCTAAAAGCCAATTTCAGAAACTGAGACCATCATTTCCGAAGCTTGTGAGTCTGGCAAATGCTTTTATTGAAAAGATAGACCATTCCCTTGATGAGATGTCTGTCAGTGCTGAGCTAGAGAAGAGTCTCCCACATAAAAGAATAGCAAGGAAAAAAAGGATGCCTGGGGAGTTGGCTGCAGATGAGCCTCTTGTAGATCCTCTGAAAGAATTTGAGGTCCAGACATATTATGCAGTCATAGATCAGGCTGTAAACAGCATTGACCAAAAATTCTCCAAAAATGAAAAGCTCATACAAGATCTTGCATTTCTAGACCCTAGGCAGTTTAGCAACATCAGGGAAGAGGACATTCCAGGAGAATCCTTACATACAGTTGCTGATTTGGCTGGTGTGGATACTGTTCAGTTAAAATCTGAGCTTTTGAACTTTAAAGACAACTACCCACTGCTAAAAAAACCCAGCCTTCCTCAAACAGCCAATGTCACTATAGAGGAAAGTGATGAGGAGGAGGAAATAGCCAGTGACTTAAAAAAGAGTGTGTGTGAACACTGTCTGACCTGTTGCTACAGGCTTCTCTACGACCACAACTTACACTCTTCTGCATACACAAACCTCTTTGTTGTGTATAAAACACTACTAACTTTGGCTTGCACTCAGGTGTCATGTGAAAGAGTGTTCTCTAAGCTGAAAATAGTAAAAACCCGTTTAAGATCTATGATTGGACAGGAGTTGCTAGAATCGTTTCTGCTGCTTAACATTGAGAGGGACATTGCAAATAATTTAATTTATGATGATATAATTGATAACTTTGCAAAATCATCTTCCCTCTTGCAGAAATTACTAATTTGAGATTGGTTGCTCTGTTCTGTGTGATTATGTGTGTTCTAGGTGACTAAGATTTCTACACATTTATACTGCATGTGCAGTGCTTTAATTATATTTCTTATAAAACAACTTTGTTCTTTTTCGGTAATAAGGTTATTTAATATTTATGGCAACTTGATGTTATTTAATAGTATATAAATAAAAATGTTCACTTTAGTATGCATTTCCTTTTTTTTCACTTGAGGGTTTTCGTAAGTATATGGAGGGGCCCTTCAGATCAGGTTCTCTGGTGGGCCCCAGGTGCCCCAGTCCGACACTGTACCATGCTTATAAAAGGGCAAATGGCACCTTTCTTGTGGAATGATCTGATGCCACGATGTTCCTAGATAAAGCTTCTGGTCATATCTCAATCGCATAATACAAAGAAGGGAGTGAGACTCAACTTCTTCCTTCATATCCGTTGCCATAGACAGACAATCAATCTTTCAAAATGCGCCTATCATTTGTGATTCTATCTGATCGTATCTGTCTTTCATGTCCGGAAAAGCCAACAATAGCCCATTCTTTAAAGGGATTAATTTTAGTTTTTGGTGAATGCTGCAACAACCTCTCACTTATTTGTGAATGGAATGAAGAAAAAAAAAAAAACATTCACATGAGTTCATCTCTCAGAATCATCACAGTTCCAAGAATGAGGGGAGCTGGACAGAACTTTTGAGCCTAATGATTATAATTTCAGGGCACTGGTGTTTTTTTTATGTCTCTAAGAGAGCTTAGCCATTGAGTTCCAATAAATGATACAAAATGGCTACTTACTTCCCACCAATTTTTATCGGGAAAAAGTTAAATGGAAATTGTTCAAATTGACAATTTGTGAAAAACCAAAAACATGGGAACATTAGGGAATGTTTATGATCAAGCCCAATGGTTTTATTATGAAAAGTTACTTTTAAAAATGATGTGTGTTTTATGGCCCCAATGGATTCCTTGCAGCTTTGATAATAAAGACAATAAAGTATGGTATAAAGATGAAAATGTTCATGAATAAATAACAACTCCACAGTATTCATGTCATAACCAAATTTACATGTCGGCGCCATATGAATATAGGCTATCAATAAGCCCCTTAAAATTAGCATTGTCCAAGCATTTGGTTAGAAGACTAGGAGGCACCAAGTGTAAACTGCAGCGACCTCTCCGCATATTGGTTCATTCGGTCAAGAATGTCAGAATCAATTAGCAGAAGCTGAGAATTCCAAAGCCAATTCCTTTTAAACACGTGGCCTCTTGTTTTCTTTCATTTTTAAAAAGTGGTGTCCCAGTTCCCTATGGAGCCCACCTGTCAATCACAGCCCTAAAATGTCTGGTAAGTGTCAGGGTCACATGAAGTTAAGTGTGAAATGTGCTTCCTTTTCAAGTGCTAACAGCAGGGACCTATTTGCATGTATTCTATATATATATCTATATATATATATATATATATATATATATATATATATATATATATATATATTATATATATATATATATATATATATATAGCGCCTCAGGGGAGCACCTCATGCATATTTATTTGATTTTTTTTAGACATCCACTTGAATTATGATGAATTCCTTGTAATATGCTGGATGTACAAGATTTCCTAAAGTTCTTTACAGATCCTTTATTTCTTTTAAGCCCTGCAATGGGATGTGAACTTCATCAGCTTAGGTTACGGCCAATGGCACACTGTGCATTTTAAGTAAAACACTTACCAAAGCACTTGCAAATTGTTGAGAAAAATAAAGGTGAAAATTGAAGCACAATAGGAGGAAAAAACAGAAAAGTGAAAAGCAGGGATGTAAAGAAATCTAAAAAAAGAAATAGCACAAATTGAGAATTATTAAGCAATGTCAGCAATGTCAGGAAAATATCACGTAGAAGAAAGTACTCGGACAGTGCAATGGTTTTTCATAAGGAGGAGCACCTGATAGGGATTATAGGTTGGCATTATAAATCACAATGGAGTGCTTAAAAAATTGAGAAAATCAGTAGAATTGCCAGAAAGCCAGTATTTCAAGCCACCACCAATCACCACATTTACCACCAAGGCCAGATCCGGTATTACCGTATATACTTGAGTATAAGCCGACCCGAGTATAAGCCGAGGTACCTAATTTTACCTACGAAAACTGGGAAAACTTATTGACTCTAGTATAAGCCTAGACACAACTACAGCCCTGTCTCCCAGCAGCGCACATTCTGCCAAAGCGACCCCCCCAGCGATCAACCGGACTTCTTTGCAAAGTTGATGGTGACAGAGAATTGCCAAACGTATTACGTGCTATGTTGTATTATGTGCATTGTCCCACTGTCCCACTACCATGTGCAGAGGGTGCTGTTTGATATTGCCATAACTGTTAATCTTTCGTATAACCAACAGAGGGCGCTGTGTGATTTTGCAGTCACTGTTATTCTGTCATATAACCAACAGAGGGTGCTGTGTGATATTGTAGTCACTGTTATTCTTTCATATAACCAACAGAGGGTGCTGTGTGATATTACAGTCACTGTTATTCTTTAATATAACCAACAGAGGGCGCACTGTTATTCTTTCATACAACCAACAGATGGCGCTGTGTGATGTTGCAGTCACTGTTAATCTTTCATATAACCAACAGAGGGCGCACTGTTATTCTTTCATACAACCAACAGATGGCGCTGTGTGATATTGCAGTCACTGTTATTCTTTCATATAACCAACAGAGGGCGCACTGTTATTCTTTCATATAACCAACAGAGGGCATTGTGGGATATTGCAGTCTCTCCCCAAGTGTACTGTTGGTATAGGAATGATTAAAAGTGACTGCAATCTCAGCTACTTGGGTCGGGTACCGCTGACCCGAGTATAAGCCGAGGTAGACTTTTTCAGCACATTTTGGATGCTGAAAAACTCGGCTTATACTCGGGTATATACGGTACAAACTTATCAGAAATGGACTTGCGGGTAAATTTATAATACCCAGTACTCCCAACCCCTGGGTGCTTTGTTAAACCACAACCATGTGCTTCACCCTAGATCTCTTGCAATGTCAGTTCCCTGAAGCTTCCATTGACCTTCTATTTGTTTATATAAATAAGCTGCTGTGTAGCAATGGGGACAGCCATTCAAAGGAGAAAAGGCTCAAGCAAAGGTGGCCATACATGGACAGATTTAAGCTGCAGAGTCCTCAAGATTGATTTGGCAGCTTATCTGCACATGTATGGGGCCCTCTGACAGGCCTCCTGGATCGATATCTGGACAGATCTCGGGGAGGCTTGTTTTTCTGTCGGATCTAGGACTGCTTTGTCTCATTGATTCAGTCCTCGATCCGAATTTTTGTATCTCCTTCATTGTAATGCGATCCGGCCGAATTATCACATTACCAGGACCAAGATAGGCCTGTTAGAGGGAAGATTCGCTCATTTGGCGACTTATGGTGGCCATACACGGAGAGATCCGATTGTTTGGCAATGTCGCCAAATGAGCAGATCTCTACCCAATATGCCCACCTTGAGGTGGGCAATATCGGGCTGATCCGATTGTGGGCCCTAGGGCCCAACGATCGGATCCTAACAATGGGTAACGATGGGTAATGGGTGGTCAGATCACTGGACCGCATCAACGAGCAGATGTGGCCGCGATCCAATGGGATTTTTAGTCCCGTCTGATCGAGATCTGACCGACTTTTTAGCCAGATATCGATCGGATAAGCCCGATCTGTCAGTCTGTCGGCAGCTTTTATCGGCCCGTGTATGGCCACCTTTTAGCCAAATCTTTCAGTGTATGGCGACCTTTACACAGCAGATAAGCTCTGTAATAGTTTTATCTGTTATCCACTATTTAACCTGTGCCATATAGCCTTTTATCAATTTCCTCCATTGCTACACAGCATCTTGTTTATATGAACTATAGTAGCGTTTCTGAAGCAACTAGATGAGTTTTATCAGTGCAGGGCAACAGTACATGATATTTTCATTACTTTAAAACACTTTAATTCTTTGGTGTTACAGTTCCTCTAAATGTGAGAAAGAATGTGAGAGTGGAGAATGTGAAATGGAAATCATTTGAGAAAGAATGTAAAAGAGAAAGTACAGAATGTAAAAGAGAAAGTACAGAATGTAAAAGAGAAAGTACAGAATGTAAAAGAGAAAGTACAGAATGTAAAAGAGAAAGTAAGTACAGAATGTAAAAGAGAAAGTACAGAATGCAAGAAAGAAAGTACAGAATGTAAAAGAGAAAGTACAGAATGTAAAAGAGTAAACAGAGAAGAAAGGAAAAGTGTTGTGAGGAAGAGAAAGCACAGAACTAGAAAGGGAAAGCACAGAAACAATTGGACAATTGGATTTTGTATAAGGAAGAAATGAAAAGGAAGAATTGTCATATACAGGTATGGGACCTGATATCAAGAATAGCACATAGGGAGTATTGTTTTCCAGCCTATTCTAACCAATGGAAAACATGCTAACCTCCCAAGAACATTAATAAGCATTTTTAGGGTGTAAAGTACCAGTACCAGTGATGTCATGCATTTATTAATCAAGCAAATGGAGTGCGGCAGCAGTAGTTCTGGGTGCTTTTCCATTGGCTGAAATATATCTGTGGAGAATACACTCCCCCGGGCCATAGCCCTAAACTGCAGCCAAGCTGGCACAATTTGTTCATTCGCTATTCCACTTATTCCTGCAGGAGGAAGACTCTTACCTTTAATGCTGGTATCTCCACGTTGTCATTAAGGCTGATGGATCCTGAGAGTATTGTGCCAGTCATCACTGTACCCTGACCCGTGATGGAGAAACAGTGGTCAACAGCCACGAGGAAGGGACCATGGGGTCTCTCTGAGGCAAGTAGGTATGTGACTTCAGTAGCTACGTTTTGAAGAGAAAGAGACTTGATCATAAATGACAGTCTAATGAAATGTAGCAAATGTGACAGCAAAGGCAATTTGTTATGGTTTTATAGTGCAAAGACTGAACAAACAGCAGTTGGACTGTGTCTGGTTATACAATTAAACTCAACCACCTGATTTACATAAAACAAGCAAAATCTCCCAATTTAGAAATCAGTTCCAGGCCCAACAGATCTGCAGGCAGCACACGGTTTATTACTTTGGGTGGCAGGGTGCATCTTTGCAATGTGTGAATACCACCGGGCAGGTTTTAACTGGCATGTTAAAACCTGCTGAAAAAAGAACATGTCACTATCCCTTTAATTGTTCTATACGTATTCTTTATTGCAATGACAAACACTTCCTCATGTCAGCATTCACTTTAAGCAATATATATGCTTTTCACTATTCTAGCAGCTTAAAGGGATTCAGTCAAAGAAAATTCGTTTTTTTTCCAAAACGCTCAGTTAATAGTGCTGCTCCAGCAGAATCCTACACTGAAATCCATTTTTCAAAAGAGCAGAACAGATTTTTTAATATTTAATTTTGAAATCCTACATGGGGCTAGATATGTTGTTAGTTTTCCAGGTGCCCTCAATCATGTGACTTGTGCTCTTATAGACTTCAGTCACTCTTTACTGCTGAACTGCAAGTTAAAGTGATATCACCCCCTCCCGTTCCCACCAGCAGTCCATCAGAATAATGGGAAGGTAACCAGATAACAGCCCCCTGACAACTGCATTGCTAAAAATGCTCCCAAGCCCCACCTAGTGGTGGATATGAGAATAGCACTAAATAGTAAAAATCCAAGTCCAGCTAACCCAAGAGTCTGTCAGTTATATTGAGTATAAGAAACAATAGCTTATCTGCAAGCAGTTTCATTGTGAAGTGCCAGCTCGTTCTGAAAGCACATGACCAGGAAAAATGACCTTAGAAGGCTGCCTAACATCAATATTACAGCTTAAAAAAAATACAGTTGTTGGATCAGGAATAAAATTTTATACAGTACAGTGAATTATTTGTGATGTCAACGGTGTTACAATTTACAATTTAGAAATCAAAAGAATCCCTTTAAGTGCCACTGTGGGTATGAAAAGAATACTATTATTATGAATTGCCTTTGCCTGCTGTTGTGTTTGCCTGTTTTAATTCAGCTAGTGCACAAAATTACATATACAGCAGGTCCACATGCATTTAGTTGTAGCTCGTCATGTTCCCCACTTATCTTAAAGGGTATATTTTATTGGGTTGGCCCCATGTTTTCCATTTATTCGATCTCCAGGACCAGTCTTCATATTTGCATTCTTGTCCATAAAGCTCTCTTCAGCCATACACTGCATTGCCACCGCAACCGCTATTTGGGATTGGGAATCGCCCAATACTTAGTGAAAGATTCGGCCCAATAACAAACCCTAATTTGCAGATTCAAATTAGGGACAGGAAAGGAAAAAGTGGAAAAAATGTTTTTAGTTCCTTGCTTTGTGACAAAAATTCACATGATTTCCCTTCCCTAATTATTTGCATATGCAAATAAGGATTCAGTTGAGCCAGGCACAAGGAATCAACCGAATTTGAAACCTGCTGAAAAAGGCAGAATCCTGGCCAAATCCTGAACTGAATCCTGGATTCAGGGCATCCCTACTTAATACGTATAATATGTGTAATGCGCCTAATATGTTGTGTCCACCTCTTTGTAAATGGGGCTCACTGACCCTGTCAGTCAAAAAACGTTTGGTAGAACCTTATTACTATTATTAACTTTTATTACTTTTCTTTCTTCAGGCCCTATTCTATTCTTCTTTCATTCTGTCATTCATAACACAGCCTTGTTGCTAGTGTATATTGGACCCTATGAAACCAGCGAGGCTCTAAAAAACCATATAAAAAAAAATAAAGACCAATTGCAAATCTCTCTAACATGAGTGCCAAATAAGGGATACAATGTTCCCACAACAAGTTATGCCCCAGAGACTATTATTTAAAACCAAATTATAAAGGGGGTCCTTTTCCCATTTAACAAACTTTTCTAACAAAAAAACGCAACTGCGCGAGCGCACTGGAAATGAGAAGCGAGTGTCGACGTGCGATAAGCCGTTTTTATTTGAGTGATAATATTCTATGCCTCTGTATAGATACATATTTTTGGCACAACAAAATACGGATGCCTTGTATTATTACAAAGCGCTGAAGTTGTTACATCAGCAGAAAAGAAAATTGAAATGCGGTTTTATAAAAAAAGGATTCAATATAAAAGCTTCGGGGGAAAAAACTGCAATGAAGGCCTTTTTCCTGAAGTATAATTATTGTTTCAAGTGTGATTGGGAAAAAGTGCAAAAAGTTTTTCTGAAGGAATTTCTGTGCATAATTCCTGTGGGGGGGCACACATTTCTGCAATCAGAATGTGAGATCTGAGATCCTTAACAGAAAACTAAATTAAAAAAATAAATATTGGAAGAGAGTATTTTTTTTCCGTCTGAGACAGCGAGCAACTGGCATGGCGGCAGATACACTCTGATTCTGAGATCTTTGGGTCCTATCTGGCTACCCAAAACACAAAGATTTGGGTGACAACCATAATATCTATATATTATTTATCTTATTTATAAATGGATACATATATATATATATATATATGTGTATATATATATATATATATATATATATATATATATATATATATATATATATATATATATACACATACATATTCATTCAATACCTGTATTATAAACTCCACACAAGAAGCCAGAGTGAGATGAGCTCTAAAAGTCTAGTTGGTGTGGTGTGATATCACTGGAGGTTGGCCAACCATAATATCCCATAAAAGTACGGGGCACAAAACAGAATTCACCAAAAATAAATAAATTATATAGTTACCCTATATTTAGTAGGATAAAGAAAGCAGTATCGTCAGAAAAAAATGCAATCAATCTTATTATTCTCCATTACGCTTGGTGGATTTTGAAGTATTTAACGTTTAATGTCTTTTGTTTTGCAGCTCTCAAGTTTTGGATTTCATCTGCTATCTAGTGGCTATGGTTTAATCCGACTAGAAGTCAGAATGAATACGAGACTGAATAGAAAGATAAGCAGTAAGTAAGAATAGCAATAAAACTGACCCAACAAAGGTGATCTGTTTTTGGTTTGCGGGGAAAGGAAAAAGGTAGAGAGCCACACAAAATTAAGATAATGAAAAAGTTGTTTATGATTACATTGTTACATTGATAATATATTAAACGTTAAAGGGATACTGTCATGGGAAAACATGTGTTTTTCAAAACGCATCCGTTAATAGTGCTGCTCCAGCAGAATTCTGCACTGAAATCCATTTTTTAAAAGAGCAAACAGATTTTTTTATATTCAATTTTGAAATCTGACATGGGGCTAGACATATTGTCAGTTTCACAGCTGCCCCCAGTCATGTGACTTGTGCCTGCACTTTAGGATGGAACTAATTTCTGGCAGGCTGTTATTTCTCCTAATTAATGTACTCCCCATAGACGATTCTTTTTGCCGAGCAACCGATTTTAGCGAAGTCCGACCAATCCTTCGAAATTATTGTGCGGTTAGTGGGATTCGAACAATCGAACATCTTACGATTTTTTGGCCGACATCTGTCAGGAAATTGATCGGTCAGGTCAAAACATCTTTGTCGGCCCCAGTGCAATCTATCTATGTTTGCAGGGCCAAGCAGGCAGCTCCCCTTTGTTTTCCTGGCAAATTGGTCTTTTTAGTTGATGGACAATTCGTAGGATCGTTCCGAGAAAATCATGGCCTCATGATGAGGATAGGATCTTTTAAAAATCTCAACATCTATGGCCAGCTTTAATGTAAGTGAATCAGTCTCAGTGGGACTTGGCTTTTACTATTGAGTGTTGTTATCTTGCAACTGTTATCTTGTGTTAGGGAGATGCTATCTCGTTACCTTTCCATTGTTCTGTTGTTAGGCTGCTGGGGGGGGGAGGGGGTGATATCACTCCAACTTGCAGTACAGCAGTAAAGAGTGACGGAAGTTTATCAGACTATCATGACTGGGGGCAGCTGGGAAACTGACAATATGTCTAGCCCCATGTCAGATTTCAAGATTGAATATAAAAAAATCTCTTTGCTCTTTTGAAAAATGGATTTCAGTGCAGAACTTTGCTGCAGCAGCACTATTAACTGATGCATTTTGAAAAAAACATGTTTTCCAAATGACAGTATCCCTTTAACGTTTATGGTCAGATTTATCAAAGGTCAAATTTCAAATTTATGTGAATTTTTTTTACTTAAATAAATTTGAATATACTCACAACTCAAATGGGAGGTTATTTAAGGTTATTTAAGAAACACTTTGAAAGTCTGATTAGAATAGTCCCAACACGAAAATTTGAATTGAGTTTTTCCTCCGAAAAAACATATTCAAATGGTTCAACGGACCTCTGCCATTGACTTATAAATGAACTCGGCAGGTTTTAGGTGGCGAATATTCAAATTAGAACTGTTTCCATGGTCGAGGTGTAATAAATCTCACATTCAAACGTACATTCAAATTGGGGGATTAAAATTCGAATGTGTGAATTTTGACACCAAGGGGCATATTTATCAAGGGTCGAATTTTGAAGTAAATTTAAATACTTTGAATTCAAATATCGAATTAAAACTTTTTTCATTGAATTTGAGTATTCTGCGGTCGAAGTAAAATCGTTCTATCGTACGATTAAATCCTTCGAATCGAACGATTCAAACGATTTTATCGTACCATCAAACAATTTTACTTCGACTTAAAAAAGTTTGAAAAATGCTGTAGAAGGTCCCCATAGGCTAACAAAGCACTTCGGCAGGTTTAATTTTTGTGAAGTATTGAAGTAGAAGTTTTTTTAAAGAGACAGTACTTCGATTATCGAATGGTCGAATATTTGAACTATTTTACTTCAAATCGAATTCGAAGTAAATTCGAAGTCGTAGTATCCTATTCGATGGTCGAAGTATCCAAAAAATTACTTCAAATTCACTTCGACCCTTGATAAATCTGCCCCCCCCCAAAAAAAATCGAAAATTCGAATTTATTATTCAACCCTTAATAAATCTGCCCCTTAATGCATTTTGTTTTGTGGCTCTCAAGTTTGGAATTTTATCTTCTATCTGTTGGCTATGGTTTAATCCAACTAGAAGTCAGAATGAATACAAGACTGAGTAGAAAGATAAGCAGTAAGTAAGAATAACTATAAAACTGACAAAAGTTAATCGGTTTTTGGTTGAGGGGAAAGGAAAAATGTAGAAAACTACACAAAATAAAGATAATTGAAAAGTTGCTTATGGTTACATTGATAATATGCTAAAAGTAAAAAGTATAATGATGATTAAAAATCATAAGTAATGTCGGCCTGTTTTTATTATGCTTTGTTTATTTAGCTGCAACATATCCTGCAACACATTAAACTTGCATCAGTCAATGCCCCAGCAAAGTTTAAGGTCCCAATAACATTAACATATTATTGTCAATATTATCAGAAGCCGATTAAATTGCCTGAGAAGGGAAACAAAAAATAAAATCACCCACCTCTATGAGATCAGAGATGCCAAGGCCAGTTACCGACTCTGGGGCTTCCGGACCCCGAGGCTTTGCTGCCACTGAGATAATAGGAGATCCATGGAACCTAGAGAGAGAGAATTATAACATAAGAAACTGGAAGCGGAAGCAACTTCATTTTTATCCCATAGTTAAAACCCTTGTTTAAATTAGAACAATTTTATCTGGCCTTATTATGAGTGGTTAACCTTAAATGACTGGTTAATTTTTTGTATGTATGTTATGAATGAAAGGGTAATTCAAAATAACTTTTCAATTGGCCTTCTTTTTTTTCCATTATTTGCATTCTTCTTCATCTCTTTGCAGCTTTCAAATGGGGGTCACTGACCCCATTTAAAAACAAATGTAATCTAATCGCTTCTTTGTATTACTCGTCTTTCTATTCAGGCTTCTCCTATTCATATTCCAGTCTCTTATTCAAATCAGTGCATGGTTGCTAGGTTAATTTGAACCATAGCAACCAGAGTGTTACAGTTGCAAACTGGAGAGCTGCTGAATAAAAAGCTAAATAAGAAATTAAAACCAATTGCAAATTGTCTCTCTACATCATACTAAAAGTTTAACTATTACACTGAAGCAGTGGATTTTCCAACATATTTTATACTGAAGTCTCTAAATTCCCTTGGGGATTTAACCTTAATTCCGGTCCCCTTTAAGGGATCGGAAAACATGTTTTTTTCAAAATGCATCAGTTAATAGTGCTACTCCAGCAGAATTCTGCACTGAAATCCATTTCTCAAAAGACCAAACAGATTTTTTTTTATTCAATTTTGAAATCTGACATGGGGCTAGACATATTGTCAATTTCCCAACTGCCCCTGGTCATATGATTATGCCTGCACTTTAGGAGAGAAATGCTTTCTGGCAGGCTGCTGTTTTTCCTTCTCAATGTAGCTGAATGTGTCTCAGTGGGACATGGGTTTTTACTATTGAGTGCTGTTCTTAGATCTACCAGGCAGCTGTTATCTTGTGTTAGGGAGCTGCTATCTGGTTACCTTCCCATTGTTCTTTTATTTGGCTGCTGGGGGAAAAAGGGAGGGGTGATATCACTCCAACTACAGCAGTAAAGAGTGATTGAAGTTTATCAGAGCACAAGTCACATGACTTGGGGCAGCTGGGAAATTGACAATATGTCTAGCCCCATGTCAGATTTCAAAATTGAATATGAAAAAATCTGTTTGCTCTTTTGAGAAATGGATTTCAGTGCTGGAGCAGCACTATTAACTGATTCATTTTGAAAAAAAATTTTTTCCCATGACAGTATCCCTTTAGCTCATAACAAGGTACACATGTTTGTACATTTTATAATATATAGTGCTCTCCATCCTGCTCATTATCAAGTGGCACATTTAATTTTCCCCTCTGCAGAAGATCAGAAGACAGGAGGTGTAAAAATGCAACTTGGGAAGAGAGAGAGAGAGAACGCAATAAGAGTCATTTACATTTCCTGAAAGTTCTGGCGCACAAAGGGTTGCAAAAGAAAGAAAATGCTTCTCGTTTACAATCCAGCACATTGCTAAATGTTAATTACTTTAATGCTCAGGGCACACGCTCAGATTCAGGGAGATTAAGAGCCCGGCGACAAATCTCCTCTCCTTCGGGGAGACTAATCGCCCAAACTGCCTCCCCGTCGGCTGAAATGTAAATCGCCGGCAGGATGGCACTCGGGCGACTTCGGGCGACTTCGGAAAATGAATCACTCCGAGTGCCATTCCGCTGGCGATTATTCTGACATTCTAAACTAAAATCAAAGTTAACCTACATAAAGAAAAAACAATCGGAAAACCTAAAACAACTTATATATTAACTGAACCAGGCATGTAGCTGTAGAATAGCTGTTAAAGTACAAGGAAAGTCTCTCAATGATATTTAGTCATCCAACAGGCAAATACAATCCAAAATTAACTAAAGTATTGTTCTTAGAAACAGAATTGCCTCTGCCATATCCTACTTCATAGAAGCTCAAAACTTTTTTAAAGTTATTAGGAGTTGGTATATTTTTGGCAACTCTGACTACAGATACCCAAAATTGCTTCTGACTTCACAGCTCTGCAGAGTGCAACAGAAATGGGCGATTCCAGCTCTTTTTTTTTTTTTTTTGCCTCTCACGCATTGCGATCGGTTGAGTAATTGACTTCTAATATGTTTAGGAGCTTTTATTATTTTGTATACAGAACCCTAAGGGCAGAGACACACGGGAAGATTCGGGGAGATTTTGTCCCCAGCGACTAATCACCCCTTTTTCGGGCAGCTAATCTCCTCGAAAAGCCTTACCTGCACTTAGAGCACTTCATTTTTCTAAGTCACCCGAAGTTTCCTCGTGAGGCAACTTCAGCGACTTCGGAAAACGAAGCACTCCAAGTGCCATCCCGCCGGCGATTTAGATTCTAGCCAGCGGGAAGGTATTGCGGGGAGATTAGTCACCGAAGAAGAGGTGATTTGTCGCTGGGCAACTAATCTCCCCCAAATAGCATTGTGAGCCTCTACGCTAAAAGTCAAGTGTTTTTAAATCTCTGGACAACTAAATACAAAATTATTTGTACACAAATGACGCAATTTTTCTTAATCTTACATCTGAATATGCAAACTTGGGTTTTGGATTCAGTTCGGTATTCAGACAAACCTTTTGTAGAGGATTTGGTATTTGCCCATAATTTCTGGATGTGGTAGAGCTGAGGGCCTACAGGGCACTTGGCGGCAGAAAATCAAGCAATAATTCCGCTTGTAGTACAAGCTTCCGACCAGCTTAGCGTAATTTGGCCAACAGTGCAAGATTTCTGGCCTCAGTCTGTGCAACTGCATCACAATATATCACGGCCCAATAAATGTACCTGTATATCTGCTTTGTCTTGCTCTGTGTTATGCAAAAAGGGTGTCAAGAGGAACTTTCTGCTGTAAAATGCTATCTGAGACAGTGTTTCAGCTATAGCTTACGTTTAAAGGGGTGTTTCACCTTTAAGTTAAAATTTAGTATGTTATAGAATGGCCAATTCCGAGCAACTTTCCAATAGGTCTTCATCATTGATTTTTTCCTTTCTCCCTGTTTACTTCTGACTGTTTTCTGCTTTCAAATGGGGGTCATCAGTGGTGTAACTAGAGTGCGCCGGGCCCCCCTGCAAAAAAATCTTCATAGGGGTCAGGTGCACTCCAATCCCCATCCTCCCGCCCACTTCTTGCCCTGCCTCCACCAACTTCTGTCCCGCCCACATCCCGCCTCTGTCCACCCACATACCTTCCTGACTTGCATCCCCCTTTCTTGAGAGTGGCTGGGGAGGAGGGGGTTTTCTTGTTCACTATAGAGGAAGCAGACCCCACAGTCTGGGTCCCCTGTTCCCCGGGCTCTTGCGAATGTGGAGTCTGCTTCCTCTATAGTAACACCACTGGGGGTCAATAACCCCATATAAAAACAAATGCCCTGTAAGGCTAGACATTTATCTTTCTATTTTGGTTCTCTCCTATTCATATTCCAGTCACTTATTCAAATCAATGCATGGTTACTAGGGTAATTTGGCCCTACCAACCAGATTGCTGACATTGCAAACTAGAGAGTTGAAAAATAAAAAGCTAAATAACTAAAATAAAACGCAATAATAAAAAATGAAAACCAATTGCAAATTGTCTCCGAATATCATCATCCACAAGATTAAAATCAAACGTGGACAACCCCTTTAAGGGTAATGGCAGATAAGAAAATGTATTTTCCACGAGAAATCTGAGCTACCCACGCACGGCAAATCTCATGAAAACCCCTTTGCCGTTTTGTAAATTGCTGGTAGTAAAACATATGAACCACATAACTGCTGGAAAACACAAGAGAAGACAATTTGCAGCAATTATGCAATTTGTATGTATTACCGCCGGCAGGTATATCATCGAAATATGTCGCCTGTGGGTAGCGCAGATTTTTAGCAGTCATATCTCCTTGTTTGTCATTACTTAAAGAATTTTACGTAATTTCTGGTCACCAAGACATTAAGAGCGAACTGCTGGTAAAATAGATAATATATAGAATAAACCTTTTTTTCATAAACAGATTTTATTATTTTTTCTTATAGTTTTTGAGTTGTAAATGGGTTTTTAGCGTGTCTTCTTAACCTAATATTTTCCTACAGCACTGAATTCCACCATGCTCTTTGTCACTAGTGCAGTGCATATTGCTGTAATCAGCCAATTAGACCAGGTAATATCAGTCAATGACTCATAGCAAGAGTACCGTAGGTTGGTTGCAGCTAGGGAAAAATGTTAGGTTGAACTCACAAATAAATCTGTTAAATATATACACAACTGTAAGAAACAAAAGGACAAACTGTTGGATAAACAGCACCACTGCAGTTTACTGCATTTATGTAATAGCAATAGCCACCCTTCAAGTTATAAGCCTACTCCAGGACCATTTAATGCTATCTAAGGACCACAGCTGTTTTAAAAAACCTCTAAAATAAATGCTGTTACATAGGAGGCAAGTTTCCATTGGCTAGTTTGATACCAAACAGGTTTGTGGCAACCTGAAAAACAATACAATAACAGGGTTAAAGTGTTAAGAGCCACAAGATGCGGGTAAGCAGGATAAAGCCATGACACGTACAACACTGGCCAAGGAAATGGGGTGTGGGGAAGTTGCAAATTTTCCCTCTGATTATTATTCTTGGATTCAGGCTCATTCTTATTAGCTCCATATGTGCATTTTCCCTGGACTTATTAACAGAGACTTGAGGGAGCCTTTTCCACAATGAGGTTGTGTCTCACACTTAGCATGTGTAAACTATCTCCAGTGTAGTGTAAGGGTAGTATTATCACCTGAAACAACACAGGCCAATATGGCCATGCTGAGACACCAAAAATATAGCCACTCGGACTCGATAAACTACCAATTGACACTACATAGTTACCTAGTTACATAGTTACATAGTTAAATTGGGTTGAAAAAAGACAAAGTCCATCAAGTTCAACCCCTCCAAATGAAAACCCAGCCTCCATACACACACCCCTCTCTACTTTTAATTAAATTCTATATACCCATACCTATACTAACTATAGAGCTTAGTATCACAATAGCCTTTGATATTATGTCTGTCCAAGAAATCATCCAAGTCATTCTTATAGTCATTAACTGAATCAGCATCACAACATCACCCGGCAGTGCATTCCACAACCTCACTGTCCTGACTGTGAAGAACCCCCTACGTTGCTTCAAATGAAAGTTCTTTTCTTCTAGTCTAAAGGGGAGGCCTCTGGTACGGTGATCCACTTTATGGGTAAAAAGGTCCCCTTGCTATTTGTCTATAATGTCCTCTAATGTACTTGTAAAGTGTAATCATGTCCCCTCACAAGCGCCTTTTTACCAGAGAAAACAACCCCAACCTTGACAGTCTACCCTCATAATTTAACTCTTCCCTCCCTCTAACCAGTTTAGTTGCACTTAGTCTCTGCACTCTCACCAGCTCATTTATATCCCTCTTAAGGACTGGAGTCCAAAACTGCCCCCATACTCCAGATGAGGCCTCACCAGGGACCTATAAAGAGGCAGAATTATGTTTTCATCCCTTGAGTTAATGCCCTTTTTTATGCAAGACAGAACTTTATTTGCTTTAGTAGCCACAGAATGACATTATCCCCATGTTTCAGGGCCAAGTGAAGAGCCCAGTACTATTATATGGTAGAGAGAATTCCATGGCTTCGAAGTCCTCATACTAGGCATGAACCAATCCATAAATTCTGGATATGGCAAAGCTGAATCCTCTGGAAATGATTGTTCACATACCCAGCTAAACCACAACTGGCACATTCAAATTTCCAGAACATCAAAAAATTGCATTATTTTTCAGATGGGCAGAATTTAAACTAACAACTTTGAAGGTTTTAGATTTGTTCAGCCAGGCACTGAAATTCTAGATTTGGTGTCTTACATTGAGCTTTCCCTTTGTGTTTGTCCAGATATCTCTGCAAGGATAGTAAACCTTGCATGTAGTCAATTGTTCCATATAGGTTTGTGCATGATCAACAACAAGTATCTGCACACAATGGTTAATTTACTATGCACCTTCAAGACCAACATATCTTAAAAAATAAATGGCCATTAGGCACTGCATTGAAGGCCTTGGCAAAATCTAAATAGACCATCTACTGCAATGCCACTGTCTTACCCCAATGTCATACTAAAGGATGTAAAATTGATTGACATGCTCTGTCCTGAAAATAAATAAACCCCAAGATATTTGTCGACGGTGTTTATCAGCAAAGCACCACTGCTTGTATGATTATTCAGGCAACAATCATTTACTTAGTAGAGCCACCTCATGCCTCCCAAAAGATTTTCATTGGCAACCCAATTCGAAGACCCCAAAAGGGGCTGGGCATACCCTTGCCTAAACTGAGCCCTTTATCAAAGTTGGCCTTTTGGAAGGTATGCCACCTTAGAACTAAATTCTTTTGCCTTTTTTGCACATTGGTTAGAAGAGACAAGCAAATTCCCCTTGGCAGTTTGACCTTTTCTTTCCAGCTCGCATAGCTTGTTATCACAAAGCCTGGCAAACATTATCTGTGGGTTTGGGTCAGGATTTTGTCTAAGCCACCCTGATGTTTGCTTCTGTAGAGAAAAACAGTCAACACCCTGACTTCTAGTGTTATTCAGTAACAAGGGTCTATAAGGAGTATGTTTTTAACACTGGGTCCTCCTACCCACTGTTTTTGGACTTTGGAACCCCATCCTACAGTTTGAGAACCTTCTCTAAAGAATGAAAAAGGAGAGCTGCATGATACACCTATAATGTTTATAAAATTGCCTTTCTCCTCAGTTGAATTGAACTGGAAACATAAAAACACTGCATTCAGCAAGAACAATGCAAATAAACAGGGGTTTTAAGAGGCAAATGGGTGAAAACAAAACAGTGGTAACATGAGAAGGGTAAACAAAATGGGCAGCCCATGGGAAACAAGTACCAATCAGTAACAGAAATGCCCAGAATAGCAGGACCAAAGAATAGATCTGGCATTCAAAAAAAAAGCACTCTAACAAACAGATGGAGATCAAATTCATGGAGATCCTACACACTTTTCTCCAGGCCACTGTCACGTTATACGTTCGAAAACAAAGGCAGCACCACAGTGCACCACAAGAAGCAGAAAACTGGTGGATTAAGGAGGAATCCCAACCTACTTCAGTCTCTCTGATACATAATGAGTTCTACTGTAAGCCAACAACAGTGACATCCAATGAGCATAATCCATTTGCCTGAGGCTCTGATTGGGAACATTCGTTCTGAGAGTCCGAAAGATTAACAACAAAGCTTGGGGAAATTCAATTACACTTAATCCAAACAGCAGAAAAAGGAACATTGCATGGAAGAGGAATAATTGTTGAAACAGGTGTCTTCATTTTAACAAATAATAATAAACTGAGAGAAGGAAAGGAGTCTCAGGGTTTTTTTTCCTTTCCATTCAGCATGGAGCTCGGTACCAAGTGGTCCCTTTATGACGCAGTTATATGGATTTTGGACAGTTAATTTGCTTTCTGGAACACTATATGTTTTCCTCCTCTTCGTGGAGTGTAACCAGTGGTCAGGATATTCCTAAGTATTCCCCAAAGAAACAGTTGACCTTAAACAGGAACTAAATTTGATCTTTTTTTTTTTGTAAAATTTGATGCAAAGAAAAGATAATAAGTGATTTCGGGTAAGATGCGATAAAGATGATGCAGAGCGCTTGGCTCCAAAGATCCATAAAGGCTGTCTGCTGAAAATCATCATATGTAAGTTACCCCTCTAGTAGGGATCCGCAACCTTTTGAAACTGTGAGCATCATTCAGAAGTAAAAGGAGTTGGAGAGCAACACAAGCATGAAAAATATTCTTCAGGTGCCAAATAAGTGCTGTGATTGGCCATTTGGTAGGATGGTCAGCCTACATTCAGGCTTTGTTTGGCAGTACACCTGGTTTTTTTTACAACCAAAAACTTGTCTCCAAGCCTGGAATTCAAAAATAAGCTCCTGCTTTGAGGCCACTGGGAGCAACATCCAAGGGGTTGGAGAGCAATATGTTGCTCACAAGCTACTTGTTGAGGATTACTGCCCTCTAGGGTAATGTTATGGTTGCCAACTATGCATATGGTTTATTGTTTGCTACAGATAGTGGCAGACACCAACAAGTATATAGCGAGGTGGAGCCTTGAAAAAGGGTCTGTGACCAAGGGTCAGATTTACAAAGGTTCTGTAAACTATACCGGACTTAATCAAGCCTTTTATATTTAATTATTTATTTTATGTGCTGGAAAGATTCATCCCAGCTTCTTTCTTCAGAAATTAGACGGGTGGTAGTGAGCAGTGCTGCTATTAAAGTGATACTGACCCTAAGGGGCCGATTCACTAACTTCGAGTGACGGATTCAAAGGTAAAAAACTTCGAATTTCGAAGGTTTTTTTGGGCTACTTCGACCATCGAATGGGCTACTTCGACCTTCGACTACGACTACGAATCGAAGGATTCGTAGTAAAAATCGTTCGACTATTCGACCATTCGATAGTCGAAGTACTGTCTCTTTAAAAAAAACTTCGACCCCCTAGTTCGCCATCTAAAAGCTACTGAAGTCAATGTTAGCCTATGGGGAAGGTCCCCATAGGCTTGCCTAACTTTTATTGATCGAAGGATATTCCTTCGATCGTTGGATTAAAATCCTTCGAATCATTCGATTCGAAGGATTTTATCGTTCGATCGAAGGAATAATCCTTTGATCGTTCAATCGCACTATCTGCGCTAAATCCTTCGAGTTCGATATTCAAAGTCGAAGGATTTTAATTCCTAGTCGAATATCGAGTGTTAATTAACCCTCGATATTCGACCCTTAGTGAATCGGCCCCTAAAAAATGAATTTTAGCATATGAATGTACATTAAATGTTACCTATAGGTCATGTTGATCATTTTTTGCTGAGAGGTTTGTTTTTTATATAATTGTTAGTTGAAGTTCCTAAGCCTGACTCTCTGACACTCTGACACTGACTGACTTTGCCAACCTGACTGTCCCATCTCAGCCTGTTAGTTACAGTTTCTAATGCTAACGGACTCCTGCTGCACAAATATGGCAGCCCCCTCATACAGGAACATGGGGGATCAGACAGGTAATGTAAAAGCATCATGCAAATACTTTATGGCAAAGTTAGAAGTAGCTTGCAAAGCCAATATTATTATAGATGTAAAAAAAAGTTTAATTTCAGGTGTCAGTATCTCTTTAAGCAATGTTGGCATCATCTCATTAAATTTCATAATTTCATAAATGTCAATTCACTAAAACTTTTCTGACAGTCAGGAAAGTGGGAAAAATATGGAACTCTGGGGGAATCCTTTAAATATTTCACAGACAGTAAAAACAGGGATTTTTGATCTATGGGTCCCCATGCTGTTTATGCTGGGTCTCCATGAAATATGACTATATGTTGCCACAAATAAATATACCGTTTAAAGCAAGTTGAAAAAGTGAATCAAAACTAATTTTTAGGTCGCAAAGATAATTAAAAACCACTCTACTAAAGCATTAAATATAAAAACACTGTACTATATTGCCCACAATGCAAGTAAGCTCCCAATGTCGGCGGCCATGTTTACTCAGAAAGATAAGCATAAAAAAAAGGTATCCTGGATAACTCATTACGCGCGTGTTTCCCATCAGGGGATTCCTCCCCTTATACTATGTCACACACCCATGTGCATAATGAGCGAGTGGGGACACTCTTTATTATCCACACCCTTAAGGTGGCCATAGATGTAGAGATCTGATCATTTGGTGTTTTCACAAAATGAGCGGATCTCTCCCTGATATGCCCACATTGAGGTGGGTGATATCGGGCTGATCCGATCGTGGGCCCTAGGGATGATAAAGCAGGCAATATGGTCGGTTGGATCACGGGACCGCATCAACAAACAGATGCGGCCGCAATCCGACAGGATTTTTAACCCTGCCCGATCGACATCTGCCCGACTTTCGGACAGATTTCGATCGGAGAAACCCGTCAGAGGGCCACACACACGGGCCAATAAGCTGCCGACTCGGTCTGTCTTTTATCGGCCCATGTATGGCCAGCTTTAGAGTCCCAACATGGCCTCCCTCCTGGTGAGGGCAGCACAGCACTCACTAGAAGCATTTTCTGGCCCAAATAGTATTGTTTCTCCTAACCAAAGAGCAGGCTCTATTAGTTGCACCTCCTGTGGGGGAAACAATTTTACTATGATAGGTAGGCTTAGCCTCTCCAAAAAGGGACCACTTAATATACTGTATTTTCATATATAATTAGCTTTTCAGTGGAAAGCCCTGTACTAGTAGCCTTCACAAATATATACAGTGTCGAACTGGGACACCAGGGGCCCACCAAAAACCCTTAGACCAGGGGCCCATCCAAAAACCTTTAGACCAGGGGCCCACTCTAAGATTATTTTCTTCCTCTCCTCACTCAACCTCTATTTGCCTATTCTCTTTTCTTTACATGCTATAACCTATTATTCCACCTATTTAGCCACTTCATTCTCATAGAAATAAGAAATGGCCTTGAAATAAGCCAAATGTTTAGGAGCAGGAGGGCCCACTGACACCTGGGCCACCGGGAGTTTTCCTGGTGTCCCGGTGGGCCACTCCAACACTGAATATATAATTCAACGCCCACCCAATATTGTACTTTATTCATATTACACACCATTCATTTCAGTGCCTATCCCAGTGGAGCTTACATCTAAGTTTCCGATCACACTTACACAAAGCACACACAAAAGAATCAATTTCATCAGGAGCCATTTAACTAGCCTGTATACTCATTGGAGAGTGGGTGGAAACTGGAGTACCCAATGGAAACTACAACACAGACACAGGGAGAACATACTAACGGCATATAGTGCCCTCGTTGGAACAGGTTTCAGGACTCCAATCTAAGGCACCCATATTTTTGGAGCCAAAGCAAAAAATCTTAGACAATACAATATGATACAAATGACCTGACTTGTAAGAGCAAGACTTACCAGGGATCAAGGTAAAACAATAGCAAATAGCTTTCACCCCATTACTTACTTAGTGCTCTCCAAAGTCTTCTGCATTTTCTTGGTCATTTTATCTACAGTATGTCCGTCTGCCTCTTATTCTCTGCAAGTAAGTCGATCTTATTCAGGACAACCACCATTTTGTTGCAGGCAATCTGCCCAATGACAAGGCATTCGGCAGACTGTGTCTGCATTCCTTTTGTCACGTCTATCACCAGCATCATTAAGTCAATGATCTGGGCACCTGAAACAAAAACAGATTGTAGGTAGTCAAGTTTTCAGAGTACTGAAAGCTAAATTGTATTTATCCCTCCTGTAAAACCAGAACATTTGCAGCAAGAGCATCTTACATGCCTAAGCTGAATGGATGTTGTACAGATACTTACAGATACAGGGGGATATTTATGGGAGGAGCTAAAAACATCTATAGCAGATGATTAAGGAAGGCTTTGGTAGACCAAACATCATTCATTTAAACTCAAGATCATGATTTAATACAATTTGTACATTATCTCTACATTATCCCTAGAATTCCATAAGCTTCAGTCTACTAGAGGCCACAGGTAATGTTGTTCCAAAGTACAAGTAGTATTAATCGACTACTAGATAATCGGGCATTAGTTGACAAGTTCCATGTCTAGATCAAGATGTCCACCAGGCTGGCATCAGAAGAGGACCGAGCTTAGTTACACACAGGCATTAGGTACATGGCTATTGATGTGCCACAAGGAGGGATGCACCAAATCCCAGAATCGGTTCTGGATTTGGCTGAATTCAAGCCTTTTTTCAGCAAGTGCTGGGTTTGGATTCTATCTGGTATTCAGAAAAATCTTTTGTGAAAGATTCAGGATTCGTCGAAATCCGAAAAAAATGGATTTGGTGCAGCCCTAGCCACAAGTTATTATACTATTTAAAGAGGGTTTTACATGTACCCAGTGATGCCATCAGGAGGGTACAGGGGGTACTGATGCTAAAATTCCTGTGGCAGAGGGGGGCCCAGGATCGAAAAGTGAAATTTGTGGAAGGGGTGGAGCATGTGATGGAGTAGGCAGGGTTTAGCATGATAGGGTAGTGGTCGGTACAAATCAGGGGTTAGGCTGTGGATCCAAGAGGCTGACCAGTGAGCTAATAATTCGGGCCCCCAGGGCAGGCCTGGACTGGGAGTCAAAATAGGCCCTGCCATTCCAAGTACACAGAGGCCCAAACAGCCCCCTACCAGTCCACTATATGGTAACTTTCTATGGAACCATACAGCAGCCCTTCTGGCATTTGCCAGAACCCACAGATTGCCAGTCCGGGCCAACGGGTCAACTTAGTTGTATGGGGTCCCATGATTTCTGATGGTGGATCTGCATGTACCCACTGAACACACAATAAGATGGCACGTTTATATGAGGCCAATATTAAGCAAGATAAAAGTCTTGGTTGCAGCATTACAATAGATGATTCTGTTAATCCTGTTATTTTTATAGCAAATTGTATTTGATAGAAAGTATCACATTTGTTTAACATTCTTGGCCTCATTTCATCTTTAGATTTCATTATGGTGATCAAGAGAAGGGATCCTTTCATTTCATTATTGATTTCGAGCATGGGAACCTTCTTTTTTTTTAAAAAAAAAAAAGTTCCAATATAGAATGATAAATAAGCAAAGAATGGAAAATCATGACTCATCAAAAGATACCTTTAAGGAATTGGATAGGACATGGGGCTTAGGTCGGCCTTTTGCTGCTGACCACACTGATAACCCATAATACCAATATCATACTCAGCCCTGCTTAGAGCAATTCAAGCAGCTTCTTGCAACAGCTGACAAAAGCAGTTCGGGGATTAAAGGAAACTAGACCTTTGAACACATAGAGGATGATCGATTGCAAAGAAACCAAGCCTTCATTAATAGAAATAAAAACATTTTTAGTTTATCAGATTGAAAAATTGCATTCATGAAGGAAAAGAAAACGCTGATTAGCAGACGGCGACACATGGAAACCTTCCTGCGAATCACAAATGGATCCATAACTCAAAGCCTGATTCACTTAAAGAGATTTTTAAACCTTCTATTTTGGAAACTCATCACTTTTTTTTTTTTACAATAAGGGCTTGCGCTCAGATTATGGTTTTTAGCAGCCCCAGTAATTGATTTGGTAACATGTGAATGAAAAGTGAAAGATAAATCACAAATTCTTAAAATGTGCAACACGTTCTCTTGAAGACTGCTGCCACTGTAAGGGAATATGGACCGTCAAATGCATTTATGGTACTGAGAATAGGTCCAATCGCAGGGTCGTAACTACAGAGAAAGCAGACCCTGCGGCTGCAGCCCAGGAAGTATGGGGTCCCCACGAGGCCCCAATTCAAATAAATATTGATAAAACAAGTCAATCTCTAGACATTTTGGGGGCCTGAAAAATAATTTGCTGTGAGGACCAGTAATTTCTAGTTACACCACTGGTCCAATGGATCTGTATAAATATAGTTCTGATATTTTCTATTAGGGATGCACCGAAAGAAAAAAAAAAGAGAGTTTGTCAGTATCAATAGGTGATGCAAACCTAAAGTTTTTCCAAATGATAGAAAACTGAGCTTTCCAATATACATTCATTACAAGTTTCCAGTGGTTTAAAGTTATTTGTGTTTAACAAGTAACACAAGTAACACAAGTAACAGTCACCTTTGAGTTTTGTAGAGAGTGATATTCTGAGACAATTTGCAATTGGTTTCCAATTTTTATTATTTGTGTTTTTTCAATCTAGCTTTTTATTCAGCTCTCCAGTTTGCAATTTCAGAAATCTGGTTGCTAGGGTCCAAATGACCCTAGTAACCATGTACTGAGGGCCTGGATAGAAAGAGGAGTAATAAAAAGTAGCGGTAACAATACATTTGTAGCCTTGTTTTTTAGATGGTGTCAGTGACCCCAATTTGAAAGCTGGAAAGTAAAAAAAAAAGGCAAATTATTAAAAAAAATTTAAATGTTGCCATTCTATAACATACCAAAAGTTAAATTAAGGGTGAACACCCCTTTAAACCAAAGCAGCAAAAGTCTGTTTTCCTCCTTCAACGCAGGCCTGTTAATCGGCTGGCTTTGGCTACAATGTTTTAAAAGTCAGTGTCACCAGGGCAAACAATGGAAAGTGATGAAGATACTGTGTCTGATACCAGTTAAATATACAGCTATGGGATCCGTTATCTGGAAACCCGTTATCCAGAAAGCTCCTACTGAAATGCTTTCTCCCATAGACTCCATTATAATCAAATAATCCAGATTTTTCAAATCGATTTCCTTTTCCTCCGTAATAATAAAACAGTAGCTTGTACTTGATCCCAACTAAGATATAATTAATCCTTATTGGAAGCAAAACCAGCCTATTGGGTTTATTTAATGTTTATATGATTTTCTAGCAGACTTAAAGGGATGGGTCACCTTTCAGTTAACTTATAGTATGGTATAGAACAGAACATTCTAAGCAACTTTTCAATTGGTCTTCATTATTTATTTTTTATAGTTTTTGAATTACATGTATTTTTCTTCTGATTCTTTCCAGCTTTCAAAGGGGGGGGGTCACTGACCCCATCTAAAAACAAATGCTCTGTAAGGCTACAAATGTATTCTTATTGCTACTTTTTCTTACTCATCTTTCTATTCAGGCCCCTCCTATTCATATTCCAGTCTCTTAGTGAAAACAATGCATGGTTGCTAGGATAATTGGACCCTAGCAACCAGATGGCTGCAAAGGGCCCAGCTGCTGAATAAAAAGCTAAATAATAAAAAATTAAAACCCATTGAAAATTGTCTCAAAATATCACTCTCTACATTATACTAAAAGTAATCTGAAAGGTGAACAACCCCTTTAAGGTATGAAGATCCTAATTACAAAAAGATCCCTTATCCGGACAACCCCAGGTCCCGAACATTCTGGATAGCAGGTCACATACCTGTACAAATAAACCACTGCATGGTTGTAATGAGCGTATAGTGGAAAGTCGCTTAGAATTATTCCATTCATTATGCAACATTTTAATTTTGGGTTTACATTCTGATTTCTGATTTCCCCAGCCTGTGATGCCGCCCATTTCCCATCCCCCAATAACATTGCTGATTAGCACCTAACCTGCCAGTAAAAATTGGTTGGGAAGGTGGCAGCCCTTTGATTGGGCGTCTAATACCAGCACCTTTTCTGAATCTTTATCCAGACCTCACTGCACCCCTGGGCTGCCAATCACCAATCATGGTACAAGAACAGGGTGACCGGGCAATAATGGCCCATTTGGTAAAAATCACTTTTAAGCTGTGTGTAGTGGGTGAATATCTTTCCTATTCCACGGCCATTCATATCGGAGGAGTCTGAATGTTCTGCATTATATATGTCAATGTTTAGCCAAAGCAAGTAACACCATTACAATTTTATTAGTGGTTGGTGGCTGTTAATTTGAACAGCAAAACAGACTCCCAAACGGAATAAAACTGCGCTGATTGAAAGCAGAAGGCTCATCAAACACAGTCGCGGAGCTGTTATTCCTTCCCAACCATCCATGACTACCAGCCTTGAAATACGATAATCCTTCTGATCGGGGGAGAATTGGGAACAGACTACGCCGAGCCAACGATGCTCCACTAGACACTACATTGGATGAGAAATGAATAAGAAAAAGAAAAGCAAATCCTCAGATAATGGCGATGTTTGTTTTCTATGTTTTGGGAGATATTGCAGCAATCCCCCTACAAATCACAACAGCAGAAATAAATGTGCTTTATGAGGCTTAGACACGCTTCATTGGAACACAAGTTGCTGCATCATTAGCCAAGGTACTTTACGGCTTACCATGTCAGCAAGGAAGCAAAAAAACGAGAGGTAATGAAACCAGGGGAGAGAGAATGACACAAACCGGAGGGAGGGGACTGATTGTTTAGGAACCCAGATCTGAACTAAACCAAAGCTTTATCAGCCATGCAGATTCTATTAAATGCAACTGTAGCAGAGGACAGCTTTATAAGCCTGATGATAAAGCAGCAACCCACTGACAGACACATGAAGCTGCCCATTCACCGTAAGATTGTGCTCTTGCAGGGACAAATTGGGCTGACCCAATCATTGGTCTGGGGCCCATACTGCAAGCATTCGAACACCCACCCATTGGCCAAAGACAGATTCAGGTTTTTTTATTGAGATTGGCAGGCCAAAGGGAGGACTCCATTACTGGCCAATAAGCTGCCAACCTTGCATGGGGTTGGCCAATGAACATATCCCCTTGTACCTCCAAGATGCGCCTATGTTAACACTAGGGATGCACCGAATCCACTATTTTGGATTCGGCCGAACCCCCGAATCCTTCTCGAAAGATTTGGCCGAATACCAAACCGAATCTTAATTTGCATATGCAAATTAGGGGTGGGAAGGGGAAAATATTTTTTACTTCCTTGTTTTATAACAAAAAGTCACACAATTTCCCTCCCTGCCCCTAATTTGCATATACAAATTAGGATTTGGATTCGGCCGAATCCTGCTAAAAAAAGGCAAAATCTTGGCCAAATCCTGAATTCTGTGCATCAATAGTTAACACTGATTTCCTAAATGTTCCTCAACTGGAAGCAGCGAAGGCTCCCAGCAGTGCTGTATATTCTATATAGACCCATGCCTAGGTCTGCAGTTTAGGGGGTGGCACTCAGGTAGCCGCAACCAACTGCCAGACACTTGTACTGTTTAATTTTACAGAGGAAAAGGCAATAATATTTAAATGTTATGGGAAACGGCTTTTTCGTGATTCGAGCTTTCTGGATAATGGTTTTACAGATAATGGATCCTATACCTGTATTAGACAATTTACAGTTAGAATAGCAGACAGCAGCCCAATCAGCCAATAAAATGATGAATCATTATATGCCCTGCTTAATGTAGACCTACATTGGTGCCTATGACTAATGGCCATAACGTCCAAAACGCGTAAGGCTGTAGCCTTGTTAATTCCTTTAAGCAAAACAAAGATTCACCACTCTATTGGACGACTGGGCTGCTCTCCTTTATTCTATAGTTACAATATGGAATACTGAAATGTGAATAGGAGAGAACCCAAATAGAAAGAGTACCTGAAATAAAAAGTAACAATACAATTGTAAACCTACAGAACATTATTGGTGTAGGGCTCAGGTTTGGAAACTGGAAAGAGGCAGAAGGGTCTTTAAAAGTCTTTTGGATTTATGGTCCCTACTAATTCACTTTATACATACAACTTATTATTGTGTCACCAGGATCATATGTGTTTGTGTTGTTGGGTTGGGGACAACAAGAGGAAATAGTGTTACTAATCAATAATGGAATAATTGGGAGGGAATAGAAGGATCAGGGTGCCTTTATTCTGTCTCCTGTAGAAGATTCAAGCTGTGAATCTCGTACACTCGCAGGCAATCTGCCAAGCCCAAATACAGAGCCTCATCCAAAGGAATAAATATGAAGAGAGGGAGATAACCCCTGTAGCCTTTGGATGTAATTTGATTTAATGCTTTTGGAAGAAATGAAAAACACATCTGAGTTTATCCAGCCTGTGTCACTCTCTGAGCGCTTATTGTAACATTGCTACATTAGACATAGTTCTAATTGTGCTGCCCAATTCCATAATTTAACTCTTCCCTGGCATTAACTCCTTGGGTTCACCATATAATATAATGGCAATCTATGGGCAATCTTACAGGACTGTTTCTGCTCTTTCATTGCCGTGTTCAGTTACTTCAACTAACCCCAATGATTCCTGCGTGCTTCAAATTAATGGACTGCCAGGCTGACAAAAGGGCTGTGAAAGGTTTGGAGAGTAATGAAAAAGAGTCACACTTATAGGGGTAGTTTGTTTTTTAACTTTCAGTAAATGCTAGACAATAGAGTCCTGTGCGGAACCAATTTGTTAAGCCCCAATCTGACTCGCTAGCTGACCCGCAAGTACCTTATCTGCAACCCGCTGACCATCAAGAAACAGGAAGTGCTGTCATTGTAAACCGGAAGTGACATCATTAGAAGTAGCAATGATCCAAAAAAGGAGTAAAACTCGCTATTGAGAAGACCCGCAACCCGACCCACATACCCAAAGAACTGCTGACCCGCGTCTATACCTGCTCCCAAAACATCGGGAGGTTTTTGAGGGTAACCCGCGCGTACGCACCCTGCTGCTGTACTCTACTAGACAATGTCCCCTTAGCAGTGTCGTAACTATAGAGGAAGCAGACCCCGCTTCCTGCTTCCTCTACAGTTATGTGGAACACCCCCCTCCCTGCCGGCAAAGGGGGATGTAGGCTGCTTTGGTGCTGGGAGGGAAGGGGGCGGGGAGTGGGCGGTGCAGGCGGGCATGAGGCGGGTTGGGAAGTGCACTGCACCAGGCCCTGTGAAGATTTTCTTTTTGCAGGGGGGCCCAGCACACTGTAGTTAAGCCGCTGACCCATAGCAACTGTTCTGCATTTTTTATAGTTGTTTTAAAGGGATGGTTTACCTTTCAGATAATTTTTAGTATGTTATAGAATGACTAATTCTAAGCAACTTTTTAATTGGCCTTCATTTTTTCTTTTTTTATAGTTGAATGATTTGACTTTTTCTTCCAGCTTTCAAGTGGGGGGTCACTGACCCCCATCTAAAAACAAATGCTCTATAAGATTAATGTATTATTATTGCTACTTTTTATGACTCTGTTTTATATTCAGTCCCTTGCCTATTCATATTCCAGTCACAAAAGAAGAATTTTTTTCATTTTTTCGTTTCCTGCCCCGGATTTGCATATGCAAATCAGGATTCAGTTCGGTATTCAACCGAATCTTTCACCAAGGATTCAGGGATTCGGACAAATCCCAAATAGTGGATTCAGTACATCCCTACTTTATTTATTATAATACACAAGTTTCAGTGAGTCATGTGACAGAAATGAGATCACTAAACTCCGATTATAACCGATGACATCACTAAGCACCTTTTATAAGGATATCATTTACAGGATATTCATGGCTCTTGTGTATTAAATTTATAGTATCGAAATGAATACACTAAACACGTTGAAAAAATAAACACGTTGCATATTGCCGAACTACAACTCCCATGCATCCTCCAAAAGCTGACAAGTATTAGCTGAATGCAGGTTCTTATAGGAAAGAACCTTTCATGTCTGCACAAATGCAGCCAGTGGTCCCTTGCAGTTTTCATGCCTGGCCCCTGCACCAATTATAGGGGGGTCTCAAATGAAATGACACTTGTCAGGTCTCCTTGAGTCCCATTCCCCCCCCACTTTCCCTACACAATAGCTGTAAGAGTTGGTAAGGCTAGCTGTGAGGAAAGGAGAGAGGGGGCATTAGTACATGAGAAATAAAGACTCCTGAAGATTAAAGTCACGAGCAGAGACAGACGGCTGTTTTCTTAATAACTGAAAACACGAGTTAGGCCTGAATGCGCTCATTGTTTGATACAAGGGGCTTCGGCTGGGAGACAGGACAGGCTGGCGACACAGCAGCCTTTCACTCAAACACAAAGATCTCCGACGCACTGGGGATTTCATTCCTTTATAGGAGAACATCAGGCACTGGGGAGGGTTTTATACTAATAACTGTACCCCCTGCATTATGTCACATATGTTGGTTATTGCATTATGCCCTGTCCTTGGCTGCTTCTCTTTCACATGCACTGCACATACAGGGAGAGATGCAGAGGAGGCTATGTGAGACCTGAGCCAAAGACTTTCCTGTTGATCAAAGGGCAAGTAAAAGCCACACTAAAAATAGCCTATGTTAACCCACTTATATTCTGCCTTTCTCAGGCACAGCCAGTGTCGGACTGGAACACCAGGTGCCCACCAAAAAAACCTTAGACCAGGGGCCCACTCTCTGTACTATATTCTTCCTCTCCTCACTCAACCTCCAGTCTCCTAGTCTCTTTTGTTTACATACCATAATCTATTATTCTATCTATTTAGGCTCTTTATTCTCATAGAATGGCCATGAAATAGGCCAACATTGAGCAGCATGAGGGCCCACTGACACCTGGGCCCACCAGGAGTTTTCCTGGTATCCCGGTGGGCCAGTCATTATTCCAGTGTATATCCCGTGCATCAAGTATCCAATAACCACACACTCGACCTAATAGAGAAATTTGATGGTAAGTGAGATTATGCACTTGAGGTAGAGTCCTGCGCGGAACCAATTTCTAAGACCCGGACCCGACGAACCCGCAGCCCGCGACCCAAACCGCAACCAGCAGCCCAAACCACAACCCGCATATTTACCCACTTTGATCGGCTACCAGACCCACAACTGCCTTATCCGCAACCCGACCCACAACCCACCGACCACCATCAAATAGGACGTGCTGTTGCTGCAAACTGGAAGTGACGGCCAGAAACAAGTTTTGTAAAACTTTAAAAGGAGTAAAATATAGACAATATTACATAAGATAAGAAATTTAGATGAGACCCGTGACCAGCATCTATACACGCCAATGAACATCCTCCCCTCATTCCGCAGGGTGCCCACTTTTTATGTGGGTAACCAGAGGGTACCTGACCCGCTGCAGGACTCTAACATGAGGTTCTAGGGAAGTCAACAGTAATGCCTGAAACAGAATTCCCTTTAGCACCTCTTGCATACGTTTCTGTTTATAGCAGCCCAATGCACTTCAGGGGCATCTCCTCATTGCCCTATGCCAGAGGTGCCTAAAAATTAGATCGGGATCTACCAGTAGATCTTTAGCTGGGGATCAATAGATCTCAAGACACTGTCAACAAACTTGTCTATATCACCCTCCTATTTTATGCTTTTCATGCAGATATTTATTATGTTAAGGTAACACAAGAAATAGTTGTTTGTTAAATATAGCAATATACATTTTCTCATCAATCAATATTTAAATAATATTTTCCATGGAACAGAATGCTAACAATACTTCTATGGATATAGATCCTAATGGGTAGGGATGCACTGAATCCAGGATTCTGCTTTTTTCAACAGGATTCGGTATCGGCCCAATCCTTCTGCCCGGCCAAACCGAATCTGACTTCTAATTTGCATATGCAAATTAGGGTCGGGGAGTGAAATCGTGTCCCCTTCCCACTCCTAGTTTGCAAATGCAAATTAGGATTTGGATTCGGTTCGGTATTGTCCGGAATCTTTCACAAAGGATTCGGGGGTTTGGTGAATCCAAAATAGTATATTCGGTGCATCCCTACTAATGGGACAACATCACTAGACATAGACCTCGCATTAGTAAAGTATGGGCACTCCTGCACTATGCAGTCTTTAGCCACTGAATCACTCAGTAGTAGAGTCGCCCAGCAAGCACAGGCCAAACACACAATATCTGAGACTGGGGTGCAAGAAAACCTTCTCCTTTTGATTGTAAGCTCTTTTGCACAGGGCCTTCCTCACTTTTTTTGTACTGGTTGTTATAAATGTAACTCTGTATGTTCTATGCATGTAATTCATGTGATTTCTTTGTACAAGCACATTCATTTTACAGCTCTGTGCAATATGTTGGCACTCTAAAAATACATAATAATAATAATAATAATAATAAAGGGATTGGTCACCTTTGATTTAACTTTTAGTATGTTGTAGAGAGCAATATTCTGAGACAATTTGCAGTTGGTAGTCATTGTGTGGTTTTTGAGTGATTTAGCTTTTCATTCAGCAGTTCTCCAATTTGTAATTTCAGCAGTCTGGTTGTTAGGGTCCAAATTGCCATAGCAACCATGCATTGATTTGAAGAGACTGGAATATGAATAGTGAGGGCTTGAATAGAAAAGAGTCGTAATAAAAAGTAGCAATAACCATAAATTTATAGCCTAACAGAGCGTTTGTATTTTAGATGGGGTCGGTGATCCCCATTTGAAAGCTGGAAATGGTTATAAAAAAATAAATAATGAAGACCAAAAGTTGCTTAGAATTGGCCATTCTATAACATACTAAAAGTTAACTTAAAGGTGAGACACCCCTTTAAGGGCATATAAAACCTGGCAGCACAGGTTCATCTGAACCGACACTCACACGCTCCCTTCCTACGTGCCCTCTAATTTGCTCCGCACTTCTGCACAGGCCTTTGATGAGCAGAACTGCAGACACGGGCAGAGGAAATGATGGTGATTACAGAGATTTCAACAGCAACTCCAGATTTCATCACTTGTCTGTAAGGCCTGAAGGGCCGGGATTAGGGTAGGGTTGCCCGCATGATGACAGTCCTGAGCGATATGCCAAGCCTGCACGGTGTCTGTGTAACCAGATGATATTAGTGTGGAATATCCCTTCCCGAGCGTAATACAGGGATGTTCAGCCTGCAGCCATCCAGCTGTTCATTCCTTGAGAGACTACAGCTGGGAGCATTAAATAAGCCCTTCAGCTTAGTGTAGCACTGCTATCATTACCAATATCTCAGGGTGGCTTGCAACTATAGGCCACAATGTGCTTTCTGCAGGGCTGGCTATAATAATAATGAAGTAACCCTGACTGGGGGGGAACAGGGCCTTCTGGGACTGCTGCTTCAGGGGCCCCCACATACACACCCTGGTCCCCCCCCCCAGCCTCAACCCCCTCTGGTCCCCCCCCACGTGCAGAACTTTTTCCATCTCGTGACCGGGAACAGGGAGGTAAGTCGGGGGCAGCAGCGATAGCAAGTTTGGACTGGCGGGGCCCACCGGGTTTCTTCACAGTGTCCTGCCGGCCCAGTCCAACTCTGGGGCTTATTTAGCATTGAAGCAGGGAAAATGTAAATTTGACTTGTTACCAAAAGTGGCTTTTTGGCAGAAATTAAGAAAAATGTGTAAAACAGCTTAGCAGAACTGTTTGTAAGTTGCAGATACAAGCACTTTGCAATTGGTCTTTTTTATTTTATTTTTTACTTTTTGTGTTTTTTCAATTATTTTCCTTTCGATTTGGCTTTACTAGACCAGCATGAGAGGACACGCTCAAGATGAGTTTCAATTTCTATTGCCATAATTATTATTTTAACTTTTTATTGTTCTTTTCAGGTCCTCTCCGATTCAACCCCCATCCTTCATCCTGACATTCAAACGCCTGGTTGCTACAGTCAGTAGCCTGACAACCAGACAGCAGTTTAAATGCCAGACTGTAAATTTCCTTGAATATTATTGGCATATGTTAGAGTCCTGCGCTGAACCAATTTCTAAGAAATGGATCCGACCCCGCAACCCAAACCGTACCCCACATATTTACCCACTTTGATCCGCTACCCAGACCTGCAACTGCCTTATCCGCAACCCGCCGACCACCATCAAATAGGCTGTGATGGTGCGGCAAACCGGAAGTGACATCATCAAAAGTGGGTGGGGACAGAAACAAGTTTTGTAAAATATAGACAATATTACATAAGGTAAGAAATTTAGATGAGACCTTCAACCTGACTATACAAGCTCCTTAAAATCCTCCCCTCATTCCGCAGGGTTTCTGCTTTTTTTGCGTGTAACCCACGGGTAACCAACCTGCTGCAGGACTCTAGCATACGTTGTGGTGGAACTTCCCATTTATATTTAAAGGCCATATTCTAGCAACTAGGGATGCACTGAATTCATTATTTGGGATTCGGCCAAATCCCCGAATCCTTCATGAAAGATTCTGTCAAATGCCGAGGCCGAATCCTAATTTGCATAAGCAAATTAGGGATAGTAAAGGAAAAAAGGGAAATAAAATTACTTTCTTGTTTTGTGACAAAAAGTTACATGATTTCCCTTCCCTTCCAAATTTGGATTCTGTTAGGTCAGGCACGAATCCTGCTGAAAAAGGCAGAATCCTGAACTGAATCCTGGATTCGGTGCATCCCTACTGGCAACCAGGCAGTGGTTTGAATGAGAGAATGGAATATGAATAGAAGGCTTGAATATAAATTCAATATAAATATAAAAAGTCATGTGATTTCCCTTCCAGACCCTATTTTACATATGCAAATTAAGATTTGGAATTGGTTTTGGCACAAGGATGCTGGATTCGGAGCATCTTTATTAGCAACCCTTTTTACTGGAAAGTGTTCCCATCCAGAGGCAGCTCTAATAGGCAGAACTTGAATTTCATCACACTTATATGCAGATACAAGCCCATTATGCAGCAGTGTAGGTCTGTCCATATGCCTAAAGCAACATCGGAGAAGGAATGCATTTGACCAGGTCAAGACCGGGGTTTGTTTGCAAATTCTGTCATCGCAGAGCAGCTGGCTGCATTTTGATAGGGGAGATACCTGTCAAAGTGGCACATTTTACTGATTTGGGAGCTAACTGGTGGCAGGTTTCTGGTGTCAATTGGGAGCCGTGTTTGTGTACACTGTACTATAGGTTTGGTTTAACACAGAGCAAGGTCATGGCACAGCTCCTGACCTACAGCCCCCTGCATTCCAAGTACACATTAGTAAGCTAGGGCACACTGCCCCCTGGTGACCAAATCAATGCACGCTTTCCCTACGTTAAAAAAAAAAAATCCACTTTGGTTTTCTTAAATTCTTCTTAAAAATAGTTCATTGGTATCAGTTAAAAATTGGAGTGGGAGTATCCATAGGACCCCTTACTCGGTATTCATATGTACATTTTTTTTAACGGAATTATCTAACTTAAGAAATAATGAGCGGGTCATATAAGGAAAAAGTGGAATGATAACGATCTAAATGGAGTTTATTAAGAGCACATTGTGTACTTTAAGAATAATAGAATATCAGCCATGATAAATGGGGCATTGTAGGGGAAAAGCTGCCAGTCTTAAAGGAGAAGGAAAGTTGTGAAGCACTTGGGGGTGCCAAATGTTAGGCACCCCCAAGTGAATGTATTTACTTACCTGAAACCCCGGCCGGTGCTCCTATCAGCAGAAAACTGCACTTGCCCGGGGTTATTCCAGCGAGCACCACGGATCGATCATCTTCCGGCTTCTTCTTTCTTCTCGCGGCTGCGCATGCGCATTATAGTAAAAAGCCGAGCTTCAACTAAAAATTAGACTTTTTCATTCTACTGAGCATGCGCCTGCCCCGGGAAATTTGTAGAAAAAAGAAGCCGGAAGAGGATCGCCCCGTGGTGCTCACTGGTATAACCCCGGGCTGGTGCAGTTTTTTCTGTAACAAGAAAAAGTCCATTCTAATAATAACAGTTATTTATATTCAGTGCTTGTATACAGTATGGGAAACAAAGTCCTGAATATGTTAGTATCAGCGACAAATAAGCCTCCCCACCCCCTTTTAATACATTTAACACCATCCCAAGCCCAAAAGCCAGTGTTACTCCAGGGTTTGACCAGGTATGATCCAAATTCAGAGACAGGTATTAGGTGCATCCACAACGGGACATTTTCTATTGACATATATATCAAACTGAAGCTGCTGAGTATTTTTCACAATAGCAGGAAAAAGAAGGATTTGACCCCCATGCTCTAGGGCCACTGCCTTTTAACTTCCTCTATGTGTTGGGATAATTATCGGCTCTTTGGGCTCGAGACTCACTTGACTCTTCTGATGTAGTGGGTCGATTATCTGATACACCCACTTCCAGATCTGGTTAAAATAATGATGTTATACAGATGAATCACGAAATTTGGACCATAATTATCCTTACTTTCCAAATCCAGCTGCCTGATTAGCAGAAACACAATAGCATGGGAAACTAGGGCAGATTAAGAGACAGAACGAACATCAAACGCTTGGAGCCGTGTGCAGACACAGGGTAAATATCCCTAAAGTGCATTCAGTTTCTGCAATATTTCTAAAGCTTTAAATTACACTACGATGTGCCAATATGTTATGCAATCCCCAATAACCCGAACACCTTTTATTTTTTACCCCAGGCTTGCATTTGTCTTCTTTAAAAATGCACTATACTGGGATCATTTTCTGTAAGGCTAACTGCCGCCTGCTTCCCAAGCACCACTGTGCCTCTTCAGAAAAGCTCTGTATTTTGATTGAGCCAAAGCTGAAAGTCTAAGGTACAAGGGATGCCTGGATACTGGGGGCTGATAACAACCCTGGGCCCCTGTACCAGTTGCAAGTGGCGGAACAGCAGTGGTAAGCGATTAAAATCACCAGGAGCTGCCTAACAAACTGGCATCTCCTAGTAACTCAGGCTTTTCTTGTCCTTTAATAGGGAAGTTCGGCAGTGTGGGACTAAGTAATATTTCAGTGCTGTGCTTGAAATTAGCAGTAAAGTTTACTAAAATCCCTTTATTGTAACAATAGCACAATAAATACCTCTATGTAATTATCGAGGGGCAGTAAACAAATCAATGACATTTTCATTGTCTCATCGAAAATTCAGTGAAACCTTAAAGGGGTAGTTTACCTTGAACTTAATTTTTAGTATGACATAGACAGTGTTATTTCACAATTGGTCTTAATTTTTTTACGATTATATAGCTTATTGTTCAGCAGATTGAAATTTCAGCTGCTATCTGGTTGCTGGGGTCCAATTTACCCAAGCAACTAGAGATGCACCAAATCCACTATTTGGGAATCGGCCAAATAACAAACAAATCCTAATTTGCATATACAAATTAAAGACGGGAAGGAAAAAGTGGAAAAAACATTTTTATACTTCCCTGTTTTGTTAAAAAAAAAGTTATGTGATTTCCGTCCCTGCCCGAGTTCGGATTCGGATTCCGTTCAGCCAGGCACAAGGATTCAGTCAAATTCAAATCCTGCTGAAAAAGGCCCAATCCCGAACTGAATCCTGGATTTGGTGCATCCTTACTCGCAAAGGCAGTGGTTTGAATGAGAGATTGGTATATGAATAGAAGGCTTGAACAGAAATACAAGTAATAAATAAGTAGCAATAAAAATAAAATTGTAGCTTCATACGGCACGACCCCCATTTGAGAGCTGAAAAGATCGTTTTTGAAATCATTCAAAAACTATAAAAAAATGTTGAAATGTTTTAATATTCTATAGAATATGTCCCCTTTCATTTTACACACTCTCATTTTAAGTTTTCACAAATTTGACACCATTTTTTGTGGTCCCACTAATCTATAATGCACAATATATTCCCCTTATTTTACACAACTTTTCTCTGGTCCCCTGAAATGGGGATTCTAATGTAATGGGAGATCACATATCTGAGCTGGAAAATATTTTATCCAAATTTTCATCAAATGGGTTGTGTAAATATTATATAAATAGGAGGGCAGTTGAGGTACTTATGTACAGTGTCGGGGGCCCAGTAGCTCCATTCAGCAATGCGCTGGGATCGTTTCAAGGCCAAGAGGAACACATGAAACTTATTAATACCAAAGGAGGCTCCCGTTGAAAGTGAAGGGTTAATCTGTTCATATGTTCCGAGAGATCCTTATAACAGCAGAGAATATTTTTTGAGGCTTACAGTTCCTCGGTGTGATCCGACGGGCCTCTCTTGCAGCGGAACAGCTATACAAACGTGTCTCCTACCTGACCCTGCAAGAGTGAGATTTAAAATAAGTACAACTCCACAACCACAAACCTCTTGTAGTAATCCTCCTTCTTGAATTGGCCCGGTCCTGAACTCTCCTAATGAGGCTGCACATGCCTTGATGTTGGAACGCCGCGTGTTTGACTTGCTCATTGCATCATGTAGAAACATACCTACCCGCAGATGCGCTGCCTGCTCCCCTTCCCCTAATCTCGTCTCCCTGGAGCACTTGCACGGGGTCACATACGCAGGCGAGCATCAGGCATAAAAGGACACGCAGCTTTGGGAGATTTGCAATGGAAAGTGGAAACAGATACTTTGTGCTGAACTCTGCCTACACAAACCATTGGGGATGGAATGGTCCTGAAAATCATTTCTGCTTCTAGAAAGAGTTTAAAGGGGACCCATCACCCCAAAAAATTATTTATTTTATCACATCAGTCAAGCAAAATGAACTTTAATTACACTGTATAAATTATTATCTTGTTTCCATCAGTCTGGGAATTCATAATTATAACAAGCAGGCAGGAGCCATTTTGTGGACACTGTTATTAAGACAAGCCTTGTATCATCTCAGAATCTTGTTTGTGCACCAGAATGGGGGACCTGATGTCCACCCCCATGCCCTGGCTACACAATTTAATCATGGTTAAAAGAACTGGGGGAATGTGGGGAGAGCAGTGACATCTAGGAAGTGCTGAATGGAAAGTGAAAGTAATTGCTTGCCCCGCCTCTATGCCTAAGGCATAGAGGAGGGGCAGGCAATATTTGATTGACAGCTGAGGTTTTTAAATGAGCTTACAACATCTATGAATGCTTTAATAAAAAAAATTTGGATTTCATGTTTAATTTGAAAAGGAATTTTAATATACAGCTTTTTATGTTCACTTTAAAGAAGAAGGAAATCTACAGAGGTAGTGTATTTTCAATAGCTCAGCCACAATAGTGCAAGCTATAACACTATATTTATTCTGTAGAATGCTTTACCATACCTGAGTAAACAGCTTTAGCAGCTATATCTGGTTGTTTAGGATAGCAGCTGCCATATTAGCTTGGTGTGACATCACTGCCTGCCTCAGTCTCTCCCTGCTGAGCGCTGGGCTCAAAATTACAGGAGGGAGGAGGAGGAGGGTAGTGGCATACTGGGCCCCACAGCAAATTATTTTTCAGGCCCCCAAAATCTTTAGAGATTGTTTTTTACCAATATTTATTGAAACTGTATATGAATTAGGGCCTCATGGGACCCCTATACCTCCTGGGCCTCCCCTGCAGCTGCAAGGTCTGCTTCCTCTGTAGTTACACCCCTGGTGTAGAGAGAGGGAGAGGAGCAAACGGAGCATGCTCAAGCCCTAGCCCTGGAGGTTTAAGCTGAAAGAAGGAAGTCTGATACAGAAGCCCATGTGTAAACAATAGAAGAACAGAAATGTGGTATTTCTTTAGAGAAACAGAGATCAGCGTTACTTTGAGGATTTACTGGTGTATTTATATAGACCTTTCTGATAAAGCTTACTTAAAGCTTACTTAATTTTAACCTTTCCTTCTCCTTTAAAGTGATTAAAATATGCAAAATATTTGCTTTACGTATGTCACTCTTTGGGCAACTTCCCCAACATTAATTCAATGAATAGGGCTTGTGCTGAGCATACTTATATCCTATTGTTTTCATTAAGTCAACCTATGTATGGTTTTTGCTATATGTTACAGTAAATGGGGTCAACTGAAACAATGTTCACTTTCCATAGTTTGAGGAGCAATAGGTAGCAAAACAAATGACCCGTCCACAGAGGAGTCATCTGTTAAGCTGGTCATAAACAGGCCAATAAGTTGCAGAGTTGGGTTGAGATTGAAGCTAGTAACGGCAATGGAGGTAATGGAGGGGTTTGTTTAAACAGAGCTTGTTATGTCCATTACAACAAATAATCCTATTTAGGGAGGACGTAGTATAGGTATGGTAATAGTTATCCAGAAATCCATTATCCAGAAAGTTACGAATTACGGAAAGCCGTTTGTTTTTTAGATGGGGTCAGTGGCCCCCAATTGAAAGCTGGAAAGAATTAGAAGAAGAAGGAAAATAAATAAAATACTATAAACGAAGGCCTGTTTCTCTGCACTGGTAAAACTTGCTTCAGAAACACTACTATAGTTTACATAAAAAAGCTGCTGTGTAGCAATGGGGGCAGCCATTCAAGCTGGAAAAAAGAAGAAAGGGCACAGGTTACACCATTGTATTGGACAGGGCTTATCCGTTATCTGCTATGTAACCTGTGCCTTTTCTCCTTTTTTCCAGCTTGAATTGCTGCCCGTATCGCCACACAGCAGCTTGCTTATATAAACTATAGTAGCGTTTCTGAAGCAAACACACAGAGTTAACCACCATCAGTATATCATATGTCAAATACTTTAAATTAAAGATTTCATTTATTGGTGTTATTGTCCCTTTAATATACTAATGCATTTTCCATGTTGATTGAAATAAGTTAAGTACACAACACACAAGGTATTTTGCTCAAAAGAATTAACCATATCCTTTGGTAATTTTAAACCAAAATCAAAGTTAAACTTCATAAATCAGATTTATTATTTTCAGCGCTTGTATTTAAAGTTATTAGGAGTTGGAGTTGGTACATTTTTGGAGACTCCAGATACCCAAAATTGCTCCCGACTCCTGGACTGACTCCACAGCTCTGTTTAAGGGTCAAATTCATGGTTATAAAACTGGAAATTCGGCTCTTCTAGTGCAGAACAAGTGATGCAGCCCCCCTGAACCTATTCTGGTTCAGGAAAGGTAAGCTTTGGGGAGCTAGGGGGTGGCATTGCAGGAGCCACCTCAGGGGACACAATCGCCTCTACCCCCCAAAGAACCCCACAGTCGGATTTAGTATGACGCCCACTTCCCAATGCAAAACTCTACGTCCATGACAAGTTTGATTCAACTGACACAGATCAAAGGAATGGCTTAAATGAATGGTTCAGTTTAAAAATAAAAATTACATAAATAGGCTGTTCAAAAAAAATAAATGTTTCTAATATTGTTAAATGTTAAAATGTAATGTACGTAGTCTGGAATGGATGTCTAACATAATAGCCAGAAAACTACTTCCTGTTTTGCAGCTCTCTTGGTTTCCACTGATTACCAGGCAGAAACCAATCAGTCACTGGGGAGGGGGGGAAGTCATATGGGTCATAACTGTTTGCTTTGGAATCTGAGCTGAATGCTAAGGATCAATTGCAAACTCACTGAACAGTCATGCATACCTCCCAACATTTTGGAAATAAAAAGAGGGACAAAAAAGTTGGAGCGAGTAGCGCTGTGAAAATTTTTGTGACCATGCCCGTTTTGTGGCCACACCCCCAATTACCATGTTAATTTTACAAAATTCGTCAGGTTATCAAAGTTTGAACATATTTCTGTGTTTTTTTCCACTTATTACAGTTTTGCTAATGAAGGTGAATTGCCCTTTAAGCTGTGAGTCTAACATTTCTGAAGGGACTTGCTATTTTATATTGTTACAATTACTTATTTGCTTATCTAGAAATTGTTACAAAAGTATCTTATCTGCTGCTGTGGCTGTTCTGGGCTCTCTGCCAAAAGCCAATTAAGTTTGAAACTTTGTTTCTTTTTCTGGCTGTTCAGTTCAGAGAAAAATATGACTTTCCAGCACAATCGAGGGACTGTGGGTTGAGCTGTCAAACAAGGGACTGTCCCTCTAAAAACGGGACAGTTGGGAGGTATAGTTATGTCCCATGTGACCCCCTTTAAAGATGCTGACTAACTCAGAGTTAAAGAGCTGAAAAGCAGGAAGCAGTGTTCTATTATGTTAGACATCCAGTCACTCCAGCCTTTATACATTACATTTTTGACTAACTAACTATATTAGAAACATTTTTTATTTTGCACAGCCTATTTACCCCGTTTTTATTCTTACACCGAACTGTTCCTTTAAGAGCAGCAAAGAGACAATGCTATCAAAATTGGTTTTGCTCTTCTATGTAATAAAACCCTGAGACATTTACTAATATCCATGTAAGACTTTGTGTAACTTGATACAGGAATGATATTGCATGACATCCTTTTTTCTTAATAAATGTGCGGAGGGAATCATTTCCCCTTACACTCCCCCTTCCTGTACCTTGGCGTGCTGCACACAAGCCCTCTGATCTGGAAGAGAGGAATGCAAAATAAAATTTGTTTCCTCAGCTCGAGGAGAAACTGCTCACACCATATCATATATCTTGGACTGGAAACATTAGCAAATAGATCTGTACATGTCACAACACACTGGCGCATATGCAAACAATTTGTCTTTCTGGAGCATGTGTCCCTGTATAACAGACAGATAATGAGGCCAGAGCAGGACTAGATTTCCTACATGTAATGATGCTATGGGAATGGAAGGCTTTTACCTCTTATCAAAATACCCATCAGGATTCCTACAGTGTAATTTGATGGGGAATACTTATGCAGCTGAGAGGTTAAAATACAATACAGTTATGAGACCTGTTATCCAGAATGCTCAGGACCTGGGTTGGTCCAGACAAAGGGTCTTTCCATAATTTGGATCAGCATACCTTCCATATGCTAAAAATCCATTTAAATAATAAATAAACCCAATAGGATTGTTTTGCCTCCAGTAAGGGTTAATTGTAGGTCAGCAAGTACAAGGTACTGTTTTATTATTAAAGGGATTGTTCACCTTTGAGTTAACTTTTAGTATGATGTAGGCATTGTAGAGAGTGATATTTTATATTATTTGTGTTTAGCTTTTTATTCAGCAGCTCTCCAGTTTGCAATCTCAGCAATCTGGTTGCTAGGGTCCAAATGACCCTAAATTATCGAAATTTATGGGAGTTTAAACTGAAAGGCGGTGCCTCCCCATAAACCCAATAGGCTGGTTTTGCTTCCAATAATGATTAATTATATCTTAGTTGGGATCAAATAAAAGGTTCTATCTTATTATAACAGAGAATAAGGAAATTGTTTTTAACAATTTAGTTTATTTGGATAAAATTGAGTCTATGGGAGACGGCCTCTCCATAATTCAGAGCTTTCTGTATAACGGGTTTCCGGATAACAGATCCAATACCTGTACAACAAAATTAATTTATTACTAATTTAGCAACTATAAAAGCAAGTTTAAAAGATGTGATAACTAGGGATGCACCGAATCCACTAGTTTGGATTCGGCCGGACCTTAGAATCCTTTGTGAAAGATTCAGCCGCATACTGAACCGAATCCAAACTCTAATTCATAGAGTATTCAGAGAATAGTTCATATGCAAATTAGGGGTGGGAAGGGGAAAACATTTTTTACTTCCTTATTTTGTGACAAAAAGTCACCTGATTTCCCTCCCCGCCCCTAAATTGCATATGCAAATTAGGATTCAGTTTGGCCGGGCAGAAGGATTCGGCCGAATACGAATCCTGCTGAAGAAGGCAGAATCCCGAACTGAATCCTGGATTCGGTGCATCCCTAGTGATAACAATACCAACTTAAAAAAGGAAACGTAAAAAGAAAACCCTAGAATAAATGCATTCGCCCTTTGAAGTCGCTATCAATTTTCACTATGAAATCACGAAGAGGACCCGATGGAATTTCCTGTTTCCAAAACACGGAAAAGGGCGAACTGGGTGGGCGATTTGGTTCTAAGCCGCCATCAACTAAATAATGCCCATGAGGAAGCCAAGATAATATAAATGGAACAAAGCACAAGATGGTCAGCAATGTTTCTCCTAATGTCCAATCAGTCCATTTCCATGCTCGCTGGCAGAGAGAACAAACTGCCATAAATTAAGAAGGCTGATGGCTGGGGCAGATTAAATCCAGTTGCATGCGGGGAAACAAAAGGAATAATAAACAGGCAAGAAGGAGCCATTGATTTGTCACTGTGACCTGCACCCACTCAGGAGAGGCCGCTCCTTCTGAGAAACGGCCATTGTCTTTTTCATTCCTTTCCTACATTTTCCGTGGGAAAATGCAACCACTGGAAACGGCATTGACTAAAACTTGAGCAACAAAGGAAACGTGGAATTGAAATACTCAGTAGCATGATGCAAAAAGGCTTCTCCATTATAAGTGTTACCATTTACATAGCACCCAAATATACTAAAGTAATTTGGGACCTGTTATCCAGAATGCTTGGGACCTTGGGGTTTCCAGATGATGGATTTTTCCATAATTTGGATCTTCATACCTTAAATCTACTAGAAAAATCATTAAATAAACCCAATAGGTTGGGGTTTCTTACAATAAGGAATAAAGGAGTGGTTCACCTTTAAGTTAACTTTTAGCATGCTATAGAATAGCCAATTCTAAGCAACTTTTCATTATTTATTTGTCATAGTTTTTTTTAAAAATTATTTCTAATTCTGACTTTTCCAGCTTGACCCCATGTAAAAAACAAATGCTCTGTAAGGCTACAAATGTGTTGTTATTGCTGCTTGTTATTGCTCATCTTTCTATTCAGGCCTCTCTTATTAATTTTCCAGTATCTAACTGAAATCAATGCATGGTTGCTAGGGTAGTATGGACCCTAGCAACACAATTGTTAATACACAGAAAAAGGAAATCATTTTTAGAAGTTTGGATTATTTGGATAAAATGGAGTCTATGGTAGATGGCCTTTCCGGAGCTTTCTGGATAATGAGTTTCCGAATAACAGATCCCATACCTAATTTTTAAGGCACCTCTACATTAAATTAGACCCTGGACTCAGGGTCTAATTCTCCTCTGCAGAAATGAATGCACCAGCCTGGGGTTCTTTCTATCCATGCACCATGCAACCATCCTAACTAGTGATGGGCAAATCTGTGCCATTTCGCTTTGCCGAAAAATTCGCAAATTCACCTCAAAATTCCCGAAAATGAGAAAAATTTGCAAAATGAATTGAAGTCAATGGGCGTCAAAATAATTTTGGCACGCGGCAATTTTTATACGCGCAACTATTTTGTCCAAATGCATTAAAGTCAATTGGTATCCGGATAATTTTGACGCACGCACATGCACATGTATAGTATGGGACATGCTATCCAGAATGCTCAGGACATGGGGTTTTCCGCATAACAGATCTTTTCATAATTTGGGTCTCCAAACCTTAAGCCTACAAAAAAAAATATTTAAACATTAATAATTATTATTATTAATTATAATTACTGTTTCGTTATTACAGAGAAAAAGGAAACATTTTTAAAAATGCTAATTATTTTATTAAAATGGAGTCTATGGGAATTGGTCTTTCCATAATTCAGAGCTTTCTGGATAATGGGTTTCCGGATAACGGATTCCACACCTGTATTTCCAAATAAGCTACTATACAATATATTACACATTGGTTTTAGGTATATGCGATGTAGTCTGACACTTTCATTAAATGAAATGGCCCTTATACTGACAAATTTAGGGTGAAAATCGAATGTCCCTGAAGTTTTCTGCTTACTACAGGAGATAGCAGTACGCTGGCATAGTTTTAAAAAAAATGTTTTACGTCTCAAACTAGTATTCTGTCATTACACAATCAGCCACTAGGGGCTCTGATTTACTATACTGGGCGAAAGATTTACTGTTATTTCACCAAAAGGAAAGGTCCTTTATTTGAAAAACCCCAGGTCCTGAGCATTCTGGATAACAGGTCTCATTCCTGTACTATTGTTCTCTCTCGATCCCCGTATACACCATTTGAAGTAACTGTTACACTATATGCTGCTTTCCAGCAGGCTATAAAAAAACAAGTGCAGCATTTGCCTTTGTAACAAAACAATCTCTGTTTAACCATGCAAAACGTTAGTCCCTTTTGGAAAACTGATGACGAACAGCCCAGGCAAAATTGGGGGGAGCTCCTATCCCCTCAGTAAATGAGCTTTACGGAAACTATTGTTTCACTGCAGCAGTTAAAGGATAAGTAAACCTTTAAAATAAGTGACTGTAAAATTGATGAGGATGCTATTCTAAGCACTTTTGTCATTTACATTCATTATTTATTTCAAGATATTAAGGGATTCATGTACATGTTTTGTTACAACATCGCCACCTGCTGGTCATTTTCTGACCAGTCTGATCACCAAGTAGTCAAGGAAGATGTCAGGAGAAAGAAAGAGGCTGCTCTGAAGTTCTTCTGCTTCGGAAATATGTGCGAAAGCAGAAAAACATCAGAGCAGCCTCAGGTCAGAAAATGACCGGCAGGTGGCGCTGTTGTAACAAAATTCATTTATATTAACAGCACATGTATCCCTTAATATCTTGAAATAAAAAATAATTAAATTATGAATGTAAATTACAAAAGTGCTTAGAATAGCACCCTCATCAATTTTACATTCACTTATTTGAAAGGTTTACTTTTCCTTTAAGAGCTTTGTGCGGACCCTACATGGCCTTATCTTTGAGCGGTCAATATCAGAGCTGTCAACCTTGCAGAGTGCACAGTGGGGGGCTGAACAATTTCAAGGTATGTGATGTCAACAGATGTGATGTCAGCAGAATGGATGGCACAAGCCAAAGAGAACACTCAGCGCATGAGCACATCGCTCCAGCCGACGTTACTGAAATGTTCTCCGCATGCACAAATCGGATTTTTGATGTAAATTGTCAGAAATCAGGGAAATGTGTTGGAGTGATGGGAGACAGACCACAAATTCTTGTAACTCCGGAAGAAAATCAGGGGGAATTGACAGCTCTGCAATACACACTAAGGGATTATCACCCCCAGGCCCGGATTTGTGGCGAGGCCACAAAGGCCCCGTTTTAAAGCAGCAAGTTTTTATGGGCGGCAACCTAAGGAGCGATAGGGACGCGTAATCCCCAGTGCTCATGCTCGTGCGTGCGAGTCGGGAGGTTGTTGCACTTCAGAGGGTGTGGGTACAGGATCCAGCAGGCCTAGGGGCGCCCAAATCTGGTCTTGATCACCCCAGTGCTTTATGTGCTTGACCTATGCTTACATTAGTCGTATGTACAAAACTGTGAAAGTGCTAATTGCACAAGAAGAGTGGAGATACACACCACTGTTGCTGGCATTGCCCAGTAGGAATAACTCCGCAGACACGACTGGGTACACAACAGCAGTAGACGCTCTCAATTTAATTTAACTGTTGAATAATCATGTTCTCCAGTAGTACATAAGACACAACAAAAGTCATGTTTGACCACAAGCCCGGTTGCACATCTGCTAAACCAGCTAGTTGGGTGAATAATCAATTACAGGTCAATATGCACTTCCATACATTTGCTCTCAGTGTCAATGGTAGTACCATTGACACTGAGAGCAAAAAAATACCGGCCTTCCTATATATTTATCTTTTTTCCCTAAATAACATTGGGATCAACCATCAACCATACCTCCCAACTGTCCCTTTTTCGGAGGGACAGTCCCTCTTTTGACAGTTCAACCTGCAGTCCCTCATTTGTACCGGAAAGTCCCTATTTTCTCTGCACTGAACAGCCAGTGTAACAATTTTGAGATACAAAAAAACAGTTAAGTTAAGGAGAAATATTTTCAAACTTTCATAACCTGCCAAATTTTGTAAAATGAATATGGTAATTAGGGGGTGTGGCCACAGAAAGGGACGTGGTCAAAAAAATTCTCTGTTATATGTGCAAAAAAAATTTTTGTCCCGCTTTTTACTTCTAAAATTTTGGGAGGTCGATAAGGCCGATAAAATACTGGCCAGGTGGCAAGCCTACCTATATACCTCCTGGGCCCCCCTTGCAGCCACAGGGTCTGCTTCCTCTGTAGTTACGCCCCTGAGTAGAAGTCAGATTGTTTTAAAAATCAGGGACACTTCTAATAAATGCAAGTTGCTCTGCTGCACCCATTATAAACTGATAGTATTTGACATAGTCCTAAGCAGGCCATGTAAAGAAATACGTTTTGTACCATTTTCTTCCCATTATTTTTCGTACCATGGCTATTGGTTGATTGAACAGGTTAGAAAATTTCTGTCAGCTAACGATATCTCTGCCTGTATTCCCTGACAATATCAGTGGGTGACCGTCACTACTCTTTCCAGGATATAACTTTCGTACGATTGCTGCCAGTGCCAGTCAATTAGTGGCCAGAACATCTTCGGGTTTGTTCTTTTTCCTACTTATTTAATCTGAATGGTTAGTTGTAGATTGTTACATTGAAATGAACGATGATATCTGAAAGTTTGTCGGGGCACTGGGCCAAGGAGTACTGCCTTGGGCACAAATATTACCTTATAGAAATAACACATAGAAGGGGGCCAGTGCCACCGATTACTGATACAAATACACTAAAGTTTAATTGTGGTCCAGCTGCGTGGCCCCAGACCCTCAGCTTGGAAGGTGGAATAAACTGATGGCAAAACCATTGTTTGGGGGTTCCAGGCACACTGAAAAACCACAGGGCCTCAAAAATATAATAAAAAAGTTTATTGTTTAAATTTAAAACGTGAACATTTCCCGTTGGCTTTATACTATATTTTTGAGGCCCGGTGGTTTTTCAGTGTGCCTGGAACCCCCAACAACAGTTTTGACGCAAATATTACTTTGCCTGGCTTTGATTTAGCCAATGTACTTGTAACTCCCACCAAATCCAGAGAAGCCAACACAGAAGTTTTATATGACTGATGTGTACTGACTGTGCCTTTTTCCTTGCCACTCCCCTCTCATTCCTTGCCATACCCCCTGGCCATGCTCCCTGCTCTACCTGAAGTTACCTGTTTTAGGCATTTCCTATTTAAGTGAATGGGGAAGTGATGACATGTTTAAGTGCTAAAATATCCACGTGTTAGTGGGCAGGGATTGATATGAATGACTGCCAGGCAAATGGGTAATATGACCTACATTTTAAAAAAAACGAATGTTTCCTTATTAAACAAATATAAACTTAAAAACTCTGATAATTGGAAAGATATTGCCATGTTGATATGCCATTAATTTTGTCCTACAGAATACGAAATATGTTCAGTTCCAGTTAGTGACTTAGAAAGTGTTCTTTAAGGAGTTCTTCAATTTTTATCCCTAGCAGGGCTCCCGTTCCAAATGCATCAATGTCGCTGGGTAAAACACCACGGACACACTTATTTAGTCCCAAATGCAGAGTGGCATTGGTATAGCATCCATGGTGTAACTACAGCGGAAGCAGACCCTGTGGCTGGAGGGGGGCACAGGAGGTATAGTGGCCCTATGAGGCCCTAATTCATAAACAATTTTAATAAATATTGATAAAACTGGTCAACCTATAGAAATTTTGGGGGCCTGATACCTGTATATATTTTGCTGTGAGGCCCAGTAACCAGATCTGGGCCACACTGGCCAGGCGCCCTAGGCGACCTAGCCAGCTGCAGTGCCGGGTGAGCGCGCGCATGCGCAAGTTGATGATGCCGGCATGCATGGCCAAGCTGACGCCGGGGCGCATGCGCAGAAGCCCCAATCAGCGTGCACACATGCACAGAAGCCCCAATCATCATACAGGAAGACGGGAGTGAGGGGACCGGACATGGGGTAGGCGACAGAGCAGGTATGTGCCTGGCGCCCCCCCAGCTTTGCGCCCTAGGCACATGCCTACTCTGCCTACCCCTAGTTCAGGCCCTGCCAGTAACATCTAGTTACACCACTGGCAGCATCGATGTCTGCCAGTGGCATCAATTCAGCGATGTGCAATATGTTGGCGCTCTATAAATACACGTTAATAATAAAGTCAAATCTAGCTTCAAGCTTATTTTTGTTTTGCAGAATAGTGCCCCAAAGCCACACCATCCTAGCAGTACTTACCAACACCTCAACTGTGCTGTATTTCCCTGGGAGTGGAGATCCTGTTGTGTGAGTTATGCACGGCTCCAGGTATTCCACATGCGGCAAGTCCTCATAGCTTATTTTTGTTCCTATTTTGGATAAGATTGAAAACTAGCAACAGAGGAAGATTATTTTACCATGTTCTGGATAAGCTAGAAGAAAAGCAGAAATGACATAAACATGGCATGCACACGATGGACATGTGTCTTATTTCATCCTCAGCTACTAAGTTACTGCATAAACTAGGCCTGACCTTTCTGAATCTTCCTTTTGTTGTAAAAGCCATTCCCTACCCTACAGAGGCTCAATGATGTTAACATTAGAAAAACATAAATACTTTGAATATGATATGCTCCAGGAAATAGCATTATGGATGTCAAGGAATATAACACAATTATCTGGGTGTCTGAACGAAAAAAAATTCTCACTAAAATAAGAATGCATGTGACACATCCAAGATAAATAATTCCTGAAATAAATAAAAGATTCATTAATCTGAGATCCAGTGCAAAGGCCTTGGTCGGTGTTCATAAAAAATCGACTTTTTGCTTCATTGAAACGTGATCCACGAAGAACACTGATAAATTCTATGTGTTCAATGCCTGAAACACACGCAAGAAACATGAAACTGACCTGTTTAATATATTTTCCTTTATCATGGAGACTTTATTTTTCATTCCAACAGCAACAGCACATAAAGCCCTCTTTGGGAGCAGGAAGTGATACTGCCAGGAAAACCAGGGTTAAATGTTCAGGTCTCGCACATATACATTCAGTTTTGATATTCGCAATAATTCAATCCAAAAATAACACAGTTCTTGACAGTTTAAATCCATCATGCTGCAATGATATTTATATTGCTGAGAGGAACTTGATCATACATTGCAAATCCATCTATTTAGGCTGTGAAAACAACTAGGCCCTTAATTCCGCTTAGGGTATCACATGACACAGAGGGGGTTCAGTACAAAAACGATGAGTTTTTTAAGGACAGACAAAACGATCTGAAAAGCCCCCTTAGCCCCTCAAAATGTGAAAACAACATTTTTAAAACATGTAACAGCATTTCCCCATTGGCAATATGCTCTGGACTTACCTACCGCAACATCCTTAACCCCACAGATATCAGGGTTGACACCTGACTGACTTCTGTGACAGACCATTAGCTAAAGAAATATATTATCCACATTTTATTTTAAAAAAAGAAATGTTTAAAAATATTTTATGGGTAACTAAAGACGTAAGAGACCATGAGAAGATAATGGGGCCGATTCACTAACTTCGAGTGAAGGATTCGAAGTAAAAAAACTTTGAATTTTTGTGCTCCTCGACTATCGAGTAGAATGATTCGAATAGATCGAGCGCAAAAACGCTGCGACTATTCGCCCATTCGATTGTCGAAGTACTGTCTCTTTTAAAAATACTTTGACTGCTTACTTCGCCACCTAAAACCTACCGAATTGCTTTAAAAGCCTATGGGAAAGTCCCATAGGCTTGTTTTCCACGTTTTTGATCGAATAAAAAGGCATTCGATCGAATGAAAAACCTTCGAGCGAATATTCGATCGAGTGCCTATTCGCCTGGCGAATAGTCGCCAATTCGACTATTCGCCAGCGTGTAAATTCGCCCGAATTGCCTATTCGATTCTATTCGATTCTATTCCCCAGTCGAATTTCGAGGGATTAAACCCCTCGAAATTCGACCCTTGATGAATTTGCCCCTTAGTAACAAAAAGCGATTCTTACAAATCACCAGGCCAAAAAGAACCATCTCATTTAAGAGGGCAGTATATTTGCTTTTCGACATTAGTGCAAGGAAAAGGGCTTTTGTTAAACAAACAAAATTGTACATTGTACTTCCTGTCCTGCTGAGCAAGTTAAAAGCAAATCAACAGTTCACTGAGAAGCCTCTGTATAATGAGCTGCTCCTTATCTTACAGCATAACAGGCTGCAGCTGAGGAGAGGGAGGGTTTTATTAAAGAAAAATTATACCCCCTGTATGAATACTTAGCCAACAGTTTATATCATATTATTATATTAAGTGGCCTGTTAAAGAATCTTACCATGATTTTCAATCATGAAATAACGAAAAACATACATATTTCCCAATTACATTTATAGTTTCTTATTTTAATTGGCCTGTTAAAGAATCTCACCATGATTTGCAATCATAAAATAACAAGAAACATACCTGTACATATTTCCTAATTACATTTTTTTTTCATTTCTTGCACTAAACAGGGCAAATTCTGAAATTGAAACTAAATAACATTTTACTTCCTCACTCCTACTAGCACAAAGAAAACAAATCAGCAGTCCACTAAGTTGCCCTTCGTATAAATATACCCCTCCCTTCCACTAGCTGCAGCACGTCAAGCTATGAGATAAGGAACAGCTTATTATACAAAGAAATTAGGGATACATCTAATAAAGGCATTGTTACTGGGCTGCAATCATTGGTCAATCAAAGTCATATCATTTATATCATTTAAATTAAAAGCAGTCAGTGCAGCCCTGCTTCCTGGATTTCCTAAATATGTCCCAAATGCTGGACCAAGTTATATTGACACCCAAGGCTTGGCACACCTGCCATCCCGCTGTGTGACAGTAGTGCATTGCAAATTGCTCACTGGTGGTGTTACAATTAGCCAATCGGAGCAGTTGAAATTGTTTAGTAACTCACATCGTGAATGTGTTCACTACAGCCGGGGAATGTTTGGTTGAGAAAGTCAGAAATAAATAATATATAATAATAACTATAATAAGTAATAGAAGAGCTTGGCCCTAATCCGCCTGCATCTTAAATATTTTGTTCATGTGTCGGCCAGAGCCGTAGGTTTTGGGCTGGCCTGCACATCACTACGGGGTAGGCAGAGCAAACATCTCTTCTGAACTAATCTGAAATCTTTAGAGGTATTGGATTTGTTATTCCTAGATTTTCCGGGTAAGAGGTCTTTCTGTAGTTTGAATCTCCATACCTTAAATCTACTACAAAATCAACTAAACATAAAATATTTTTTTTAGTATGGTTCCGGTAGTCCACTTCCTCTGCCAGTCCACAAAGATGTCTGTTCTCCCTCAGACCCGTAACAGGATTCAGTTAGTATTTGTAGAAGGAACCAGCGCTCACTAGTATTATTACATAGATTCAATACACCACTTTGTGAGATTAGAATATTCTAGAAAAAAGTGCCCTTTTTCAGTTTTGCTATTAATTAATGTGCCACTTATTTCAGTTCACACGGTGTGGTCAGGGGCGATCCGCCAATGAGGCGAGCTGAGGCGCTCGCCTCAGGCGGCATCGCCAGCTAGGTTTCCAGGGGCGGCAAAAAGCCGCTCCTGGTGCCTTTAAGAGCCGAATTTCCGGTTTTTGAACCGGAAATTCGGCTTTACTAGGGCGAGAGAGCGCAATTGCGCTCTCCGCACTAGCGTTGCTGCCTCCCCCCCGGAAATCGAATCGGGCTGGGGGGGCGGCATTACTGGAGCCGCCTCAGGCGGCAATGCATACAGAAACGGCGCTGGGTGTGGTGAATCTTATGTGAAGGTACTCACGAACGTTTAAGTAGAAATACTTAGCAAGTCCCCAGGGTTACACGAGGCGGTTGAGACGCTGGCAATTCCACCTATACCGACTGCCTGGGGACCCAGAAAACGGCAAAGTGGTGACTTTTTATGCAAATTTTAACAGTAACATGACGGTTTTATACTATGTCAGCGCATTTCTTTAAAGCTATGGGATTTGGAGCTATCTGGAGAGACGACTGCTAAACATTCCTTTTAACGTTCATTTCTACTTAAACGTTCGTGAGTACCTTCACATAAGATTCACCACACCGTGTGAACTGAAATAAGTGGCATATTAGTTAATAGCAAAACTGAAAAAGGGCACTTTTTTCTAGAATATTCTAATCTCAAAAAGTGGTGTATTGAATCTATGTAATTATTTTTCAGGCCACCAAAATGTTTAGAGATTTACCTTTTTTTACCAATATTTATTGAAACTATAGATGAATTAGGATTCAGTTAGTATTTGTAGAAGGAACCAGCGCTAACTAGCACGAGGTTTAAACAAAATAAGGGAGCGAAAGAGTGATTCCAATATAGTGTAGTATACACTACTACACTATATTGGAATCACTCTTTCGCTCCCTTATTTTGTTTAAACCTCGTGCTAGTTAGCGCTGGTTCCTTCTACAAATACTAACTGAATCCTAATTCATCTATAGTTTCAATAAATATTGGTAAAAAAAGGTAAATCTCTAAACATTTTGGTGGCCTGAAAAATAATTTGCTGTCGGGCCCGGTTTATAGTAATATCTAGTTACGCCACTGAATACATGTAATTCTAAACCAGTTTCCTGAGAAAAAGGTGAAGAAATTCATTTATCTGCATTGAGCAGGAATTCTGTCTTTTTCTACTTATATTATGACCAGTACATGACACTCTTTCATATATTTTTTCACTTATTTGTGTGACAGTATATGACATTCTTTATTATATTTGTCCACTTATTATGTGACAAGTACATCACTCTTTATTATATTTTTCCGCTTATTTATGTGACAAGTACATGACACTCTTTATTATATTTTTCCACTTATGATGACGAGACTAGTAGATCAGATGACACTCTTTATTATAACATCAGAATGAGGATAAGTTTGCAAAGCAAACATGGCTTGTGCAGATACAGGGGCTCCCTGCCCTCCTGAAAAGAATATCACAAGTATATATGTTTCCCTGTATATTCAAAGGGAATTAAACTGTGGCAATAGCAAACTCTCCACACACGGTAACCATATAGTTAAAATGCCGTTGTCAGCCGCAGGCCTTGTTGCTAAGGCACAGCGAAGCCATCACAGACGCAATCGGAAACCGCAACTTGACCCTAAACTGACATATCCCTTATCCAATCCAGGGTCGATTTTACAGCAGAATGTCCAATCAAACAGCAGCATTGGTCGAACTGGGGGCGGAGATTAGCAGGGTCTAGGAAATCGCGTGGTAACCCGCCGGTAAGGCAAGAGATTCCCGCTCACGTGTGGGGAGAAGAGTTCAGTTCAGTTCCGGCTCACCTGACACACTCCAGGGAACGTCATTTCTCTTCTTACCGGTCACCGTGGCAGCTTCCACCATGAAAATCGAGGAGGTGAAGAGCACCACAAAGACCCAGCGCATCGCTGCCCACAGTCATGTGAAGGGCCTGGGGCTGGATGAGAACGGCATGGCCAAGCAGGCGGCCGCTGGGCTCGTCGGACAGGAGAACGCACGGGAGGTAAGGGGTTAACAGCGGTCGTGATGCATTATGGGCCCTTTCTTAAAGCAATAACGTCCAATTTTTAATTCTTTATACGTTATCTCCCTGAATCGCCTGTCTGGGAGTGTTGGGATCTGTGTGTGAGGAGCAGCAGCGCAGGTAGAAGTTTATATGCTTGCCTGATGTCTCTAACTTCCAGGGACACTTAACTGCTTCCTAAAACTGACCAATTGCATGGACACACTTCACTGAGCTGATCATGTTAGTTTCCTTCGTGGCTTCTACTTATTAAAAAAAGGGCAAGTAACCCCACAATAAAACCATGTGTAATAAAAGAAACCCTCATTCTAAACAACATCCCAATATACATCTATTAAACATTCTCAGCGCTTTTTATCTCTAAAACCAACTGCTATTTAAAGCAGCATTTGCTTAAAGGGTTTGCTCACCTTTCAGTTAACTTTTAGTAGGATGTAGAGAGGGATATTCCGAGACAATTTGCAATTGGTTTTAATTTTTTATGATTTGTGGTTTTTGAGTTATTTTGTTTTTTATTCAGCAGTTAATGAATTCTTAAAGGGATACTGTCATGGGAAAACATGTTGTTTTCAACATGCGTTAGTTAACAGTGCTACTCCAGCAGAATTCTGCACTGAAATCCATTTTTCAAAAGAGCAAACAGATTTTTTTATATTCAATTTTGAAATCTGACATGGGGCTAGACATATTGTCAATTTCCAAGCTGCCCCAAGTCATGTGACTTGTGCTCTGATAAACTTCAATCACTCTTTACTGCTGTACTTCAAGTTGGCGTGATATCGCCCCCTCCCTCCCCCCCAGCAGCCTAACAACAGAACAATGGGAAGGTAACCAGATAGCTCCCTAACACAAAATAACAGCTCCCTGTAAGATCTAATAAAAGCACTTAATAATAAAAGCCATGTCCCACTGGGACTGATTCAGTTACATTAAGTAGGGGAAATAACAGCCTGTCAGAAAGTAATTCCATCCTAAAGTACAGGCACAAGTCACATGACTGTGGCAGCTGGGAAACTGACAAAATGTCTAGCCCCATGTCAGATTTCAAAATTGAATATAAAAAAATCTGTTTGCTCTTTTGAGAAATGGATTTCAGTGTAGAGTTCTGCTGGAGTAGCACTATTCACTGATGTGTTTTGGAAAAAACATGTTTTTCCATGACAGTATCCCTTTAAGCAATCTGGTAACTAGGGTCCAAATTACCCTAGCAACCATGCATTGATTTGAATAAGAGACTGGACTATGAATAGGAGAGGCCTGAATAGATGGATGAGTAATAAAAAGTAACAATAACTATACATTTGTAGCCTTACAGAGAATTTGTTTTTTAGAAGGGGTCAGCGACGCCCATTTGAAAGCTGCAAAGAATCAGGAGAAAAAGGCAATTAACTTCCCCAACCTTTTTTTACCCATGAGCCACATTCAAATGTAAAGAGTTGGGGAGCAACACAAGCAAGAAAAAAAGTTCCTGGGGTGCCAAATAAGGGCTGTGATTGGCTACTGGTAGCCCCTACGTGGACTGGCAGCCTACAGGAGACTCTGTTTGGTTGTAAATCTAGTTTTATCCAACCAAAACTTGCCTCCAAGCCAGGATTTCCAAAATAAGCACCTACTTTGAGGCCACTGCGAGCAACATCCAAGGCGTTGGTGAGCCACTGCCACTGTTTGGGGATCACTAATGTAGAGAGTGATATTCTGGGACAGTTTGCAATTGGTTTTCATTTTTTATTATTTGTGTTTTTTATTTAGGGTTTTATTGAGCAGCTCTCCAGTTTGCAATTTCACCAATCTGGTTGTTCAAAATACCCTAGCAACCATGCATTGATTTGAATAAGAGACTGGAATATGAATAGGAGAGACCTAAATAAAAACAATGAGTAATAAAAAAAAAAAAAAAAGCAGCAATAACAATTCATTTGTAGCCTTACAGAGCATTTGTTTTTTAGTTGGCGTCAGTGAAATCAGAAGAAGAAAGCAATTTGTTTCAGAATTATAAATGATAATTGATAATGATTATAAACAATGTTGCAGAAGTCTTAGTTCCCCAGCAGTAAAGACAGGTCTGTGAATCAGCTGCCTTGTCTTACATTGTATCAACAGTCTTAGACATCAGGGCAGAGAATAGAAAGGGACATACAAATAACTTAAAAACTAGGGATGCACCGAATCCAGGATTCAGTTCGGGATTCAGCCAGCAGGATTCAGATTCAGCCCGACCGAACCCAAATCCTAATTTGCATATGCAAATTAGGGGCAGGGAGGGAAATTGCGTAACTTTTTGTCACAAAAAAAGGAAGGAAATGTTTTCTCCTTTCTACCCCTAATTTGCATATGCAAATTTGGATTCGGTTCGGTATTCTGCCGAATCTTTCGCGAAGGATTCGGGGGTTCAGCCGAATTCAAAATAGTGGATTCAGTACATCCCTAGTAAAAACCGTAGGAAATTTTAATAAATGTATATTGCAAAGTTATTTAGAATTATGTTTTATTTTATTAGGCAAATAATTATTTTTTGGATTGACATTCCCTTTAAATGTTGCATTTCTGTATGGTAGGTATAGCACCTTTATTGTGGGGAAGGCTGTAAAGCAAAATGTGTGTGGGGGTGTAGGGTTAGTTCTGCAAATTTCAGGAACACTAACAGATTTTTTGGTACAGGTGTTAAGTGATGTAACAGTAAATGCTGCCTGACAGTAGCTAATCCCTCAGCATAATATTCAAGTACAACCAATCCTGCTTTCAATGTGCAAAGTCTGCAGCAGTAGCCAAGAACAAATGTTATAGCGAGGTCATTAATAACATTTATTTACAGTATTTGGGACTATAAAACAAACACAATCTTAAATCTAATGCCCAACTTTTTATGATCTTTTAGTAGTCACACCATTTATGGCCTGATTGGCCAGATCATTGCATTTTTGTCCTCTTTGCAGTGATATGTGCAGTCTGAGAGTGTTAGCAGGCACTGTAGTAACTTCCAGTGGATCTGACCCTTGCACTAACAATTTGCATTCTCATTGTGGGCTGATGTAGAAATGGGACGAGGGGTCTTCTTATGACCAGATCCGATTTGTTAGAAAAATATTGGCTCAAAAATTGCATGTTGCAACTGTGGCTTATACCTTTGCATCAGTATGGAGGGATGATCTTTATTTGTGCATTACACGGCAGTACATATCCATGATGTACAGTTAGGGACAGGATCAACCATAATAATCACAGGTTGACTCGGTTGCCCGTGGACCCCTATCTGTATGATCAGTTAACCCATGCAGCTTGGCCCAAAACATGGAAATTGTATTGCATTACATTGCACAGCAAACGCATTTAAAACCCCATTGTGTGTTTCTAGTAACGGAGGATCCATGATGGTTACCAAAAGCATTTAAAGGGGCCCATTACCCATTTTCAGCTGCTCCCGGCTGCTGCCTCTTGTATGTCTACGATTCACGGAGGGCAGTTTGGTGGCGACAATGTTTGTGTAGAAAAAGCAGCACCGACCGGCACTCAAACGGATCCACAGGACTAGAGAAGATCAGTTAAAAAATTATTTTATTTATACAAAGTTAAAAATTTATATTTGCATCTCCATCTGCCTTACGCGTTTCGCACCCATTTAGGGCACTTAGTCATGGCCACAATGTTTGGCAGCAAAAACATGAGGTTCTATACAGCATAGTTTGGTTTCATCATCCCACCCTAACTGGTCCAGTTATTAAACCACCGCCTGTCCCAATTGCTGGTGGTCTTCTAAACTTCCCTCCTGGCCACACACCCCCAGTCTGACTAGCCATGTTTAATCATGCCCAAAACCCACAGCACCCTATTGATCTATAAACCAGATCTTTGTGTCTCGAGCCTCCTCCCTGCCAAATGGACCCCTGACTGGACACCCCCACACCTTCCAAACCTCTCCACTTGTACCATATACTGAACCAAGCCAAAAAGTGACTTTAGCCAAAATAATCTCGTCAGTTGAGTAGAAAGCGAAGTTCCCCTTTGCTCACAGGGTAAAGCCTTTCTTTCCATTACAAGTCCTTTTTGGCTTCTAGAGGGAAAATTGTGTTTTTTTTTTTTTTTTCTTCCCCCAGAGCCAGTTTTGTGGCATGGTTTTGATTTGAGGTCCTTTTTTTGAGCGAGATACTATATTTCAAACACAGGCAGTGAAGCAGTACTTAATCTGGAGCCTCTTCTGACAAGCTCCTGCAGAGAACATTGGAGATTTAGTTGGCTCTATGGACAGATGATCTGATAGCAGCTGAATTTCTCAGTGAACCAGGAATTTGGATTGTTAGGGTGGGATGGTGGAATCAAGGGTGCAGTACAAATAACGGATCTTCTATAAGCACAGTTAAACTAGGCGCTTGTTTGTTCAATATAGTCACTAATAACTAAAGTAGTCCCCCTTTTATTGCACTAATTTGAAAGGTCTTGAGCATGCTCTTGCTTTGCTTATGCTTAATAAATACACGTATGGGATCTGTAATCCAGAAAGCTCATAATTAAGGAAAGGCCGTCTCCCATAGACTCCATTAATAATAATCAATTTATTTTTTCTCTGTAATAATAAAACAGTAACTTGTACTTGATTCTCAACTACAATATAATTAAAGGGGTAGTTTGCCTTTAAATGAACTTTTAGTATGATTTAGAGTGATATTCAGAGACAATTTGCAATTGGTTTACATTTTTTACTATGTGTGGTTTTTGAGTTATTTAGCTTTTTACTCAGCAGCTCTCCAGTTTTGCCATTTCAGCAATCTAGTTGCTAGGGTCCAAATTACCATAACACCCATGCACTGATTTGAATAAGAGACTAAAATATGAATAGGAGAGGCCTGAATAGAAAGATGAGCTCAGAAGACAAGGCGATTAGTCACCAGGCGAAAAAATCTCCTGAAAAGCTCAAAAGTCAGAAGAAGGCAAATTATTTAAAAAACTATAAAAAAAATAAATAATGAAGACCAATTGAAAAGTTGCTTAGAATTAGCCATTCTATAACAGACTAAAAGTTAAATTAAAGGTGAACAACCCCTTTAATCCTTATTGGAAGCAAACCCGGCCTGTGTAAAAAATGTAAAAAAATTCGGAAAACCTCGTGGCATTTGGGATAACCGATTCCCATACATGTAGGCCCAGGGTGTCTGCTAAAGAGTAAGTTAATTTTTGTTTGGCAACATAACACTGTGACAAGTAGATACATGAATCTGACTATACATTGTGTCTGTTTGGGTCATTCACTGCTTTTCCTGGGTAAAGCTGGTCCTTCAGGGCAGTAACACTGCAGGCATTATTGGGTAACGTCTTTGGGCTGTTTAAAAACACAGAAATGCTGAAACTGCTTGCAAGCGATTCTCATGCAAATTTATGGTGCAGAAATGACGGCAAGAGACTTTACATTCACTAAAATGGGTGTTTTACCTTGAAGTTAACATTTAGTATGTTATAAAATGGCTAATTCTAAGCAATTCTTTAATTGGTCTTTTTTTGTTATATCGTTTTTGAATTATTTGCATCCTTCGTTTGACTCTTTTCAGCTTTAGCTTTTAGGATCACTGACCCCATATAAAAACAAATGCTCTGTAAGACTACAGTTGTGTTATTGCTACTTTTTATTACTCCTCTTTCTATTCAGGCTTCTCCTATTCATATTCCAGTCTCTTATTCTAATCAGTGCATGGTTGCTAGGGTAACTAGAACCCTAGCAACCAGATTGCTGAAATTGCAAACTGAGAGAGCTGCTGAATAAAAAGCTAAATAACTCAAAACCCACAAATAATAATAAATACCAATTGCAAATTGTCTCAGAATATCACTCTCTGCAATACTGAAAGTTAATTCAAAGGTCAACAACCCCTCTTCAGCTTCAATGCACAAATTTTCCATTGTTGCTAATTGGTGAACTGTATAATCTTTCTTCATGGTGGGCAGAGGTGTCTGGCATGGGGCAAGTGACTGCACTATTTAAATCTGTCAGAGCTGTTAAATATTTTCTCTTTAAATTACAGGCATGTGGTGTAATCGTGGAGCTAATTAAAAGCAAGAAAATGGCTGGGAGAGCAGTACTGCTGGCAGGACCTCCTGGAACTGGCAAGGTACCTTTTTTTTCTGCTTGTTTCTTTCACCTGGATCCTATTTAAGCATGGAAAATGCAAAGCATGAGGGTGTACATGTCTCCTATGCCAAACTATGCTTTGGGTGCTGGCATTGCCCCCTTGTGTTGAATTGTTAATAGTTCCACTTTGAACCTGTGAATTACAGATCATGTGCATATACAATATATAGGTACATTTTATTATACAGTGGGATTATGCATAATACTTTGCTGCCTCTTTCTTTTAAAGGGGAACTCTCACAAATATGAACCTTTAATATAAGCTGCATCATACTGAAATAAGAAGTTTTCTAGATACAATCAATTAAATATTCTGCATAATTTCTGAAATAATCAAGTTTATCTTCACTATCCTTCTCTCGGCATCTGTTTCTCTTCATTCTGTCTTCATGCAGGAGTTGGTATCAGATATTCATTGACCGTTAGATCCAATATATCTTATAAGGGGTTCCTTTTCCTAGCAGATGAATTAGAGCTCACTCAAATAACTGATTCAAGTACAAACAAAATATAACAAAATAACTTCCTTGCTTTTGCACACATCCTGCATGTAGATTTAATAGTGAGCTCTTAACACATCTTCTAGGCAAAAGGAGCCTCCTTAAAGATTTCCAAGAATGAGGAGAGCACTCATAAATAGCAATTTATGCTGTGATTGTGTTTGTTCAGGCTACTACACGACATGTTTCGGATCCATGTTGATCCTTTATCAACTGGGAACGTTCCTAGTAATACAAAACGAGCCTCCTATAAGAAATATTGGATCTAACTGTTGATGACTATCTGACTCCCAAGATCCATAACATACTCTGATAAAAAGTTCTGCTGGGGTTGAGCACTGTAATGGTTAAGTTGAGCTCAGGAGATGTGATTAGGAGGAAAAACATAGGATCAGACAGCTACAGTTTCTATGGGAACCAACAATGCTATCAAAGCTTCATTGGCTGTTAGACTAGAGGGTGTGTTTAGTAATCTGAGCTGAGAAGCACTAAGCATGCTCGTATATATTCCTGAGCGAGGGTGCAGAGTGGGTTAGAGGAGTAGAAGGATTTTTAAGTGTTTAAAGGGATATTGCAGCCTTACTGTTAACCTTTTAACAACCAGAGTGGCAATAATCTAAAGATTTCAAAGAGGGACGCTGTTCACTGCATCAGGCTACAGCAGGGGTAGGCAACCCACGGCTCTTCATCCTGCTTACTGCGGCTCAGTCTTGTGGCTTTGCCTGTCACGTCGTCTATGCGGCCCTCACACCTGCTGGCGGCTTCTTGAGTGTGTGACCGCGGTAAGCTAACAGCTAGCTTACCGCGGTCGCACACTCAGGAAGCCGCCAGCAGGTGCGAGGGCTGCATAGACGTCCCAAGAGTGACAGGCAAGACCGAGCCGCAGCAAGATGATTCATCATGGTCCTTACCGCGGTCACACACTCAAGACAAGAGAGGGAAGATCACCAGAAGTCACATTAAACAGATACGAACAGTAGCATTTAATAGGGCTATTCAGTAGTAATTTATTTCAAAGTAGGCCTACACATACACACTGCACTTCTGTTTGTTGTATTCTGTTGTTGTAACAGTTAAAATTAAAAAAAGGTTAAAACTTTTAAAAGTTTATAAGCCGTGTTGTATGTTGTGCGGCTCCAGACTATTTTTCTTTAGTGGAAGAGAGGTCAAAATGGCTCTTTTGATAGTAAAGGTTGCTGACCCCTGGGCCACAGTAATGCTTTGGGAACGGTATGCTTTTCATGAATACATGAATAAACATTTGCCTGGTATCTTCCACGTTAAATGGATAGATCTCTACCAGTGAGCCAATTTTTTTTCCTTATAATCTGAATAATAGGGTGCCTTTTATTTAGTTGGGTGCCTTTTATGTAGTTGTGTATCACCCCTGATGTACACTATTGTGTTTCAGACTTTAAGGCTAGGACTACACAAACGATTCCGTTCTGCGACAAGTCGCACGCGATAAAAATAAGGTGAGATAGAATTGTCGCAGCATTGATCCGACGTGACATGACTGTTGGATGCAGGTGCAGCGTCTGCGACACCATGCGACAATTCTATCTCTTACCTTATTTCTGTCGCATGCGACTTGTCTGATCGCGCGGGAGTCGTTCGTGTAGTCCTAGCCCTTTAGATTGTATACTTAAAGGGCATCTGTTGGGCAAAAATATTATCCCCAACCAAAGGGGCGGGCTAATACTGCTCGCACTCCGGTTAGGGGTAACAGTAGTTTTTGGTTTGTTTTAATTGCCCCCTCCAGCTCTAGGTCACCCACAGCAGGAGGGAGCTCCCAATATGAGCAGCCATGTTGGTGCACGCATGCGCATAATGAGCGAATGCCACAACTTGCTCTTTATGCACATGAAGTTCGAATTGCATTATACGCATGTGCCATGTACAACATGGCCACTCATACCACTCCTTCCAAGTGCAAGTGTTCTAGTGCTGGTGGGGTTTTTTTTCATTTTTTTAAAAAAACTACTACAACAGATTTTTAAAGGGATACTGTCATGGGGGAAAAAAATTTTTTTCAAAATGAATCGGTTAATAGTGCTGCTATCGCAGAATTCTACACTGAAATCTATTTCTCAAAAGAGCAAACAGATTTTTTTATATTCAATTTTGAAATCTGACATGGGGCTAGAAATATTGTCAATTTCCCAGCTGCCCCAAGTCATGTGACTTGTGCTCTGATAAACTTCAATCACTCTTTACTGCTGTACTGCAAATATGAGTGATATCACCTCCTCCCTTCTCCCCCCCCCCCAGCAGCCAAACAAAAGAACAATGGGAAGGTAACCAGATAGCAGCTCCCTAACACAAGATAACAGCTGCCTGGTAGATCTAAGAACAGCACTCAATAGTAAAAACCCATGTCTCACTGAGACACATTCAGTTACATTGAGAAAGAAAAACAGCAGCCTGCCAGAAAGCATTTCTCTCCTAAAGTGCAGGCACATGACCAGGGGCAGCTGGGAAATTGACAAAATATCTAGCCCCATGTCAGATTTCAAAATTGAATATAAAAAAATCTGTTTGCTCTTTTGAGAAATGGATTTTAGTGCAGAATTCTGCTGGAGTAGCACTATTAACTGATGCGTTTTGGGAAAAAAACATGTTTTCCGATGACAGGATCCCTTTAAGCCCTTTAAGATTCTAAGCTCAACTGGGCAGGGATCTCCTTCCTCTTGCCTCATTTATTATTTTTCTGTACAGTGCTGCATACATAAGTAGCATCATATCAATATAAGCACACATACCACATACATTTGGTCAGGCCTGTGGAGTTCCCGTACTCGGCATAATTTCCATCTTTATATTTTTTTTTTTTCTATTTACAGACTGCCTTGGCTTTAGCCATTGCTCAAGAACTGGGCAACAAAGTTCCTTTTTGCCCCATGGTTGGCAGTGAAGTCTATTCTACAGAGATCAAGAAAACAGAGGTACTGATGGAGAATTTCCGGAGAGCCATCGGTAAGTGGTCGGTGGGCAGCCTCTAATGTCTTGACTTTAAATGGCACAGCCTAGTGTTAGTAAAATATACATGCAGGGTTGGAATTTCCCCTTCTTAAGCCTTCAATTAAAAAAACAAAAACTGTCAAACTGAATGCTAATCATCTATAATAGAGGGTTTGTAAAGAGATTTAACATAAGAACAATTTTGAATTCTCCCAGCACAATATTTACCTTTTTTTAGCTTAAGGTAGTATCCACGACAGAGAGAGTGACCTGACGGTCTTTAGCGGAAATTGATTATTGTAACAAATGGGCATCACTTTCTTCCATGTTCGAGGCTTTTCGTTGCTTCCCAGGACTTTTTGCAGGATTTGACCAAAGTCATGTGACATTGAAAAAATATGTAAACCCCAAAATACAGTTTTTCTTAGTGAAAGAAATTATATTTGGCCGTTATTTTTCTTTATACAGGTATGGGATCCATTAACCAGAAACCCGTTATCCAGAATGCTCCAAATTACGTAACAGCCATCTCCCATAGACTGCATTTTATCCAAATAATCCAGATTTTTTAAAACCATTTCCTTTTTCTCTGTAATAATAAAACAGTAGCTTGTAATTGATCCAAACTAAGATATAATTAATCCTTATTGGAGGCAATACCAGCCTATTGTGTTTAAGGTTTACATGGTTTTTTAGTAGACTTGAAGTATGAAGATCCAAATGACAGAAAGATCCTTTATCCGGTTAACCCCAAGTCCCGAGTATTCTGGATAACGGGTCTTATACCTGTATATGCTTCTGTGAAGAAGCATTCAAGGCTGACTGGTGTTAGAATGTTTTAAGAGCCAGAACCAGCAGTAAAAAAGTAAGAATACAGCCTTGCTATAACAATGAATGTATATTGGAAAGTTGCTTCTAATAACATTTTCTTTCATTTGGAAATGACATTTTTTGGTTTTACATGCCTTTTAGATTAACATTTTGATTTTTCAAATAATGCAAGTTTCGGGGGATTTTTCTTTGCTTTCAATTTTTTTTGGAGGATTCAATATTTGTCTAAAAATTGTGGATTTGTTGCAGCAATACAAATATTGGGCAGGATTGACTGTCATGTAGGTTAGAGAAATGATTCCTGATAGAAACTTAACAAATCGAAGGTGATCAGTTTTTTTTTTTTGATTTTTGCAAAGAAAGGATAGAGTCAACGTTATGAAGTCTTTAAATTTGTGTCAAGTCGGGCAGCGGGGGAGAGGGCTCCGGAGCAGAAATGAAAAGAGAAGTGTCTGCAATATTTCCTCAATGTGATGAAGTTGCCTGTCAGGGATTTGGAAATTTGAAGCAACAGATGAAATTGGTGTCATCCCTGTTTTCGTTCCCAGAGATAAGAGTCAGGGAGTTAAATCATAACTAACAGTCACTGGTATTGTTACCCCAGAACATTCTCTAAATGTCAGCGCCGGGAAAGGTTATAAACAAATATTGGGTTTAGTGAAAGACTGAGGGATTCTATTGTGGGCTATCCAATTTGCTATATGGATTGGGATTAAAAGCTTTAATAATAGGGCCCCTGCTCTCTTCAATTAAATTATAAACTTCTAAATCGACCTATGTCTGTTATGAAGCGGGACCTGTATGGTCTGCAGAAGCTAGGAAACCGCGCAGAAGCTTCTCCCGTGAGGAGACCGCGCCGAAGCGTCCCCCGTGAGGAGACCGCGCCGAAGCGTCCCCCGCGAGGAGACCGCGCCGAAGCGTCCCCCGCGAGGAGACCGCGCCGAAGCGTCCCCCGCGAGGAGACCGCGCCGAAGCGACGTATTAACAGACCTGTTCTGACCTGTTCTCAACAGTGTATGTTGATGTTCAATTACCATTGCTCTTTGAATGGCAGCTGTTCTACTCTAGGATAACTTATTAAAAATTTGATTTTTTACATTTTAAAAAAAAAAGCCTCCCCTGTACAAATCTGATCTAACTGTGCAGTTTATTTGCCATGAGTTTGCCCAGGAGTATGCATACGTTTATGTAGAGGGTGGGGTAGTTCTTTTAAAGGGGTTGTTCACCTTCAAACAGCTAGTTGTTTTCAGATAGATCAACAGTAATAATCACTTTTTCCAATTACTTTCTATTTTCTGTGTGTCATCGTTTTTCTAATATTGAAGTGTCATTTTTCACCTTCTAAAGCAGCTCTGCGGAGGGGGGTCGCCGACCCTGTCAACTGTTCTAAATTGATACGTTTAAATGATACATTTCTTATCTTTGTCCCTGCTGAGCAGAATCTCTGGGTTTCATTACAGGCAGCTGTTAGACTTGATACAATAGTTGCTAATACTCCAGAGATGCTGCTGAGAAATGTATCAGCTAAATGTTGAAAAACAGTTTATAGTCTGCGCATGAATTACCAGTCTCAAACACCAGAGACACGAACATTCAACTTTAAACTTCTGGATTTGGAAAAACTGTAAAAAAAATAAATAATGGAAAGTAATTGAAAAAAGTCTTTATTTCTGGGGAACAATCTGAAAATTGAAAAAAAGTGTTTGGAAGGTGATCAACCCCTTTAATGTTGAACTTTATTTCTATACTTCATGTATGGATGAAATAGATGCTATTTTCTTCTCCGCAAGGGCAGCAGAAAATTGCTTCTGCCCTTGATTTAGACCCTTTCATGTAGGGGTAATGAAGTGCCTATTTGAGGCCAGCCCATGATCTTATTTAGCCTCCGCACTAGTTACTCAGCTGATCTACTCTGAGCTCCTTGTTATTATCATGTCTAAGCACCCTTCTAAGCATCATTCACCATACTTGTACTAACTCTCTTTTCATTTACACCCCTCTACTAAAGTATCAATCAGATATCAAAGCCACAATGATTAATTTTGGGATTAATTCAGAGCAGTAGTTGGGGGGGGGAAAGCACTGCAAAATACACATATAATCTTAAACTGAGCATACAATGTATGAGGATCATGAAGGTCTATACACTGAACTAGTTGTCTTAACAGCAGATGAGAGGCCTGATTTGGGCAGATGTATATAGAAAATAAATTTATATTGGGAGAGAGAATATGGGATCTGCAGAGACTTTTATACAGTGAATTTATAGACTGCATATCCAGGGTTGCATATTTAAAGAAAAAATAATGTGGATCTTGTTTTTATATATAATATGTGTTTGTGTGTATGTATATAGATAGCATTGCTGTAAATTTGGGAAGTAGTGTTTGACCTGGCATTAGCCAAGGCCTATGTTCCATACTGATAATTTCTATTGGTCTTTGGTTATCAAAGTTAAAGTTACATATGAGTTGAATTTCCCCTTAAAAGGGTTGTTCACCTTTGAGTTAACTTTTAGTATGATGTAGGGAGCGTTATTCGGAGACAATTTGCAATTGATTTTCATTTTTTATTATTTGTGGTTTTTGAGTTATTTAGTTTTATATTCAGCAGCTCTCCAGTTTGCAGGTGTCTCTAATCTGGTTGCTAGGGTCCAAATTACCCTAGCAATCACGCATTGATTTGAATGAGATTATGGAATATTAATAGGGGAGGGTTGGAACAGAAAGATGAGTAATAAAATGTAGCAATAACAATAAATGTGTAGCTTTAGAGAGGATTTGTTTTTAGAGGGGGTCAGTGACCCCCTTTTTAATCTAGAAAGAGTCGGGAGAAGAAGGCAAATAATTCATAAACCGTAAAAAAATAAATAATGAGGACTAATTGAAAAGTTGTTTAAAATTATAATGAGGACTAATTGAAAAGTTGTTTAAAATCGGCCATTCTATAACATACTAAAAGTTAACCTGAAGATGAACCACCCCTTTAAACCATAATCAGTTTTTAATTTTCAATGAACAGGACTTCTTACCCCACGTCTTAAAGCTTTGCCTTTGTTTTTTTACATAGTTAAACATGATGTCAGAGAAAATGAGGCTAGTTTTACATAATGTCTTCTTTTTTTCTTTTCAGGACTAAGAATAAGAGAGACTAAGGAGGTGTATGAAGGAGAGGTGACAGAGCTGACTCCCTGTGAGACTGAGAATCCAATGGGAGGGTATGGCAAGACCATCAGCCATGTTATCATTGGACTGAAAACTGCAAAAGGAACCAAACAGCTAAAGGTGTGTAACTGAATCAGCTCTGAACTATATTGTACATTCCCGCTACCTTGGAAACACTCTGATATGAACTCCATTGAACATAACCAGCCATTCATTTCTAATCAAGTGTACACTTTAATTGTATACAGTAAATCATACAGCAACCGCAATACATACAGCAACCCTAATAATATAATTACCTTACCCAGAGTGTATCCATTTCTGCCCAAGATTATTCTTAATGTCCTTCTTTTGCTGGTTATAGGGGATATTTTCTGTGGTTTTTGACGTCCATTACACTGACAGATATGATCCAGAATGCTGGGAAAACTGGCAGTACCACTTTCCACATTCTTGCCTGACTTGAAATTGCAGATGGAATATCCCTTATCTGTAGCAACCTGTTGCATGTACTCATGTCAGAGGTTCACAGCACTGATTTTGTTTAATATTTTTAGCTTGATCCCAGTATCTACGAGAGTCTGCAGAAGGAGCGAGTAGAAGTTGGAGATGTGATCTACATTGAAGCAAACAGTGGAGCTGTAAAGGTTGGTGCTTCTTGCATATATTCATGTTCATTTTCACTCATACAAACCATTTTAATTCCTGTTTTAAAGGGGAACTATCGTGAAAATGAAAATGTAATATAAGCTTCAGCATACTGAAATAAGAAACTTTTTAAATACAATCTTTTAAAAATGATGTACCGTTTCTGAAATAATCAAGTTTATCGTCACTATTCCTCTCTCAGCATCTGTTTCTATCATTGTGTCTTCATGCAGGAGTTGGGTGTCAGATGAATGATCCAATATATCTTGTAGGGGGGCTCCTTTTGCCTAGAAGATTTATTAGAGCTCGTTGTATTAAAATCAGCAAACATCATGTCTCTCTACATGCAGGATATGTGAAAAAGCTGTTATTTTGTTTGTACTGGAATCAGTTATTTGAGTGAGCTCTAATTCATCTAGGAAAAGGAGCCCCCCCTATTAGTTATATTGGATCTAACTGTCCATGATTATCTGACACCCAGCTCCTGAAGACAGAATGAAGAGAAACAGATGCTAAGAGAGGAATAGAAGATAAACTTGATTATTTCAGAAACGTTGCAGAATTGTTAATTGATTCTATTTAGAAAGTTTCTTATTTCAGTATGATGAAGCATATATTAAATATTTATTTTCTCGATAGTTCAATGACAAGGAAAGTGGCAGTCATTGGTGAAAGGGCCGTTTGCCTTAAGCAGACTTGGCAAAATCACGGTACAGAAGTGTTCAGGGAAAGTTCTGTGCTGCTCATAATTCAAGTCTGAATAGGGTGCAGGGGGTATCTGGAAGGCTTGGGGGAAAAATGGCAGCAGCCTGCAATGCAGAATATTACTCTGGACACTAATTAAAGAAGAGGAGTGCTGACCTGGGATTAGAGGTAAGTGATTTGAATTACTGTAATGGCATAACAAATTGCTACCACCTAGTGACTGAGGCTTTCCTTGTTCTTTAAATGCACTAATGAGGGGCCACATTTATTTCTACCCATCAGAATTGGCCAACAGTCTTTTGGGCTGAAACTGCAACAATGATGCAATTTATAATTCTCTTCTGTTGCCCAAGTTATTTGTATAATTCTGGTTCCTGATTAACATGATCAAAGCATTTTATCAGTGCTCTGTGTAACCCTTTCAAAGCTGGATGTATGGATGTACTACATGGTTTTAGTAGGGGAAAATGCTACGAGTCTTCACTTCCTAAGGCTCTCTGTAATTGTGCTGAAGGTTCTGCCATTGGCAGCTCACCATCTCTTGAATGAAAGGCTTTGGCGTTCAGGTTTTGTGTGTTTGAGCTTTTGTAATAAAGCAAAGGGGAGTTCCAGCTAGAAAGAATCCTTTTTCTAAAGCTGTCAACAGGGCAGTAATTGGTAAGCGAGTAACCTTTGCCTGTTATCAGCAGCTTGTCCGTCATGATTTTGGCAAGCACACTTATGGTACACCTGTTTTCCCTTCCTCCACTTCTACCAGAGGCAAGGCCGATGTGATACATACGCCACGGAATTCGACCTTGAAGCTGAGGAGTACGTCCCCTTGCCGAAGGGAGATGTTCACAAGAAAAAAGAAGTGATTCAGGACGTCACCCTGCATGACCTGGATGTTGCCAATGCACGGCCACAGGTACAGTAGCACGGATGGTTGCATGGGTAATCTGTTGCAGAATTGTTTAAAGGGTCAGTAATCAATACATTTGCCTTACAACTTACTTTTAGTATGATGTAGACCGCAGTATTCCAAGACAAACTTAAATTAGTGTAATAAAGGGGTGAACCTTTATTAATATGAATAATTTCATTAGTATTATCAAAAATATGAATATACAGGATCAGTGATTAAGCCTTCTGATGAACTGCTAGTGAGCAATAACAGACGAGAACAAGTAATACAAGAAATAAATAGATTTACTTAGCTTAATATGAAGTTTTTACAGAGAGAGCTTGCCAGATAGCATCAATTCAACGCACCAACATTTGGTGCATGATTGGTTCCCAATTTTTGGATTAGACAGCACCGAGACAAGGCAATTTTTCTTAAAAAGCCTTTATTTAGAAGGCTTTTTCTCAGACAGAAATACAGCACAGCAAGTCAGCAACACTTCAGCTTTCCTCAAGCTACTGGGTACAAGTTAGTGAACACATACACTTTAGAGTAGCTTGAACTCTGAAACACACAGGTGCAATTCCTTAAGCAAATTAAACAACAATGTTGCGAATAGGCATTATATACATTTAAACATCGTATAACCATTTTCTTCCTTTATATTGTTTGAAGCATATCCATGCATAATACTTCATCTCAATGAATCAATGTCTGAAAAAGCTAAAATCGTTTAAAATATTTTACTAAAAATGATTAAAAAAACGATTTACCGGAAAATGTTGTGTAATTCATATTCCCTATTTAAACCTGATGGTGTCAAGGTGCCTAACAATCGTATCCACCTAGCTTCCTTTTTCAATAGTTCCTTTACTCTGTCACCCCGGTGATGCATTTTCAGAACTCCATCGACCACCTGGTATTTCAATTGGTGCACACCATGCCCCTTTTCAACAAAATGACCGGCAACTGCGTGTTCCACCTTCTTTGTCTTAATGGCTGACTTGTGCTCTCGTATTCACTCCTTCACCATGCGTGTAGTCTGCCCAATATATTGGAAACCGCAAGGGCATTTGATAACATAAATGACAAAAGAAGAGGAACAGGTAATCTTTCAGGCCCTTAATCTTTCAGGTTCCCAATAACAAAGCTATGATCCAAAGTACTAGCGAAGCTACTAACCCAAAGCAAAGACTTTCTTTACCTCTAACACTCAATGCTTACCTATGCGATATTGTTAGCTTAGGAGACCTCCAACCCCAAATACTGACCTGTGCAATATTGTTAGCATGTCTAACACATCAGCATGAACTTTGTATCTCTTCAACCAGGCCTGTGTGTTGTCCATTTATTCATTCATTCTTAAGGATGTTTGCTGGCCAACCGTACCTATGTTTGTTTTAGAATATTTGCCCAGCTATATAAGTACACCAGGGACATTGGACTCTAATAACTGCCCCAGAATCTGCTGAGTTTTACTTTACTCTCAAACTTAAAGGAGAAGGAAAGGCTAAAATTAAGTAAGCTTTGTCAGAAAGGTCTATATAAATACACCAGTAAACCCTCAAAGTAATGCTGCTCTGAGTCCTCTCTCAAAAGAAACACAGCATTTCGTTCCTTCTATTGTGTACACATGGGCTTCTGTATCAGACTTCCTGTTTTCAGCTTAAACCACTAATCAGACAGCAACTCCCAAAAAACAATTTGCCTCCACACACAGCAGCAACTTGGTAAGGAATATAAATCATCTACTTGTAGAACATGGCTCCCTTCAGTAACATCCCTGTGTGTGCTCCTCCACTCCCAATTGCTGTTCTGTGTATTTTCCTGCCATTTCCTTTCTTCTCTCCCTGATCGGATACTTGCAGCCACCCTCAACTCTGATACATACTAACTTGAACTTTCCTCCCGAACATGCCTGTTCCTTCCACCCTTCACTGAGCCAGTACATGTCATCCTGTTGCTCTTCCCTCCCCATTCTGGTACCTACTTACTTGCTCTTCCCACTTCTCTGCTCACTCACTTTTTTTTAATGCAGTATTCTTTCATGTTTAACAGAGTGGAAGAATCCAATATAAATGTCACACTGGGTGTTGTAAATTTTAGGAAAATCCACCAAAACGTTGTGTATATGTAATTTCAGAATGACTGACCTGACCATATCCTGTTTTTGCTTTTCTAAAGGGAGGACAGGACATTCTGTCAATGATGGGACAGCTCATGAAGCCAAAGAAAACAGAAATTACAGGTATGGTAGCCCAATTGAAAGTACAGTGATTTTACATAATCAAAACCAGCCTATTGGGTTTATTTCATGTTTACATGATTTTCTATTAGACCTTAAGTATGAAGATCCAAATTACAGAAAGATCCATTATCCGGAAAACACCAGGCTCTGATCATTCTGGATAACAGGTCCCATACCTGTACAATGCTAGAAATCCGCAGTGTTGTTTTACCATAATCAGCCCATTTCAAACCATTGTTTCACTAGTCGGTGAATAATAATTCTTATGTATGCATTATTGCAATTAGGGATGCACCGAATCCAGTATTTTCGATTCGGCTGAACCCCCGAATCCTTCGCGAAAGATTCAGCCGAATCCGAACCCTAATTTGCAAATGCAGATAAGGGGTGTGAAGGGGAAAACATGTTTTGTGATAAAAAAAAGTTGCGTGATTTCCCTCCCTGCCCCTAATTTGCATATGAAAGTTAGGATTCAGATTTGGTTCGGCCAGGCAGAAGGATTCATCCGAATCCTGCTAAAAAAGGCTGAATCCCAAATTGAATCCTGGATTCGGTGCATCCCTAATTGGAATATTAGTCTCTCTTTACGACAGTAGGTAGAGTGTATTTGTCAGTGTAAGCCACATTTAAAGGGAATGAAAAAATCATCTTTTTGCCTAATAAAAGAACCTAATTCTCAGCAACTTTGCAATGTACGTTCATTGCAAATTCTCTATGGATTTTAAGTTATTAGTAAATGTATTGCTATTGAAAGCAGTTTGTCTGTCCCTTTCTATTCTCTGTCCTGGTGGCTCAGACTGTTGATACAATGTAAGACAAGGCAGCGGATTAACAGACCTGTCTTTGCTGCTGGGGAACTAAGACTTTTGCAACATTGTTTAAAAAGTAACAACCAGGAGTTAAGCAAATGTGGCAATTTGGAGGTTGACTTGCCCTTTAAATTTTTGTATCTCCCATTGACTAAAACAGCGATTCGGCAGTTTTGAAAGGAGTATGATAAATATAGAAAATCGAATTCGATTTTTTTTAAAAAAAAACTCGAATCCAATTTGAACAATTCTCTAGTTGAATTTGACAATTTTGGCCATAAAAAACCTTGAAAATTCTAATTTTCAATTTGACCCTTGCTGTGTTTGGGATCAGTCATATTCAGTTTCTGTGCCATATATAATAATAATAATAATAATAATGTTACAGTAATACAATTTTCTGTTAATATTCTAGATAAGCTGAGAGGGGAAATCAACAAAGTAGTGAACAAGTACATTGATCAAGGCATAGCTGAACTTGTCCCGGGCGTGCTGTTTATAGATGAAGTGCACATGTTGGATATAGAATGTTTTACATACCTCCACCGCGCTCTGGAGTCATCCCTTGCGCCCATTGTCATCTTCGCTACCAATCGTGGTAACTGCATCATTAGGTAAGTACCCGACCCGAAGTCAAACTATATCTCCCTTAAAGGAACAGTAACACCAAAACATTAAAGTGTTTTATTTCTGTTTTCCCTAATGCTTTTCACAACTGTGTTTAGTTTAGTCATGCAGACCTTTGTTCTTCACTGGCTCCCAACAGATTCAATGCTATAACTTTGTATAGTGCCCTGGGCGCTGCTCCCATTCATGATTGTCCTCCTACTGTGGCATAGATTTCCAAGACTGTCTCAGTGGGTATGGTTGTGATGTTTTGGGGGCATTCCGTGCCCTTGTGGTTTCCAAGTTGTGGAACACACTAGATTGTCGGTGGGTTTTCTGCTTCCAGAGATCATAAGGCTAAAGGAAAGCTATACTCCCCGATCAATGTAGGTCTCTATAAAAAGATATTGCATGAAACAGCTCATATGTAAAACCCTGCTTCATGTAAATAAATAGGGACGGGCGAATTTTTTTCGCCTTGTTTTGCTGAAAAAATGACGTCCATGGACTTGTATGGCGTTTTACGTCAAAAAAAAAGATGCGCCTCAAAAAATTTTGCCGCACGAAATTTTTTGACACCCATAGACTTTAATGGGTGTCTACGTCGTTTCACCTACGCCAAATTTTTGACGAAACGGGCAAATTCGCCCATCCCTATAAAAAAACCATTTTCATAATATACTTTTTTAGTAGTATGTGCCATTGGGTAATCCTAAATAGAAAATTGCCATTTTAAAAAATAAGGGCCGCCCCCTGGGATCGTATGATTCACGGTGCACACAAACAAACCATACTTGCTAGGTCACATGAGCCAATTAACAGACAGAGTTGTGTCTTTTGTTTCCACACTTCTTCCTGTTGCTCAAGTGTTCATTTTGGGGGTAAAGTTTTCCATTAAATGCCCCATTCAATTCTCCCTAGTAGTAGCCTGTTCTACTCCTGGCTGAAAAGAAAAGAGAATAGAAATGTTCTTTGCATACACAGCATGTAGAATACGTGAGCTCTGCAAGATGTTGAGCAATGGGGCTCACTGCACAGGAAAACCAATCAAGCAGCTGGTGTTACAGCAGGGTACCCCAGGTAATAGAGCTGGTTTGTCCACTGTAGGAAGATCCATGAAGGGCTGAACCAAGGGCTGCTGTATCAGCACATAAACTGGTGTAGGCTTAGTTAACCACAGCTGTACTTAAGGCTGGACAGTGGTAGCCCATGGGCATAAAATGCTGGTTTAGGGAAGATATAAACCTTGTTTAAATGTGCCCATCTTTGGATTGAAACATCAGGAAAATCCCAGAACCAAGAATGCTCCAAGTTTGCAAATCTTGAAAGTAAAGTTCACCTTTATACAAGCCGTTATGTTGCAAAGAGAACTATATTAAGTGGCTTGGCTTTGCACCGGCATTTTTTTTTTTTTTTTTTTTAATTTGACATTTTAGTCTATCTCCAAAGTGAAAACAAAATGTCACCTGGTTGTTAAGAGTAGTGACCCTGGCAACCAGAAATCAAATTGATTGTGACAATTTTTATTTATTCAGTCTGTTTGTCTAGCCCCTGTCACTTCAGTCTGACATTTAGATAAATGCCGGGTTGGTCTTAAATGCAGAACCGGAGAGCTGCAAAAGAAATGTTAAATTGAAAACCTAAATTAATAATGTAATTGCACATAAATTGTATTTACCCAAACCTCTGGTAAATCTGTGAACCGCTGATGCATAGTGTGATGCACCAACATATTCTACAGCGCTGTACAATAAGAAGTACTGGCAAAGATAAATAAGATACACCTTTGTACAGGGTTGTAGCATATCTGCCTCCTAAACTGACAGATGCTAGCCCATACCTGACTCTTTTCTATGTGTTTCTATTCCCTTCACTGGGGGAATCTGTTTACTCAAAGCAATTAAATGAGAGAGAATATTTTTTTTTAGATAAAAGTGCCTTGCTCTGGGTATGGGATAGTTGTGGATACCCATTCATGCATCTGACGCCATCTGGTGGAAGACTAGTAGAAGCAGGAAAAAAATATCTATTGCTACTGTGGTATCTTCAAATTGTGAAATTCATATTAATAATGGTTTAACCCCACCGTGAGTCCAGCCTGATGCTGCAGTTTTATTTATGTATAAATACAATGTGTGTATATTATATATAAAGTCCAGCGCAACATATCCAACAACAAAACATGGGCGATAGAGCAAATAAAATATGGAGGGCCAAGGCAGCACTCACAAGACTTTAAAGGATTGCCAAACAAAAAAAAAAAAAAGAAAAGTGAGTAATAAACTTTCTGCTCTGGTGCTCCCATAAAGATATAGAATCTCCTTTGAGAGAGAGAGAGTAATGGTGCACTCGTGTAGTAATACAAAAAGAAGTTTCTCAAGACTAACTGCAAAGGTGAAGTTTATTGATCAAGCATTTTGGTTCCACGCAGGAACTTTCTCAGGGATTAGATTTAATATTGCAGATATATATTTACTGGATATGAAAGCGGAGAGTGTAAGTGTTTTTTTTCCAGTTATTGCTGATAGAAGTACTTGCCTCCCTAAAACCCCGATGTCCATATTTTAATTATAAACGCCATTTATAAAATCTGGCCACAGTGGGGTCTACACACACTAGGTGACTTGCTTAAGGACGGAATTATACACCCCTGGAACAAAATAAAACGTGCTCAAATCCAGGAAGCTCTCCCCTGGCAGGACAGGCTACCAATACCCAATTTCAGGGGAACACCATGGACCTCACAACTACTAAGATAGACTCAGCTCTTAGAGCTACCTCCACAAGGAGACTTGTCACCACGCTATATTCGCTTCTCTTAGCTACAATTAAGCCTCCATTTAATGCAGCGGGTTTAGCCTGGAGCAGAGACTTTCCAGAGTTGGAGGACGAGGACTGGGAAGAGGCAACTCACTGGGCTTATGACTACTTGGTCTCAACCAGAGATAAACTGATCCAATTCAAAATCCTACACAGTCTCCACTTAAAGGAGAATTCAACCCTAAACTTAAAAAAGACCCTAGACCCGCCTCCCCCAGCCTAAGTGTTACCCCGGGTAAATGCCCCTAACGTTTTACTCAGGCCCGGACTGGCAATCTGTGGATTCTGGCAAATGCCAGAGGGGCTGCTATAAGGTCCCATAGAAAGTCAGTATTTAATGGGCTGGTGGGGGCTGTTTGGGCCTCTGTGTACCTGAAATGGCAGGGCCTATTTTGATTCTCAGTCCTTGGTGCAGATTCAGGCATCGGAGTTCACGGACGACATCTTCAGGCGATTCGGTAATTTTCGTAATGAGTCCGGCGATTCGGCAATGTTCGTGAGTTTCAGTGCATGCGTAGTTGTTGCGAAACAGAAAATGGCTCCAACTACGCATGCGCCGACACGCCGGTCTCATTCCGAAGAGAAGAAGATGGCACCTGGGAACTCCGATGCCTACATCGGCACCTGGGGTAATTAATACGTACGGGGCATTTGCCCGGGGTAACACTTAGGCTGGGGGGGGAGGGGGGTCTATGTATTGTAGGGTGGTAGGGGTTTTTTAAGTTTAGGGTTGAATTCTCCATTAACCCCCAACTAGACTGTTCTGTATGAACAAACGCGACTCACCTACACCTTATTTGGTCATGTCCCCGAATCCAAGCCTTCTGGTCTAAAGTCCTCATATATATCCAGGACAAGACAGCACTACCTAAACTGCTAAACCCCCCCCCCCCCCCCCCAAAGCATGCCTCCTTGGTGTATTGGACTAGGTCACCACATGGGCGGCCATGAGAATACTATTCCTTAACTTACTGTTCTATGCCAGGAAATTATCCTCCTGAACTGGATGTCCCCCAACCCCCCCACACTCAATGGCTGGCTAAACTTTCTAAAAGCAATACTCCCCCTGATATAACTCACCTATGCTGCAAGAGGTTGTCCCCAGAAATTTGACCTGGTGTGGGGAGACCAGCTGGAAGCCACAGAGGAACCTTAAATCTCAGAGATGCCAAGCTAGTAAGGGCACAGCCATATATACCACTGTTATGGCTGCCTATGGGTATTGGGTACAGAACCGTAGCTAAACTCGTCACTTCAGCGAATACTAATGTACGGGAACTATGAATGCATATGATGTACTGAGATTACTATAATGATTATGGAACTATGAATGTTTTATTGTTTGGTTTGCTATAATAATGCAAAATAACCTTAAAAAAAAAAAACGCCATTAATCCCATAGAGCAGGAGTCCCCAACCTTTTTTTACCTGTGAGCGACATGCAGATGTAAAGTTGGGGAGCAACACAAGCATGAAAAATGTTCCTGGGGTGCCAAATAAGGGCTGTGACTGGCTATTTGGCAGCCTCCATGTGAATTACCAGCATATAGGAAGCTCTGTTTGGCAGTACACCTGTTTTTTTTCTGCAACCAAAATTTACCTCCAAGTCTGGAATTCAAAAAATAAGCACCTGCATTGAGGCCACTGAGAGCAACATCCAAGGGGTTGGTGAGCAACATGTTACTCGTGAGCTACTGGTTGGGGACCACTGCCATAGAGTAATGCTGTTCAGTGAGTGCGCTGCATCTCAACATAGTAATATAATACACGCTGGGGCTCATTATAAACACTGGGCAAATTTGTTGGCCAGATGTCGATTGGCAGGGTAAAAAGTCCTGTTGGATCGTGGCTACATATTTTCGTTGATGCTTTCCTGTGATCTGACTGCCTGTTTGGCCTACATTCTGATCTAATCATTGGGCCCTAAGGCCCACGATCGGATCAGCCCAATATGGCCCACCTCAATGTGGGCATATCAGGGAGACATCGCCAAACAACAGGATCTCCCTGTGTATGGCCACCTTTATTTGTTATCTACTTGGAGCTGATACAACAGTGATGTCATTTATGTGTAACCTTGTTTTAAGGCAAGGATCGATTACCGGTACCTTTGAATCAGAAAGGTGGTGTGGGGATGAGGTAGATCCCAGCAAGTCTACAATCCACTGATTTCTCATAGCCCACTATATGGAAGTGTACTGAGTACATATATGTACTCTATATCTGGCATGGTCTGGAAGGTTAAAGGAGAAGTAAACATTAAAAATTAATATAGCTAAAAATGGCATATTTTATATATTGAACTTATTGCACCAGCCTAAAGTTTCCGCTTCTCAGTAGCAGCAATGATCCAGGACTTCAAACTTGTCACAGGGGGTCACCATCTTGGAAAGTGTCTGTGACACTCACATGCTCAGTGGGCTCTGAGCAGCTGTTGAGAAGCTAAGCTTAGGGCTCGTCACTAACTATCCAGCAGAAAATGAGGTTGGTATGTAATATAAGCTGATGCTACAGGGCTGATTATTAAATTCTGATGCTAATTGCACTGGTTTCTGTGCTGCCATGTATTAATTATCTGTATTAATTACTAATCAGCCTTATATTGTGACATTTCTATTGTATGTGTACTGTATATTGTGAGTGGGTCCCTAAGCTCAGTAAGTGACAGCAGCACAGAGCATGTGCAGTGAATCAGCAGAAAAGAAGATGGGGAGCTACTGGGGCATCTTTGGAGACACAGATCTTTACTGCTAAAGGGCTGTGGTTGCCTTGGGCTGGTACAGAAGCACAAAATATAATGTACAACATTTCTAGCTACTTCTTTAGTTAGGCTTAAGTTCTTCTTTAATGGATGCAAATTCACACTCACCCCAGTATCCAGAATTGATATTTCGAGATCAAGTTGTGTTCTTAGGATTTAAAAATTTCCAAATCTTACATGTATTTTGTTATAGGGGCACAGAAGATGTGGCGTCTCCTCATGGCATACCCCTGGATCTCCTGGACAGAGTGATGATCATACGTACCATGCTGTATACACCGCAAGAAATGAAGCAGGTACGAACATATCAATGGGTTCCTATAGGAAAGGAGAGAGTCGCTGACCCCTGTCCTGCACCCACATGCCAAATATGTTTTGATTGACCTCTGTGCTGAATTCTAAAGGGTGATGTTGGTCAGAAACCTTCTGCAGTCCTTCCCAGCACCCACTACAAATCTTCGTGGCTTTAGAATTCTCTACTTGTAACAGGCCGTCTATATAAAGTTTCAGGAGAGCTCGCAGGCAGTGCTTTTCCCAGGTTTAATTTCAATAGGCGCCTCCTGCTATCTTGTTTACCGAGCTGCCAAAGTGAAAAATACCTGTATTATATGAGACTTGCTATCTCAGCAGTACAACACACAACATCATTATCCAGACTGCTTCTTATCACTCAGCAGCGAGCGTGGGCTTCTGGGAGTGTTGTGCCACCTTCCTCCAAGTCTCCGTCCCATGCGTTCCCTTCCTCTAGTCTTTAATGATATTACTAACAAGGCTTTGAGCCTGGAAATCCTGCTGCTGCTCTAGGACTATATTCTAATACACTGGAAATGAGTAAATGTGAAAGGGGCAAGGTGTGTGGCCACCTAACAGGGACTTTCAAGCACTGAGCTTGGACCGATTTAATAATTCTACGGCATAATGGAAAATAACACCGGCTGAAGCAGGAGACTGTAGAGTAAAACATGTAATTTTTTTAGGATGTAGCAATTGCCGCGCTGCGTTTTTTTTAATTTTTTTTTTTCATTTATCACTTGTGCTGCAGCTTGAAATCATTTTAGCATTCATAACCTGGGATCTGTTACGTGATGAAAATGAATGTAGGACAACATTACAATAAAGAAATGACGGCCTGTGCCAGCTGATTTATAACTTATTTTAAAAACTGTTTGGAACCTTATGGTTCATGGTAGCAATGTTTAACCCATTCACAACCAGCATGGCTTAAATATTTATGAAGCATTTTCATTTCATTCTTTTCCTATTATAGAGAACTTTATCTAAATTAAATGACTGCTCCAGGCGTAGGCTGTGCATATATGTTGGCTCTTTAAAGGGCATGTAAAGTCTAAAATAGAATAAGGCTAGAAATGCTGTATTTTGTATACTAAATATAAACATGAACTTACTGCACCACAAGTCTAATCAACCAATTGATTTATGCTTTCAAAGTTGGCTACAGGGGGTCACCATCTTGTAACATTGTTAAACATCTTTGCAAGACTAAGACTGTGCACATGCTCAGTGTGGTCTGGGCTGCTTAGGGATCGTCATAAACAAAGCTGCTTGAGTTCTGCATGGCTTTGAAGTAAGGCGGGGGCTCCCCCTGCTGTTCATAAGTATGATTGTTTCCCTGCTCAACAGCTAGGGACCATCTGACAATTCCTATCCACAGCAGTAAATGAAGGGAGAATTTCACTGCATACAGTCAGGTTTCTTATAAAAACGGTACACATTTTTAATTAAAGTATATTGGAGATAGGTTTCTTTTTCATTTAAGAAAGTAAAAATGGGATTTTTTTTTTTTTTTGCCTTTACATGCCCTTTAAGGGATAATTCACCATTAAAGGAGAACTAAAGCCTTACTAAAGAAGTCGCTAGAAATGTTGTACATTATGTTTTGGGCTTCCGTACCAGCCCACGGCAACCACAGCCCTTTAGCAGTAAAGATCTGTGTCTCCAAAGATGCCCCAGTAGCTCCCCGTCTTCTTTTCTGCTGATTCACTGCACATGCTCTGTGCTGCTGTCACTTACTGAGCTTAGGGACCCACTCACAATATACAGTACACATAGAATAGAAATGCCACAATATAAGGCTGATTAGTAATTAATACAGATAATTACTACATGGCAGCACAGAAACCAGTGCAATTAGCATCAGAATTTAATAATCAGCCCTGTAGCATCAGCTTATATTACAGACCAACCTCATTTTCTGCTGGATAATTAGTGACGACCCCTAAGTTTAGCTTCTGAACAGCTGCTCAGAGCCCACTGAGCATGTGAATGTCACAGACTCTGCAGTTTTCAGCTGGGCTGGACCTAGGGGTAGGCACGTGCCAAGGCTTCACAATTTAAAAGCAGCTCAGCGCCTATGGCAACGGAGAAACCAGAAACAAAATATGGTGTAGTATGTTCAAGTTCCTTAGCACCCTGTGTATTCCCTTTAAAAACCTTCCATTACTTAGAATGGTGCACAGATGCTTATTCCAAAAACCTTCACCAATTTGGCCAAAGTGCCTACTTACAAGACAGTAGTAAATTGTAAACACACACAATAGAGTATTTTCCCCAACACAGGGTGCTATCTAAGGAACTTCAACATACTACACCATATATTGTTTCTGGTTTCTCTGTTACCATAGGTACCATAAGAGCTGCTATTAAATTGTTAAACTCATGTACAGCTGAGAGACTGGGAAAAGATAGGCATGGGAAACAAGCCTGAAGGACTAACTATTCTTAATCATTATTTTTTACAGGGATGCACTGAATCCAGGATTCGGTTTGGGATTCGGCCTTTTTCAGCAGAATTTGGATGAATCCTTGTGCTTGGACGAACCAGATCCAGATTTGCATATGTAAATTAGGGGAGGAAAGGGAAGTCACGTAACTTTTCATCAAAAACCAAGGAAATAAAAAGTTTTCCACATTTTCCTTCCCCACCCCTAATTTGCACATGCAAAATAGGGTTTGGATTTAGTTCAGTATTTGGCCAAATCTTTCACAAAGGATTCGGCTGAATCCCAAATAGTCGATTCGGTGCTCCCTAATTTTTTATTTATTGTATATGTGCCAAGGGTGCAGTGCTGGCAGGGTCACTACAAACATGCTGCTTCTGTCTGTCTACCCCTAGTACTGGTCCCTGGTCAGAGAAAGAGGGTATGGGCCCTGACAAGCTTGTCACTAAAAACCCATCACCTCTCTTTGTTGTCACATGAGTGTGTGAGGAGGGGGGGGCTGAATAACGGCTTTGTCTAGGGCGTCCTGCAATTGTGGCCTGGCACTGATAGCTAGGGTCCAATTTACCCTAGCAACCACTCAGGGGTTTAAATAAGAGACTGGAATACAATGGGAGAGGCCAGAATAGAAACATATTTAATAAAAAGTAGGGGTCCACTATAACCATTTTTTCTTAAAGGACCAGTAACATCATTTTTTTTAAAAAAAATCGTTAGTATACAACGAAAAAAAACACAGACAAATTAAACGTTGAAATCGCTAAGTCTTTATTAAGAAATAATTTACTGAAACTCCGTTTGCGCTCCTCTTTAGAAAAGGCAATCCATAGTGCGGCGCTCCATTTCTCCTCCCTGCCTTCCTTATAGGAGATAGCCAGGGAGGAGAAATGGGGCGATTGTCGCCCTGTCTCTTTTCTAAAGAGGAGCACAAGCAGAGTTTTGGTAAATTATTTCTTAATAAAGACTTAAGGCTTTAATTTTTCTTTGTGGTTTTTTTTTTTTTTTTCATTGTATACTAACGATTTTATTTTTTTTAAATTGATGTTACTGGTCCTTTAATACTGAATCCTTAACAAGGATTAGCAAATCAATCAATGAAAAGAATGGCTGTTGTTTCTTTTTTTCCATTTCTGCTTGAGTTGTTTTTCTTTCCTCCTGGCTATAATCTGAATAAGAGTCTCGGCATTTATTATCTGCTCTGTTTGTCCCTGGATTTCTAATTTCCCCTTAAATAACTATATAAAAATATAAAACTAGATCTGGAAAAGGCCATGGATTACAGTGCTGGAGTAATGCCATTGGCTCTTCTAGGATCCTGCTATATTTGCTGGCAGAGACTTAATAATTGGGGTGTTTCTGTGTTTTAGATCATTAAGATCCGAGCTCAGACAGAGGGGATTAACATCAGTGAAGAGGCCTTGAATCACCTCGGAGAAATCGGTACCAAGACGACATTAAGGTAAGTGATACAAACCGGTATCATGTCAGTCTCACACGGGAGCTTCTAACAGGGCCGACTGCATGAGAAATATCCTTGGGGCCCAGCAGTGCTCAGGTTAGACAGATGGGAACTGTCAGGCATCTAAATAGCACATGTGCTTTAATCACACTCTGATGTCATCGGAAAAGCCTCAGTACTTGCCTTATTGCTTCGTCTGGTTACTTGCTTCCATCACATCCCATCAGTCCTCTCCACTGTGTTTACTATATTCAGTGAATGGTTATGAACAATGCATTAGATTAACCATTTATACACTAAGGGGGGAGGGGTAGAATAATATTTACATTTATTTGATATGACGGAAACTGGAAACACAGAGGGAGAATACAAATCATGCATTCCAAAGCAATGACCTTTACATAGAACATTAAAGGAGTTGTTCACCTTTAAATTAACTTTTAGTATGATGTAGAAGTAATAGTCTGATACTATTTGCAATTGGTTTAAAGTTTTTATTATTTGTCGTTTTTGAGTTATTTCGCTTTTTATTCAGCAGCTCTCCAGATTGCAATTTCATATATCGTTGCTAGGGTCCAAATTACCTTCGCAACCATGTACTGATTTGAATAAGAGACTGGAATAGAAATAGGAGTAATAAAAAAGTAACAATACATTTGTTTTAGGGTAAGTCCACACTGGGCGTTTTGGGGAGATTTGGTCGCCTGGCGACTAATCACCTAGTTTTCCGAAGTTGCCCTGTGGGGAAACTTTGGGTGACTTCGGAAAACGAATTGCCGCGTGTGATTAGCGCCGGCGTTTTTTCATTGGGGCGATTTGGTCTCCTGCCGATTAGTCGCCAAGCGACCAAATCTCCCCAAAATGCCCTGTGTGGCCTGACCCTTAGATTGGGTCAGTGACCCCCATTTGAAAGCTGGAAAGAGTTAGAAGAAGGCAAGTAATAAAAAGAGAAAAAATAAAGGCCAATTGAAAAGTTGCTTAGAATTAACCATACTGTAACATACTAAAAGTTAATGTCAAGGTGAACAGATTGGCGCACAGAGCATTGTTAGGAAGTTCCAGTGTGGTGTAAAAATGCCAAATAAGCATTAATATAGAAAATCCTATAAAACGCAATATTTTACATGCTAATATCCACCAGAAAATGTCTGAATGCATGTTTTCCTGCATAAGAGCCAACACGCCAGGACGAATCAAAATCTATTAAAATATGGGTGTGGATTATAGCACGGACGTGGCGTATGAATATAGAGTATTTGAAGGTGGTTAATGAAATTACATGACCGCTTCATTCCACCTAATTGTGACATCATTACTGAATTCCTGCAGTACCGTTCTTATTAATGCCTTTTTGTTCGTATTTGTTGTAGGCATTTTGTGGTGAGTCATTTGTTGATCCAGAGACTAGTCCGATTTTGGAGTCAGGAAGGAATTTATTTCCCCCTCTGAGGCAAATTGGAGAGGCTTTAAACAGGGTTTTTTGCCGTCCTCTAGATCAACTGGCAGTTAGACAGGTTAAAATAGAGTTTAAAGGTTGAACTTGATGGGACGTGTGTCTTTTTCAACCTAACTTACTATGTTACAGATATAAATGCCCAATGCTCGATTGCTGTGGTTTGTTGTTTTTGCACATCGCAGCCTTATGCAGCAATGCATGGGATGTTATTGATGTAACGTTGTAGTGAAACATTAATAGTGCAAGGGTTTGTTAGAGAGTGGAACAAATCATGGGTTGTTTTCGTCATGGCTGATTCACACACTTAAACATGCTTATAATGTCCGCATGCGTTTACACACCGTATGACAATCCCAATAACACACTAAAATGTGAAGGAATGTATCTGCTTAGAATTCCCGTCTGCATCCCTTTTTACTATACAGAACTCAATATTGTAATTAATGTCCTATCAAATGAGAGTGCGGGAGACAAAAGAAAGAAAATGAACATTTAGTATTATCGTTGAACTGTTCTCACACTCATTTATAGTGAAGCGTTCTACTTGGGTTCTGCATGTTTGTTCCATTGATTTTTCTCTCCCTCCGGTGTCATTGCAGGTACTCTGTTCAGCTGCTCACCCCGGCTAACCTGTTGGCCAAGATCAACGGCAAAGACAGTATCGAAAAAGAGCACGTGGAAGAAATTAGTGAACTGTTTTATGATGCAAAGTCCTCTGCCAAAATCCTCGCCGAACAGCAAGAAAAGTTCATGAAATGAGAAAGGAAGGGTCTCTGTAGTGGAGCAAAAGCACCTCAATACTGCACAGGGTTATATTTATATCGGAAGGAGTAAACCTGCCCATCGTCTGCATTCCCTGATATGGGAGAGTGAGGCTCCGAACTGATATAAACCTTTCACCAGTTCGTCGAATCTCAACATATTTTTTTTTTTGATATAGAAAATACTGTTTATAATATGTTTTTCATTAAAACCATCAAATGGGAGTAATGCTCTCTCTTTCCCTCCTTTAGTGCTCTTGTGTCTGTGTAGCATTCACTTTCAATGTAACTTTTAGGGGCCGATATTCGACTGGGAATTGAAATCCTTCGACTTCGAATATCGAAGTCGAAGGATTTAGCGCAAATAGTGCGATCGTACGATCGAAGGATTATTCCTTCGATCGAACGATTAAATCCTTCGAATCGGACGATTCGAAGGATTTAAATCCAATGATCGAAGGAATATCCTTCGATCAAAAAAAGTTAGCCAAGCCTATGGAGACCTTCCCCATAGGCTAACATTGACTTCGGTAGCTTTTAGATGGCGAACTAGGGGGTCGAAGTTTTTTTAAAGACAGTACTTCGACTATCGAATGGTCGAATAGTCAAACGATTTCGAAGTCGTAGTCGAAGGTCGAAGTAGCCCATTCGATGGTCGAAGTAGCCCAAAAAAAACTTCGAAATTCAAAGTTTTTTAACTTCGAATCCTTCACTCGAAGTTAGTGAATCGGCCCCTAAGTGTGTTCTAGAATGGCTAATTTTAAGCAACTTTTCTATTGGTCTTTTTTTCTTTATAGTTTTTGAATTATTTCTCGGCTTCTGACTCTTTCCAGCTTGAAATGGGGGTCACTGACCCTATCTAAAAAAAAAACATGCTCTGTAAGGCCACAAATTTATTTCTACTATTTTTTTTTTTTACAATTGGGTGTAGGCATTGTTAAATGTAATAGGTGTTGTATGGACCTATGGTGGAAATAAGAAAGGGCTGTCCTTGGCTGGAAAACGCTTTGACAGACAAGTATGGGATACAAAAGGGTAAAGGCATTTTCACTAGTGGTTTGAGTTGTGTGCAGATGGATTTGGGGTTTCTGGCACGTTTTGGAAAAGACTTGCTGGCTTTATTTCCCCTTTAAAACACTGATGGTAGTGTAAATGTGAATATAAAGAATGAGAGGTGGAGAGAGAGAGCAATGTTCCCCCCATGTTTTGTTATTCTCCTAAACAGTCGCAATTATCAAATCCATCTCCGTGGTGAAGTTTTTACAGCCAAATGGCCAGGATGGGTAAGCAGCTTGCCCAATTTGTTATGTCCTTGGAGCAGGGGCCCGCCGAAAAGGGACATATTTGTTACATCTTATCAGCCTGACACCTAATCTAGCAACAATTACAGCAGACACATATATCCTGAAATTTCCATTGCACCACGGAAGGGAGAAATGCGATGGTAAGTTGGCGCTGGAGGAGAGGGCTGTGAATTCTGCATACAGCAAATGAGATTGTGGCCCATCAGAGGGAGAAAATTGGGTCAGTTAATTTAAAGCCCGGGAAGCAGAAGGTATATAGTGTATTAAAGCAGAAGTATCACACAGAGAACAGTGCTCATTGCTGGGATATTAGTGTTACGATGTGGACATGAAATCTAATACACACTCATGGCTTTTTAGATGTCTTTCAGTGACCCCCATACGTGTTTATAAAATCTTAGTTACCATTAGGGGGGGTTTTCTCCACTGCTGTATATCAGCCAGAAGTTAAGACCCTGAAAAAGCATCTGCCACCTCCAGGGCCGCCATTAGAAATCACGGGGCCCCGTACAACAAAATTTTTGGGGCCCCCTGGGCCCCGCCCACACTGACGACCAAGCTCCGCCCCATATCCCGCCCACATCGCAGTTAAAAGACCACACAGACATCAGCGCTAAAAAAGTAACCCCCCCCCCCCCCCACACAAGTTGTAAAAAGCTATTGATGGTCAGGGCCCCCTTATAAAAACAAATTGGGGCCCCAAAAAAAAAAAAATTTACATTTTTTTTTTTTTTTTTAAAAACATTGGTGGCAGGGGCCCCCTTATAAGTTAAAAAAAACTTGGGGCCCCAACAAAAAAAAATGTAAAAAAAACTAAAAAATAAACAAACATTGGTGGCAGGGGCCCCCTTATAAGTTAAAAACAAATTGGGGCCCCAAAAAAAACTTTAGAAAAAAAAAATTTTTTTTGAAAAAAAAAAAACTGGTGGCAGGGGCCCCCTTACAAGTTAAAAACAAATTGGGGCCCCAAAAAAAAATAAAAAAAATTAAAAATTTTTTTTTTGAAAAAAAAAAAAAACTGGTGGCAGGGGCCCCCTTACAAGTTAAAAAAATTTGGGGCCACCAAAAAGAAAATTAATTTTTTTTTAAAAAAAAAAAAACAAAAAAAAACAATGGTGGCAAGGGGCCCCTTACGAGTTAAAAAAAAAATTGGGGCCCCAAAAAAAAAGTTTAAAAAAAAGATTGGTGGCAGGGGCCTATAGAATATTAAAATAATACATTGGTGGCCAGGGGATTAAAAAAAAAAAACACAAACTGGTGTTCAGTAGAATTGAACTCATGGCTTCAGTACTTCAACTTCGCCTCCTTTCGTGACTTCGGGTCTTTTCACCGCTTCAGGACTTCAGTTTCGGCTGTTTTCGTGACTTCGGGTCTTTGCGCTGCTTCAGGACTTCGGCTTCGGCTGTTTTCGTGACTTCGGGTCTTTTCGGCGCTTCGTGACTTCGGCTTTTTCCGTGACTTCGGGTCTTTTCGGCGCATCGGCTTCGGCTTTTCGGCACTTCCGCATTCGGCACTCAAGAGGAATGACGTACGGCTCGGGCGCTCGTAAGGGGGGCCCGGATCTTCAAAAAAATGCAGCGCTACCGGGCCCCCCTTCATGCCCGGGCCCGGTACGCTTGTCCCCCCTGTCCCCCCCTGATGGCGGCCCTGGCCACCTCCCATTGAATTGCTTGAAAGTGTATAACCAGAAATATTCAATAAATCAGCCTGAAACACTACTTTTTAAGTGCAATTCTTTGATATCTAAACAAGTATAATGCACTGGTACGTTCTTATTTTTTTACACAAAATGTCTCCTTTAATGCTCTAAAACGTATATTGCTTACATATGCAATTGGTTAAAAATATCAGTCTCTTGGGTTATTTCTCGCCGATCCCTTCACAGTCTCTCAACTGTAAAAAAAAAAAGTCCAGATCAAACATATATGTATTCCCAGGGGGATATATAATAGGAGATCAGCGCCTGTGTTAACAGAAATTAAAAACAAGCATAGCGTAATACGTCCATTTAAAAGGGATGTCACCCCGTGTATATAATATAGTGAATAAAGTACCCCCTATTGTAAAATATAAGGCTATTAGAAGTTACCGAGGAGTTTCATGACCATATAAAAACACGAGGCCGAAGGCCGAGTGCTTTTATACAGGTCATGGAACTCAGAGGTAACTTCTAATATCCTCATATTTTGCAACAGGGGGTACTTTATTTATTATAATACACACATTTCAGTGAGTCATGTGACAGAAATGACATCAGAACTCACCATTTATAACTGATGACATCAGAACTCACCGTTTATAAGGATATAATTTACAGGATATTCATGGCTTTTGTGTATTATAGCTTATTAATAGGTGTGCTCCCCCTTTCCTTCGGGTAACTGTTAATTATGAAAATGGAAAATAGGTTAAAGGTAAGTGCAGGGAGAGAAGGTGTTTTTCCTATGAAGCGAAATGTATTCCAGGAATAAAGCGCCTCCACCCTCTGTGCGGATTACCTACTTACAAACCACTACTGTGGCATTATTCATGTAGAGAAAAGCCCTTTCTGATTCTTCCTCCAGAGTCGCCACTCCTTCCAGGCTCCGGACCAAAAATGGGAACCAATGATAGAGTAATAACGTTTTTTATTAAAATATAGTTAAGATCAGATAAAAAAATTTACACTCACATTTACCCTCTCGGGTTTTAGCATTCAGTCCAAAAAAGTTTGTGTGTGGTCCCAGGGGATAGTCCTGCCGGCTTGCTCCAGACTCCCTCGTGGTGCCTTTCTTGGGCCGTTATATGCCCCAACCGTGCCTAACGCGTTTCGCTGTAATCGTCAGCTTCCTCAAAGGCGTAATCCATGTTGGTTCCTGTTTTTCTTTTTAAAGGCTCATTCCGGTTCGGTATCTTGACTTCCGCTACTATTTCCGGTTAATGCATTCCAGTTGGTGCGTTCCAGCGCACTCGCTTCCTCTTTGGCGCACCTGACATTGGATCCTCCTTCGTTCCACAAGTTATAGTAAAAGACATACTTTCTTTTTTATGCTAAAGATCTTGCCACTTAAACTTTGTAGGTTCTCACCTTTTTCAATCGTTTGTTTGCAATAAAATATAACAATTTTTATATATACACAATGCATGCGTTTTAACAGCATATACATAAGTCGATTAAAGGGGATCATGGGAAATGTAGTTTCTCCTGTTCCTTCTCCTTTCAAATTTAAACTACCTTGTACTTAGCTTATTTCTTTCTAGTGTCTCCTATACGTTTGACTATGTGCTATTGCTCCATTGTTCTATTTACTCCTTTTGTTAACTCTTTATTATCCAGTGATAAAATTCATTTGGTGTTTTTCTTTAAATGTGCCCCTAATAAATTCTTACTCATTATGTCGTTCTATATTTTTATTTGATTATTTATGCTCTGCCAGGCCTTTACTGCAGCGGCTTTCAGTTGCTGTTTGTTTGTGGGTCTTTCTGCCTGAAGTTTAGTCTTCAACAAGTGAAATGCAGCTCAGTGTTCAGATCAGGTGACTGACTTGGCCATTCAAGAATATTCCACTTCTTTGCTTTAAAATACTCCTGGGTTCCTTTGGCTGTATGTTTTGGGTCATTATGAAACGCCTCCCAATCAATGTGACTGCATTTAGCTGGATTTGAGCAGACAGTGTCTCTGAACAGCTCACAATTCATTCTTGTGCTTCTGTCCTGTGTCACATGATGGATAAACACTAGTGTCCCAGTGCCACTGGCAGCCATGCACGCCCAAGCCATCACACTGCCTCCCAAATGTTTTATACATCATGTGCTATGCTTTTTTCTTGCCATCATTCTGGTAGAGGTTGATCAGTTTCATCTGTCCAAAGAATGTTTTTCCAAAACTGTGCTGGCTTTTGTAGATGTTTTTTTTTTTTTTTAGCAAAGTCCAATCTAGACTTTCTATTCTTGATGCTTATGAGTGGCTTGCACCTTGCAGTGCTCCCTCTGTATTTACTTTCATAGTCTTCTCTTTATGGTAGACTTGGATATGGATACTCTACCTCCTGGAGAGTGTTGTTCGCTTGTTTTGCTGTTGTGAAGGGGTTTCTCTTCACCATGGAAATGATTCTGTGATCATCCACCACTGTTGTCTTCCGTGGACGTCCAGATATTCATCAGTGATTTCTTTCTTTCTCAGGATGTACCAAACTGTAGATTTTGCCACTCCTAATATTGTAGCAATTTCTCGGATGGGGTTTTTCTGTTTTTGCAGCTTAAGGATGGCTTGTTTCACCTGCATGGAGAGCTCCTTTGACCGCATGTTGTTTGTTTACAGCAAAATATTCCACATACAATCACCCCCCTCAAATCAACTGCAGAGCTTTTATCTGCTTCATTGATAATGACATAACAAAGGAATTGCCCACACCTGCCCATGAAATGAATGTTCTGATTGGCTTAATGATTGCCAGAACAATTTGCCCAGGGCCAGAACTAGGGGTAGGCAGAAGAGGCTTGTGCCTAGGCTGCCAAGTTGGAGGGGTGCCAGGCAGGCCTGGGAGTCAAAATAGGCCCTGCCATTCCAAGTACACAGAGGCCCAAACAGCCCCCTACCAGCCCACTATATGGTAACTTTCTATGGAACCATACAGCAGCCCCTCATTTGCAAGAACCCACAGATTGCCAGTCCGGGCCTGGACTGCAAGGCACGGTACCTCTTCTGGTATTCTGGCCACATGCATGTGCATACGCATTTCGGCATGTGCGCTGGTTTAGGAAGAGGCGACCTAGTAGGCTGGGTTGCCTAGGGCACCCAGCCGACTTGGCCTGGCACTGGATTCGCCCATCAATGGTAAACTATATCTGAGGAGACTTTGGACGTATCTTTGCTGTGTAGGCTACTTATATTAACCAATGGCTTTCTGTTCCTTTGTTCACGGTGCGTGCCTTTTGCGAAAGTAAACAATCGTTTAACAAGAATTATCTGATTGTCCCATTCACTGGCCGATTTCATCAGTTCACGAAAATTTTGAAACATTTCTGGGCCATTTTGTTGGAACGATTGTTCGCACTGTGGATGTGTAAGGAGAAGTGTAGGCGATTTTAACAGATTATGTTAAAATCAGCGGTTCCTCAGCACAAAATCTACCTTACTGAGTCTCCAGTATATTGTTAGGGGTTAATCCATTTTACATGAGGTGGGGGGATCCTGTGAGCCCCTTTATTCGCTCGTTGTCCCTATCTGGAGCAGACAGGGGCTGTGTGGAGCACTGGTGGAGTTACTACTAAAAATGAACACATAAATAAATATAATGAAGCCGCTCTCCCCATCCGTCAGAGGCAGCAGGCGGGAGATCGGCGGTATTGATGGTCCTGTCACTTGGCCGCTCCCAACTTTTTGATTAATGTTCTTGAAAAACTTTTTCCCCCGGCTCCTGCTCACCGTGCGCTCCCTTATTAGCCATGTATCTTTCCATCGGCGGGAAAACGTGGAGAGGCGCAGATGAAGAAGTGCGCGGAGGGGTCCTGGGCCGTGTGACAGCGCTTTATTAGAAAAGGTAATAAGTGCAGGTGTTTGTCTCAATACGCCCGCGCCTTTATATTCCCACTGCCCCTCTCAGGCGGGAAGAGATTAACCCTGTGGGAGTGAAAGGCCTGAAACTGCCTTGTATTGCAGCTCTCCGTCCCTGACAGGGTTAATCATATCTGCCTTGCCTTGAACTTAAGGCCCTGGAGCGGGTACAATTTCTCACGGCAAGACAGCACGATTAATTCCTGTTGCCCTCCAAGGGTCCTGCTAGAGCACCGCCAGTCCAGCTGGCCCAGTGCTGATAAGATGTACCTTTTGATTCACTCGTTCTTTGATTGGTCTTTCTGTCACCCACAATAGCTTTCACCGTTTGGGACCTCTCTGCCTGCTTGACTGATCTATCTATCTGCAGGCTTCTCTTTCTCCATTACCAGCCGCCCCCACCCTTCTTTTTTTCCATTCCCTTCTCTCTCCTGCCCTTTGGCTTCCCCCCTTCGCCACCTTACTTTTCCCGCGCGCACCTTGTCCATAACAAAATGGCCTCCCTCCCTCTCCCGCCTCACACTCCCTCAGCGCCACATCTAATAGAAATCCACTGAAGCTTCGTCTGTAATAAAATACATCTGCCAGGCCGCTTCTCCCCGCCAGATAAAGGCCTGTCAGTGTTATTTTGCAATCCTTGGGCAGTTTGATTAATGGTGAAAAGCCAAAGCAAGATCGACTACTGTTTTTTTACAAGGGCTGTCAGCGTGGCTGGGCCTTCACAAAACAGGCCGGTTCCATAACAATGCAGCCTGAGGGAAAGGTTGGAGGGGGGCACACGACAGAGAGAGAGGGGGGCTGTTTCTGTGTGTACCCAAATCATATTAGTCTCCACTAAATATAAATGACTCCAGGGCTATCAGCAAAGTGTCGGGGAGGGGGGGAGGGAAACAGGAGAGTGCTCTGGCACATTGTAATAACTAAATGCAAATAATAAATCATTGTTGAAGGGACATGGCTGATAATATTTTTGTCTCGCTGGTCTCCTGCCATTGCTTCAAAAAGAGGGTGCGGGGAGTCGAGGAAGGGGTAGGATTCGATAGTGAGAGAAGCGACTGGAGCACGTTATTAATCTGTCAGTCACCTCTCGCCGGCCTGTCTCTCTGGCACCCACTACCCCTCAGGAAACACAAGCAATGGACCTAGGATTGCCACCTCTTCTGGAAAAAAATACCATCCTTCCTATAGTCTTGCCTTTTTTCCTATTAATAACATTGGCATCAAGTATCATTTTTACCAGCCAGGCCGGTAACATACAGGCCAGTTGGCAACCCTAAATGGACCCTTTGGTGTACCAGTACCTATAAGCCAACCATCTCCTAATAAAATATATAAACTATCAGTTTCATCATAAAGCACCATTCTGTACTAGTATGGTTCTTAAAAAAATATGGAACAAAAACTTAACCCGCACCCGACCATAACCTGCAAAACTAACCAGGGTTGCCAGGTCTAATTTTCAAAACCAGCCAAAGTCAGCTACAAAACCAGCCCAAAATTACCGTATATACTCGCGTATAAGCAGAGTTTTTCAGCACCCAAAATGTGCTGAAAAACTCAACCTCGGCTTATACGCGGGTCATACGTAGATACGCTCCTTCCGCGGCCCCAGCAGGACTGTCTGTGACTGACTGTCACGATCGCCGCCCGGAGCAGGTCCAGGAGCTCCGGGCGGCGCGTCCTTCCCTGCCGGCGTTCGCTCCCAAAATGGCGGCGCCCATGGCCGCCACGTGGGTAGCGGCGCCGGCCGCTACCCATGTGGCGGCCATGGGCGCCGCCATTTTGGGAGCGAACGCCGGCAGGGAAGGACGCGCCGCCCGGAGCTCCTGGACCTGCTCCGGGCGGCGATCGTGACAGTCAGTCACAGACAGTCCTGCTGGGGCCGCGGAAGGAGCGTATCTCTTTTTTTAAGAACCATACTAGTACAGAGTTTGATATGACCCATGTGGCCCCCCCTCAAGTATCTGATTGGTTACTGCCTGGTAACCAGGGTAACCAGTCAGTCTAAACCAAGAGAGCTGAAAAGCAGGAAGTAGAGTTCTGGCTAGTACATTACACATCCAGTCACTCCAGCCTTTGTACATTACATTTTTGCCTAACTAACTATATTAGAAACATTTTTTATTTTGCACAGACTATCTATATACCCAGTTTTTATTTTTACACTGAACAATTCCTTTAAATTCAGGATCCTATATACTAAACGAAGGTTGTTTCTATGCCCGGCGTGTCGGGGAGGCAGATGCGCGCGCATCTTCAGCTGAAAGGTTAGGAAAGATGCGCGCGCAGAAAGACACGCCGGACATAGGTTGCTGGCAGAAGATTCAGGCAGACACCGTCCCCCTCACTCATGCCCGGCGTGTCGGGGAGGCCCCTCACTCATGCCCGCCGTGTCGGGGAGGCAGATGCGCGCATCTTCAGCTGAAAGGCTAGGAAAGATGCGCGCGCAGAAAGACACTCCGGACATAGGTTGCTGGCATAAGATTCAGGCAGAGACCGTCCCCCTCACTCTTACCGCTGTCTCCTTCTGCCTCCCGCCGCCTCTTCTTTGCTGGGGAACCGTTGCGTACCTGAGTGGGCGGCACCGCGCTGCCCAATCAGCACGCACCATCGGCCATGTTGCTACTCCTCTGTGAGAATTCTAATAGCAGATAGGTAACAACAAGCAATCGGCACAGATTCACTCTACATCCCCACAAATTAGCGTCGCCAGTTGCTGCCTGGGGATGGAGAGTGAATCAGCACCCATCACATTTTGCTGCCTCACTGTTGTTACCATTCTTTCATTAACGATTCTTTAGAGAATCGGGGGTTTACTGGTAAGAGATAACACAGCGTAGAGTCCTGCAGGGGGTCGGGTACCCGCAAAAACCTGCGGTACCTTGCGGGTTGAGGAGAGAAGTTCTGAGTGCGGGAAAATACATGGGTCGGCGGTTCTGCGGGCTTGCGGGTCAGGCTGCGGGTCTTCTCAGTAGCGATATGTACTCCTTTTTTCTGGTCACGGGTACTTTCGATGACTTCACTTCCGGTTTACAATGACAGCACTTCCTGTTTTACTACTTTTTTTCTGATCATGTCTACTTCCAATGATGTCACTTCCGGTTTACAATGACAGCACTTCCTGATTCTTGATGGTCAGCGGGTTGCGGATAAGGTACTTGCAGGTCGGGTCCGGTAGCGGTTCCAAGAGGGTAAGAATGCAGGTTGCGGGACCGGGTTTCGGATTGCAGATTGCGGGTACGGGTCCCAAAAAATGGACCCACGCAGGACTCTAACGCAGCATCAAAAGGAACAGTCAATAGAACTGCTGGAGATTTGTATATTGACACAATACAGTTTATTTATGTTCTCCTTACAGGTTATGGAATTCCTTACAAATAGGTAATAATGAGCAATTTATCAATGTGTTAAAAAAAAGGGACTAGAAAAAAATGTAGCAAAGATGACAGTGATCATTGGTCCATGGAGAGGTCAACTTGTGGCGCTAAACTGGCACAGCTGGTAAGTGTAGGTTGGTATTCTCTGCCTTCTGTAAATCAAAGCAGGTGTGTGCAAATAATTTGCTATTGAAAGAATCAGTGCATAGAGGGGCAATTACAGAAACTAAATAGGTGCTGAGCTTTCAGTGATGGTTTCTGCGCTCCCTCCGTGCGTTGTTACATACAAAACAAGTCATTTCATGAGAATGTGCCATTGTGAGTTTATGATTAGGAGGAGATTGTGTGGAGGGGACATCCAAGGTAAATGCCGAGAATGATTTCTCCTCATTACTCTGAGCCAGATTCAAGGTCAGCTCTCGCCAGTGGAGGAAAGGGGATTTAAGTATCACCAAAGGGGGCGGGGGGGAAATGTTTTCAAAAAGGTCATACGGCTTTAGAAGTCCTCGCCTGAGGAGGCCACTGATTATTGTTATATGTATTACATAGGGTTTTTAGCTTCTCAAGGTGCTCAGTGTCATTTTGCTGGAAGACATGATTATATTGTTGGGCTCAAGGAGGAATGCATTCCTGGTTACCCCAGTGACTGGTTTCCCTGACCTTCCTACGGTTACACATTCATTGGATCTGTGTCTTTTAGTCCAAAGTAACCGACTCTGAACTGCTTGAATACTGATTGGTATTGAGTGATCAGCTGATTGGCGCATAGCATAAAATGATTAGCCAGTTTGACTCTTTGTTGTTTTGACTCTTTAAAGGGGAACAATCGTGAAATCAATAATCACATAAATGAATCAGCACAGGTTGTTCACCTTTGAGATAACTTTTAGTATGATGTAGAGAGTGACATTTGGAGACAATTTGCAGTTGGTTTTCATTTTTTACGATTTGTGGTTTTTGAGTTATTTAGTTATTTTTATGCAGCTGCTCTCCAGTTTGCAATATCATCAATCTGGTTGCTAGGGCTCAAACTATACTAGCAACCATGCACTGATTTGACTAAGAGACTGGAATATAAATAGGAGAGGACTGAATAAAAAGATGAGTAATACAAAGTAGCAATAACAATAAATGTGTAGCCTTACAGAGCATTTGGTTTTTAGATGGGGTCAACGACCCCCATTTGAAAGCTGGAAAGAAGAAGGCAAATAGACCAAATGAAGAGTTGCTTAGAAATAGCCATTTTGTAACATACTATAAGTTAACATAAAGGGGAACCACCCCTTGCTGACTCTCTGGGGCTCATTTATCAAAAAGCTTGCTATTAGCTGTCTAACCCTGCTATATCTCAGAACCCTTTCCTTAGGCACCTCCCTTATCCTACTAATTAGAGATCACCCACCCATTGTAGATCCCATGCTAACCTCATGTCAAACCTGGAAGCAAGTCCTTCATTTGCCCTCGATAATGTGTGGCCTTTAATGCATTTTACCGTTCAAGTCGGATATTGACCTATAAAAGGAATTAAGAAGTGATAAGATTGTCCATGCATTGCATACTTCCTAACCTTAAAAGGGGAATCAATATGCATATGAAAATTTAATGTAAGCTTCATCATACTGAAACGTTCAATAAAATATTCTTTATCATTTCTGAAATAATCAAATGTATCTTCACTATCCCTCTCTCAGCATCTGTTTCTCTTCATTCTGTCCTCATGCAGCAGTTGGGTGTCAGATGAATGATCCAATATATCTTATAGGGGGATTCCTTTCCCAGCAGATGAATTAGAGTTCACTCAAATAACTGATTCCAGTACAAACAAAATCAAACAAAATAACTGCCTTTTGCACAAATTCTGCATATAGAGAGACATGATGTCTGGTGATTTTAATAGAGTGAGCTCTAATACATCTTCTAGGCAAAAGGAGCCCCCCTATAAGATATATTATAGTGATGGGCGAATTTGCGCTGTTTCGCCGAAAAATTAGCGAATTTTGCGCGAAACGGCGAAAAATTCACGAAATGGCGCTGGCTTTTCATTTTTGCAGCGAATTTTCACGGGTGTTTCGCGAATTTATTCGCTGGCGGTGAATCGCGCAAATTCGCCGCGAATTCGCACCTGGCGAATAAATTCGCCCATCACTAATATTGGATCATTCATCTGACACCCAACTACTGAATGAAGACAGAATGAAGAGAAACAGATGCTGAGAGAGGAATAGTGAAGATAAACTTGATTTTTTTCAGAAATGGTACAGCATTTTTAATTGATTGTATTTAGAAATGTTCTTATTTCAGTATGCTGAAGCTAATATTAAGGGGCAGATTTACATAGGGTCGAATATAGATGGGTTAATTAACCCTTGATATTCGACTGTCAAAGTTAAATCCTTCGACTTCGAAGTCGAAGGATTTACCGCAATTCGTTCGATCGATTCGAAGGATTTTAATCCATCGATCGAACGATTTTTCTACGACCAAAAAAATCTTAGAAAGCCTATGGGGACCCTCCCCATAGGCTAACATTGAGGTTCGGTAGGTTTTAGGTGGCGCAGTAGGGGGTCGAAGTTTTTTTTAAAGAGACAGTACTTTGACTATCGAATGGTCAAATACGACGATTTTTAGTTTGAATCGTTCGATTCGAAGTCGTAGTCGAAGTTTGAAGTAGCCAATTCGATGGTCGTGTAGCCAAAAAAACATTCGAAATTCGAAGTTTTTTTTATTCTATTCCTTCACTCGAGCTAAGTAAATGTGCCCCTAAATGTTCGCGATAAGGGGTGGTTCACCTTTAAGTTAACTTTTAATTTTTGTACAATGGCTAATTCTAAGCAACCTTTCAATTGGTCTTCATTATTTTTATTTTTTTTTACTATTTGCCTTTTTCATCTGATTCTTTCCAGCTTTCAATTGATGATCACTGACCCCATCTAAAAAAAAACAAATGCTCTGTAAGGTTACACATTTGTAGTTGTTGCTACATTTTATTACTCATCCTTCTATTCAGACCCTCTCCTATTCGTAACAATGCATGGTTGCTTGGGTAATTAGGACCCTAGCAACAAGATTGCTGAAATGGCAAACCGGAGAGCTGCTGAATAAAAAGCTAAATAAAACAAAAAAAAACCCCACAAATAATAAAAAATTAAAACCAATTGCAAACTGTCTCAGAATATCACTCTCTACATCATACTAAGGGGCAGATTCACTAACCGACGAAAAGTCGCTAGCAACTGCTTTGCATCCATTGCTACACTTCGCCAGGCAAAAATTCACTCAGACAACTCTAATTCACTAAAATGCGAGTTTCGTCCTGGGCGCCGAATACTGGCGACTTTTCAATACCGTTACTTCAGCAATGGGAGCAATTGAAAGTGAAGATAGGCTAGCGTTCATTTCTGCCTAGCGCAAATTGCTTGAGGTCTTGCAATCAGGTTAATTTGCATACGGCTGGAAATTTCAAGTTGAATGAACGTCTTTATGTTATATATTTTGCAGCAAATACATTACATTTACACTGTAAATTAGACAAATCCAGGGAACCTTAATAAAGACAATAGAGTTGTTATATTGCCCTACACATGAGCCCAGTGTATAGTTTATGTTCCATATGTTAGAAAATGTATGGGGGAAACCGGTTACCCTAAAATAAATTTTAAGGACTTTTGCAGGCTATCACTGCGTTTTTTGAACTTTGATGCTTTTTCCACTAACAGAATATGATGTAAGTAACAGAAGATTGAGGAAGATCTATACACTCCATTGCACTTTGCCTGGTCTGAGCTGGTGAAGGCAAGTCTGGCACAAGAGGTAACGTTCAATAAAATCTGTATTTTAGTGAATTTGCGGAGTAACATCCATTCGCCAGAGCGAATTGTCAACTGGCGATAGAGTGCGAATGAGCGCTAGCGTATATCTCTTTCACTAGCAAATTGGCGCCTGCGCCTGTTAGTAAATTGCCAATGTCCCTGTTGGCGGTAACGCTGGCGAATTGTCACCAGCACTTGCCACTTCACCCTTTAGTAAATCTGCCCCTAACAGTTACCTCACAGGTAAACAACCCCTATAAAACAAAAAAAGGTAATTTATCCTCTATATTGTTGCTTGTATATAGGGATGTAGCGAACGGCGGAAAAAATGTTCGCGAACATATTCGCGAACTTGCGTCAAAAATGCGAACGGTTCGCGAACGTCGCGAACCCCATAGACTTCAATGGGAAGGCGAATTTTAAAAGCTAGAAAAGACATTTCTGGCCAGAAAAATGATTTTAAAGTTGTTTAAAGGGTGCAACGACCTGGACAGTGGCATGCCAGAGGGGGATCAAGGGCAAAAATGTATCTGAAAAATACATTGTTGACACAGCGCTGCGTTTTGTGCTGTAAAGGGCAGAAATCACACTACGTCACTCAGGTGATGTTTCTGGACACGGAATGTGAAAAGCTCACACAGCTAGGTGGCACTTGGTTAAAGACTGGGCAAACAATGCCTGCAAGGGCAACGTATACAGTAGTGGGTACGGAATATATTATTGCTGCTGTAAAAAAATCACTCAGGTGATGTTTACGGACACGGAATTATTATTGTTATTTAGACAGAATGTGAAAAAGCTCACACAGCTAGGTGGCACTTGCATACCTCCCAACTGTCCCTCTTTTGACCACTCAACCCCCTGTCCCTCTTTTGTACTGGAAAGTCCCTCTTTTCTCTGAACTGAACAGCCAGAAAAAAAACAGTTTCTAACTTAATTAGCTTTTGGCAGAGAGCTCAGAACAGCTAACAGGTGCAAATAAGATACTTTGTAACAATTTTGACTCTGGTTGGTGCTGGTAGTGGTGAACTACTAGGAGGAGCAGCACACCAGTCCCACTCCCCAACACAGCTAGACTAATAGCACTGGGCTCTTACAGTAGCAAAGTAAAAAAAAACAAAAAAGAAAATAAAAGCAGTCCTTACAAGGACTATTGGGTTACAGGCAGCAGTCAGCAGATGAGAGATCAGCAGCAGGACAGCTGCCCACAGCAGCTACATACAGAGCACTGCAGTAGAAGGTAGATTACTAGTCAGCAAAGCTAACTAACCTAAACTCACTGTCCCTCAAATCCCTGCAGAGTTCTGTCCCTACAATACAGAGCAGTATCAAGTAGATTACTAGCCAGCAAAGCCAACTGTCCCTCAAATCACTAACAGCTCTCTCCCTACACTAGCTCTTCCAAGCACACACAGGCAGAATGAAAAAACGCTGCAGGGCTTCAGTTTATATATGGAAGGGGAGTGGTCCAGGGGGTGTGGGGGTGGTCCAGGAGGGAGAGCTTCCTGATTGGCTGCCATGTATCTGCTGCTTTGGGGTGAGAGGGCAAAAATAAGCGCCAGCTAAGGCGAACCCAAATTGGCGAACGTCGCGCGACGTTCGCGAACATTCGGCGGACGCGAACGGTCGATGTTCGCACAAATTAGTTTTGCGGGCGAACAGTCCGCGACATCCCTACTTGTATATAAGTAATAACTTCATTGCTACAGTCATTGAATTACTACAACTGAATCTGAACCCTCTCTCTGTTCCACCAAATTGCCATCAGGGGGGACAAGTGGCCCGGCAGTGCTGCAGTTTTGAAAAGAGCCAGGCCCCTCTTGCGAGCACTGAAGCCGTGCGTGTGGCCAGCCGAAATGCGGAAGTGCCGAACAGCCAAAGGACCCGAAACCACGAAAATAGCTGAACTCCCAAAGAGGCGAAAAGACCCAAAGTCACAAAAACAGCCGAAATTGAAGTCCTGAAGCAGTGAAAAGACCCAAAGCTATAAAAGGAGGCGAAGTTGAAGTGCTGAAGCCACGAGTTCAATTCTACCGAATGTGTTTTTTTTTTGTTTTTTTTTAATCCCCTGGCCACCAATGTATTATTTTAATATTCTATAGGCCCCTGCCACCAATGTTTTCTATTTAATTTTTGGGGCCCCAATTTTTTTTTTAACTTATAAGGGGGACCCTGGCACCAATGTTTTTTTTTTAATTTATAAGGGGGCCCTGACCATCAATAGCTTTTTATACCTTGTGTGTGGGGGGGTTACTTTTTTAGCGCTGATGTCTGTATGTTCTTTGGGCGGGATGGAGTGGGGCTTGGGGGAGATCTGGGGTGGGGCTTGGGTGCTAGTGTGGGCAGGGCCCAGGGGGCCCCTGAAATTTTTGTTGTACGGGGCTCCGTGATTTCTAATGGCGGCCTTGGGGATAGTCATTTACTAATGTAGCAGGGATAATAAATTGGACAGTCTGGATAAGATAATTGCCTCCAGCAATCTCTGTTGTCCTGTGTTTAGGTGGCCATACACGATAAGATCTTAACCCAATATGCCCACCAACAGCAGGGTGATATTGGGTTAATCCGAACATCGGCCCTAGGGCCAAATGATCGGATTACAATGAAGAGAATGGGCGCCAATGAGTCGTAGGACAGCATCAACTAGCCAATGCGGTCCTCGATCACAGGAAAAATCAAACCCACCAGTTCGATGTCTGTCTAATTTTTGGCCTGATATAGATCAGGAGACCCATTGGAAGCCTCCTACACAGACAGATAAGATTCCGGATTGTTGAACTGATTTCGGAAGCTTTAATCTCCCCGCGTATGGCCACCTTTAGTCAGGATAACGTGTAAGGCTAACACAGTGGTCACGTTTTTTCAATTCAAGTTTGAAGTTTTGGTCAGGGCCCCTTAACGCTTGATTTTACATATTACACATATAGGAACATATGAGCGTATGAAACATTCAGCCATAGTTTCAATAATATTGTTCTAGTTACTTTTACAATAAAGTCTCACCTTTAAAAAATATATAACAATTAGTACAGATGTTGTAATCTGCCTTTCATGTTGCTTATTTGTACCAGGCGGAATGTTACCAGTTGCTGATTGTGCATTTAATACAAGGGACTTGATACATTTGTACATAAATTAAAGTGCTAATCTCAACGACTGTACTAAATATTACATTTCAGCAATTGCAGCAGTTTTTCCCAGCCACTGATTTAAGCTTGTCAGCCCCTGACCCTCATCCACATAGACTTTCCTTCTAAGCACTTGGTGATTTTAGGGAGGTCATCTCTAACCTCTATCTGTCGCCTGCACTGGTGCCCATAATGTGCAAGGGGGGAGCCTTTAACTGGCCGATAACACTAAAGATGATTTAGAAGGTCCAGTGAAGGAAATAAGGCTGTCGGAGCCTGTGTGTTATGGTTATACTGGGAAATTTACTTCTCTAATAGAAAACATCAGCAGCAGTAGAGGTCACTGTTATATCCAGAGCCGCAATATATCTCGGCTATGTAGTAGCATGGGATTAAAGGGGAAGTACTGGTGAAGCAAGAGTCTCCCTGATATGAATGAATACAAATGGTAATATATATAACACATATACTTATATAAATAAAATTCATATGTTTATATGTATCAGTGGGCCCCAGATCCCCCATCCAATGCTGAATGTGCTTATTTTCCCTCCAAGTCTGGCCCAGGCTTCCACTCTTTTTTTTTTTTTTTTTTACATTTTTGATGCAATAAAAATTTCACTGGGGCTCAGTCTTATATAAAAGCAGTTAAATCCTTGGCAACGTGCTCCACACTACCTCAGTGCTGCCTAAATATTAAATGGTAATAATAAAAGGCTGCTCCATCTTCACTAAGCGGAGAGGCCAGTACATGTGACCATTAATAATATGGATCACCAGTGGCCCCTAGTGTCCAAAAACTGATATAGCAAATTATTTAACATTCCCCAAAATAAACTGCCAAATCCAGGATTCAGTTTTGGAATTTTGCCAAATTATTCCACTTTGTTGCAGGATTTGGATCTGGCCAAGTTTCTAATTGCCGTTCATTGCAATTTTGTATGAAAAAATTGTATGAAATGGATTTTTCTCAAATTTGCATATGTAAATTAGGGTTCGATAACATGCCGTCCAAGTTGATACACTTGAAAAGTCACATGACCCATCTGTTATACAGCGCTGCGGAAGATATTGACGCTTTTTAAAAACTTGTTAATTAACATAATAATATAGACAGTCCCTGCAGAATCACAAACCTTTGCATTCTTGAAGTGGTGTAGCGTGTTTCTGGGTTCCTCTTTAGTGTCCCCAGAGCCGCCATTAGAAATCACGGGGCCCCCGTACAACAATGGATAATTATAATAATACTCTGCATCTTGCCCTGCCTTTTCCAGTCCTCTCCTGCTTTCTGCTCCAGTCCTCTCTCTATCCAGTCCTTTCCTGCTCTCTGTTCTAGTCTCCTCCCGCTATCCTGTTCTCCGGTTCCCGATCTCAAGTCCGTTCCCGAGCAACACCCGCACCGTCCTGTCCCATTCAGTCTGTTCCTGTGCTCAGCGCCGTTTCTGTATGCATTGCCGCCTGAGGCGGCTCCAGTAATGCCGCCCCCCAGCCCGATTTGATTTCCAGGGGGGAGGCAGCAACGCTAGTGCGGAGAGCGCAATTGCGCTCTCTCGCCCTAGTAAAGCCGAATTTCCGGTTCAAAAAACGGAAATTCGGCTCTTAAAGGCACCAGGAGCGGCTTTTTGCACATTTTTTATTTAAAGGGATACTGTCATGGGAAATTTTTTTTTTTTTTCAAAATGAATCAGTTAATAGTGCTGCTCCAGCAGAATTCTGCACTGAAACCCATTTCTCAAAAGAGCAAACAGATTTTTTTATATTCAATTTTGAAATCTGACATGGGGCTAGACATTTTGTCAATTTCCCAGCTGCCCCTGGTCATGTGACTTGTGCTGTGATAAACTTCAATCACTCTTTACTGCTGTACTGCAAGTTAGAGTGATATCACCCCCTCCCTTTTCCCCCCAGCAGCCAAACAAAAGAACAATGGGAAGGTAACCAGATAGCAGCTCCCTAACACAAGATAACAGCTGTAACATTCAGTTACATTGAGAAGAAAAACAGCCGCCTGCCAGAAAGCATTTCTCTCCTAAAGTGCAGGCACAAATTTTTCCCATGACAGTATCCCTTTAAAGTATATTGGAGATAGGTTTCTTTTTCATAAAATAAAGTTTTTATTGCGCATGTGCCAAGTTCCCAAATTGCGGCTTACAATGTTGATCGGCAACGGATGGCCATTGACTCACCAGTCCTTCCAAAGATTCTCTTAAGCAAATTAGCTCGGTCCCGGACCTTCAACGCAGGAGATAGCGCCATGCTTGCACTAGTAAGGGGGAGTGCAGGAAGAAAAAAAATGGCGCACAGGAAGGGAGGCTAATCTATTTGTTACAAATTCCTGTTCCGTCCACGTGACAGGAGGGATTAACCCTATTGTGTCCACTGCCATGTGGAAGGAACAGTAAACGTGGCTAGGGTGCAATGGTGAGATGTTACCCACTTGCCAATGAGGCTGTTTTGGGGGTAGTTTCCCAGCCCTCCTTCACTGCCCATGATCCTAGCTGAGCCAAACAAGTGGCCTGTACTCAGGGCTGCAGATCGCTCCTCCCACAGAGATAAAGATTCTCAAGATGGCAGGATAAGCAGATCCTTACATTAAAAAGGTGGGGCCATAGGGTTGCATGTGAGGCCTGGTGAGGGGCATAATAGGGGTTGGGGTGAGACCCTTGGGTGCCTCCAGCTGTAGGCCCTGCACTGATAGGAGTTATTGGCACAGATCTTCTCTGCTCAAGGGCTATAGTTGCTTTGCTGAAACAATTACGGTATTTGTCAAGGTTTAATTCCCCTTTAACATCTGTCTATCAGTTCTGAGTTCCATCTTGCAGCATTTTACGGTGTTTGTAAGTATTAGTAAGTGAATACTTGTGTGTGGGCGGGGATTTCTATGGACGATCTGGAATTATGCCAAATATACAAATCTCTGTTGATTTGTTGTTTAATATAAATCATTGTATCAACCTTTAGGGATGAAATGAAACAGTGCTGTATACTTTTGTTTGTGTTAAATTCTGATCATTAATCGTTTTAATTCCAATTGTGCGTTACTAGCAGCAGGTGTACACTGTACTGACCACAAACACATTTGTGTTTCACAGACGGTTTGTAATGTGCAATACAACATGAATGCAGAAATAAACCGAGCACCTGCGAATATTAAAAGCCAAAACAGAGCAGGACTCTGTGACAAGAGGCACAAAAAAATAAAACAAACACTAGCAAATATTTGTTCATTCAAAAATAAGGCTTTCGTACAGCAAAGACAAATACAAAAGCCACCATAAGATTCTACTGCAGGGAGAAAAATTATATTTTGCCTCACCTGCTGCATCCCCAGAAAAAGCCACTGCTCAATAATTGAAGCAGAGTCCACTGGAATGAACATTTTTGTATAAATAAATCTGTATATGACTATAGTGTTGTTGTGATATTCAATGGCCAATCCCAACTGCTGAAACACTCAGAGTTGCAAATTTTCATTTTCAAGACCAAAAGATGAAATAAGAAAAGGTTTGGCAGTTTCCTGCAAGGATTCGGAACCTAAAGCCCCTGGGGGTTTTGGGGAATGGGAATTTGGTTGCCCTGAAATTTGAATGTTCTGCAGTTAAAATACATGAGAAAAATGCCTTTATTAATCATTATACCCATGCTGTAAAACATCTGGAGGTTGGTTTTGCCTCTCGGAAGAATACACATTGTGCCAGATTATACATGAACTTGTGAGATAGCATGTTTGAGGTATACGAGACGAGAAGCTGCCATGGCTACCGGAAGGATAAATCACAAGAAATATCTCCATATTCAAAGGACTATGCCCATTTAAAGGGGCACATTATGGGGATTGTGCCTTGTCTAGCTAGTTGTCAGGCCTAGCAAGCTAGTTGGCTTGTTTACCATATAACAAAGTCCTAGGAAATTTGCAAACAGCCCAAATATGAACAAAGCCTCTAGCAGATGTAACCACAGAATAGCAGCAGTGACAATAAGGAAGTGTCCTGATCACAAAAACACAAAGTCTTTATGAGCAGGAAAAACTGGCACAGCGCTTGTTTTCTAGAAGTTTTATTGAAAAAAAAAATGTTAAAAAAAAAATAAACCATTGCTCCATTGCTCGTGTGGTGTGAACTAACCAGGGTGTGTGGTCTTCTAGCAGAGACCTTAAATAAGATTCCCAACCTAAAGGCATGCCTTTCAAGCTGGGAAATTAAAAAAAATCTCAAAAAAAAATTGCTATTGTCCAAAATTCCATATAAAATGGCCAGATCTTGTAAAAGGAAAAAGAAATCTTATGGAGGACACCAACTTGATGGTGCACATCAGCCTCACGTTAAGTCCTTGGAATACAAGCGCAGCATTTGCCTTCCAAGTTGTGTGATGAATCAGACCCCACTGGGGTGAGCCAATTAGAAAAGCAATGCTCCCATGCTTCCCATTTCGCTCTGCTCTTTGACGAAGATCTCAAAATACTGATAGATGATGGTGACGGCCAACAGGATACCCGTTCCAGAACCAATGGCTCCCAGGAAATCTGCCAGGACAGAGAGTGCTCCAATGCAAAGACCTCCAAAAGCAGCAGCTGTTGGGATGTATCTTATGGAAGAAGAGACACAATTAACATCTTTACATAAAGAATGATCGTCCTATTGTTGGTCTAGGTAATTCAGTGTTGCCATCATGTTTTATGTGACTAAAAAGCACCAACCCATGACTTTCCAGCTACTGCTAAAAAGGAACATTGACTACTATTGGTATTTACAGTTGGATGAAGATGGCCGATTTATTCCAAATACATACTAAACTACTAGACAGTGCAAGCCTAGACTGGTTACCATATATACTCGAGTATAAGCCGTCCCGAGTATAAGCCGAGGTACCTAATTTTACCTCCAAAAACTGGGAAAGCTTATTGACTCGAGTATAAGCCTAGGGTGAGAAATGCAGCAGCTTCTGGTAAGTTTCAATCAAAAAATTGAGGGTTTCTGCTCCCATTGGAGGTGCCGGCGTCTCGTTTTTGGATGCCGGCAAATATTCTTGGAGACTATTCTTGGACGCCGGCGACTATTCTTGGACGCCGGCGACTATTCTTGGACGCCGGCGACTATTCTTGGACGCCGGCGACTATTCTTGGACGCCGGCGACTATTCTTGGACGCCGGCGACTATTCTTGGACGCCGGCGACTATTCTTGGACGCCGGCGACTATTCTTGGACGCCGGCGACTATTCTTGGACGCCGGCGACTGTTTTTGCGCTTGATCCGAGTATAAGCCGAGGTAGAGTTTTTCAGAATATTTTGGTGGCTGAAAAACTCGGCTTATACTCGAGTATATACGGTACATTCTCAGTATGTATGTTACAGACTTTAATTATATCCATACAGATTAAATGCTGTAAGAATTGGCCGCGCTTACCTATTGAGTTCATGCACCATGGATGTCTCCCGGTGGCCTCTCATTACCATCTGCTGTTCTTTTAGTTGTTTTGCAACCTTAATAAAATCATGCAGAAAATTATTAGAAAATAAAACCTCAGATAAACAGGATATTAGCATCTAGATGAGGTGAGACAGGCACTCACGTCCTTTGCTGAAGAGCCAGATACTTCTATCCAGGTCTTGGAGAAGAAAGCGCAGGATCCCAACATGAAGACTATGTAAATAACGGCATGAACCGGATCGTCCAGCACCGAACCAAATGATTCCGGAGGCGAGAGATAATAACATAATCCGGCTACAGGGTAGGCCCGAGCAGGACCTCCAGAGGATGTATCCTGAAATGCAAGATAAACTTTAAAGGGATACCGTCATGGGAAAAAATTATTATTTTTTTTTTTTCAAAACGCATCAGTTAATAGTGCTGCTCCAGCAAAATTCTGCACTGAAATTTATTTCTCAAAAGAGCAAATTTTATATTTAATTTTGAAATCTGACATGGGGCTAGACATATTGTCAGTTTCCCGGGTACCCTCAGTCATGTGACTTGTGCTCTGATAAACTTCAGTCACTCTTTACTGCAAGTTGGAGTGATATCACCCCTCCCCTCCCCCCCAGCAGCCTAACAACAGAGCAATGCGAAGGTAACCAGATAGCTCCCTAACACAAGATAACAGCCCAAGAAAAATGGAGCACCAAAGGAGCTGATTATTAGTCCGTTATAAAATAGAAATGTATTGAAGAATCATTAAAAATGGTGAAGGCATGCCCAGAACATATTGTAGGCTGCCCGTTTTACCTGTTTCGTGGCTACCGACCACTTCCTCAGAAGTGGGCAGCCTACAATATGTACTGGGCATGCCTTCACCATTTTTAATGATTCTTCAATAAATTTCTATTTTTTAAAGGACGAATAATCGGCTCCTTTGGTGCTCCATTTGTCTCGTGCTCTATATGGAGCTTGGCTGTGTGAGAGTGCAGTGTTTGTGCAGCACGCTGGAGCTTAACTCTGACTGGTAAGTGCTCCAACGTTTATTCATTACAAGGTAACAGCTGCCTGGTAGATATAAGAACAGCACTGCACTATGGACCTCAAAAGTCATATTGTAAGTCTGAGAAAGCATCTTTTTGCAAATGTCTCAGTAAAAATGTCTCGGTGAAATATGGAGCTAAAAAGATACTTACAGACCATGTGCCCAATAAGTTGACAAGGAGGTTGCCACTGAAACGGGCAGACAGCATCTGGGAGATGACGTACAGATTTGAGACCAGGGCAGACTGGAGGATGATGGGGATGTTAGAAGTATAGAAGAGCTTGATTGGGTAAGTGTTGTACTGGCCACGGTACCGGGCTGACTTGATTGGAAGATCCACTCTAAAGCCCTGATGAGGGGGAAAAAAAATAAAAAAAATAAGACATAGAAATTGACGTTTATGCCTCAATTGGAATATCTCTTGTAACTAAGCCTATTTTTTTCACTAAGCTGTATTCCGGAGTCTGAAACTCCTGTTAAACCTGAAACCTGAGGACGTTAAACTAGATACCAGACTGGCTTTAAACATGAATCCACACACAATACAATTGTGACACCTCAGCAGAAGCCTGAGAATACAGACCTGGAAGTATATGACGACCCCGAAAACAAAAATGGTAGCAATGAGGTTCATGAGATTAGGCAGGTTCTGGCGGTAGAAGGCCTCCCTCAGAGCACGGACTTTGTCACTACGTGTGGCAAGCAAGTGAAAAAGAGCAATGATTGCTCCCTCAAACTCAGTGCCTGCAGAGAAAGAGAGGCATTAGAGTCTATGTAAATGCTTATTAATGTTCTTGCAACTCTTATATAAGGTCAGCGACAAATCAAAATGTTCCATTCTTACCTCTGCCTGTGTTCACAGTAGTCGGACTGAATGCCTTCCATACAATGGTCTCACAGATGTTGGTAGCAATAAAGAGGGAGATACCAGAGCCCAGACCATATCCCTTCTGTAATAATTCATCCAGGAGCAAGACAATCAGGCCAGCAACAAAGAGCTGAAGATAAAAAAATATACAGTTACAGAGTTTGGGAATTACAAGCACAATTACTCTCAAAACAAGGAGCTTAAACTCAGCAGTTTTATGTGGTGTTCCAAGCGGAACCTTCCAACTACTTGAGAGCACTAGAGATCCGCTGTGAAGTTGTATTTGTTACCTGGATGGTGATAAGAAGACAGATGCCAGCTCCCATCTCTGAGGGATCCCCGTACATTCCAGTCATGACGTACACAATGGCTTGACCGATGGTGATTATCATTCCAAATACTGGAAAGAGAAATAGTCTTTGTTTAATAGCAAGTTCCCCTTTATCATAGGTGAAGCCTAGTGACCCTCCAGGTTATACTATATGGCTGGCATTCATCTAAAACAGAGACTTGCAGGGCTTTTCAGTAGCTAAGGTAGAATATAAGACCAAAAAAAAGATAAGACCTATGATTACAGGAGAAGGAAAGGCTAAAACTAAGTAAGCTTTGTCAGAAAGGTCTATATAAATACACCAGTAAACCCTCAAAGTAATGAGTCCTCTGTCAAAAGAAACACATTTCTTTCCTACTATTGTGTACAAATGGGCTTCTGTATAAGACTTCCTGTTTTCAGCTTAAACCTTCAGGGCTAGGGCTTGAGCATGCTCAGTTTGCTCCTCTCTCCATCTCCCTCCTCCACTCAGGGAGTGATGACACACCAAGCTTATATGGCAGCTGCTATCCTAAACAAAGCGCTTCTAGAGCAGTTTACTCCGGTATGGTAAAGCATTCTGTAGAATAAGTATAATGTTATAGCTTGCACTATTGTGGCTAATCTATTGCCAATAAACTGCTTTGGTAGCTTTCCTTCTCCTTTAAGGGTTGGGCGTTCATTACACAACAGCCACCTAATGTTACAATAAACAGTTTTTACTTTATGAGGTGATGTGCCTTCAACTTTTTCTGTCTTGGATTATCACAGTTGGAGAAGCTCTGCAAGAGTATAGGCACACTGATTTCTCAGCAGTCCTTTCATTTTAGCGAGTGAGTCTGTATTGTTTTGTTAAACCATTCCAAGGTAAGACAGAACTTACATTTCTGAGCACCATTGAAGAGAGCCCGGTCCTTAGGAGTATCTCCAACCTCAATAATCTTGGCACCAGCCAGAAGTTGCATGATTAGACCAGAGGTGACAATGGGAGAGATACCGAGCTCCATCAGGGTACCTACGCATGAGACAAAATGGAAAGTGAGCAGCCGGCCTCAGGTACAATTACACCACTCAAAGAGAACACATGTCAATAAAAGCAACAGTGAGCCTTAAAGGGGTTGTACACCTTTGAGATATCTTTTAGTGTGATGTAGAGAGGGATATTCTGAGACCATTTGTAATTGTTTTTTATCATTTGTGGTTTTTGAGTTATTTAGCTTTTTATTCAGCAGCTCTCCAGTTTGCAAAACAGCAAAGGTGTACCCTAAAGGGGGTTGTTTACTGTTAACTTTCAGACATTGATAATCGGAGACAATTTGCAAATTGTTTTTAAATGTTTTATGGTTTTACAGTTATTTAGCCTTTTGTTCAGCAGCTCTCCAGTTTGATATTGCAACAGCTATTTGGTTGCTAGGGTCTTATTTACCTTAGCAACCAGGCAGTGGTTTGAATGAGAGACTGGAATATGAATAGGAGACTAGAATATAAATAGGAGAGACTGGAATATGAACAGGAGAGACCTGGATAGAAACATAAGGAATAACAAGTGCCAATAATAATAAAATTTTTAGCTCACAGAGCGATCCTTTGGCTGAGGGGGTCAGACCCCCCCCCCATTTGAAAACTGGAAATTTAGAAAAGGAAGGCAAATGATTCAGAATCTATAATAAGTAAATAATGACTGCCAATTTCAAAGTTGCAAGAAATAGGTCATTAACTGATCTAAATTGGTACATTAGTTGATCCATTTCTTATCTTTGTCCCTGCCGAGCAGAATCCCTGAGTTTCCTTAAAGGCAGCTGTTAGAATTAATACAATATTTGCTAAGGGTAAGGGCACACCTGGAGATTCGGGGAGAATTAGTCGCCTGGCGACTAATCGCCTCTTCTTTGGGGTGACTAATCTCCCCTAACTGCTTCCAAAGTTTACTCGCGAGGAAACTTCGGAAATCGAAGTGCCGCGAGTGCATTGGCGCAGGCGTTTTCTCATTGAAGCAGACGGAAGACAAAGGAAAGCAATTCGGGGGGGGGGGGGGGGGGTTAAGTGCCCCAAAGAAGAGGAGATTAGTCGCTGGGTGACAATCTCCCCGAAACTCCAGGTGTGCCCTTAGCCCAATACTCCAGAGATGCTGCTAAGAAATGTATCAACTAATGGAGCAAAGTGTAACGGTTCTGAATCTGCACCTGAATCACTGAGCTGCAACATTCAACTTCAATTCTGCAAAAATGTTAAAAAATAAATGATTGACAACTGAACTGAAGGCGAACAACCCCTTTAATACAGTGTCAGGGTAGATGGTGGTATAGTATCGCAACTGTAGAGACAATCCATCCCTTTCATTCAACCCCTCACAGGTAAAAAAATGAGTCCAACTGCTGCACATAGAGAAGACTGTGTATGCTAACCCAGTATTCTCATTTATTCAATGAAACACTATTAAGACTAATGTTCTTGTTCAAACTGTCCAACATATATAAAAGGACACAAATGCTGAAAGTGACAGGTTACCTCTGTTAGAAGCCAAAATGACTCTCATCCAGTAGAAAGGATCAGCGGAATCCGAGGACATAATACCGAAGAGTGGGATCTAAAGATAAATGCAACAGGTAAGAAAAACATTATTCTGCTGAATGCTTTATGTACAGTGTAAGTGCAGAAAGAAAACGTATAACTACAACATACATTTAAGGGCACAAAAGCTCCAAGTCTTGCTTAATAGCATGAGAAGGAAGGTCTGGCTCATTTCACCCAGTGAGTTATATATAGAGTGTGTTATTATAAGCAAAGGCAAGCAAAAAGTATTATATTTTCTTACCTGGCAACATACTAAGAAGATGAACAAAGTGATGGCAGTCCATAGTACCTTTTCCTTAAATTGGATCTAAGGGGAGAAATAAAACATTAATTACATGCAAACAGGTGGACTAAGATGCAATATCTGCTTTTGTATACAAGTATAGGATCGATTATCCAGAATGCTTGGAACATGAGGTTTCCAGATAAGAGATCTTTGTGTAATTCGGATCTCCATAAATTAAGTCTGCTAAAATAGTACATTAAAAGTTACCTATAGGTCATGTTGATCTCAGCCTGTCATGTAAGAGTTTCTAATGCTAACAGAATCCTGCTGCACAAATATGGCAGCCCCCTCATACAGGAACATGGGGCATCAGACAGGTAATAAGAAAGCATTGTGCAAATACTTTATAGCAAAGTTACAAGTTGCTTTTCAAAGGCAATATTATATATATTATGATAAGATGTAAAAAAAAAAAAAAAAAAGAGTTTCATTTCCGGTGTCAGTATCTCTTTAAGCATTAGATAAACCCAATTTGATTTTTATAGAACTTCTCTGTAACTTATAATAGCCTTATGTTTTACAAGAGGGGTTCATTTATTCACTATATAATGGACTCTATGAGAGATGGACTTCCTGTACTTCAGAACTTTCTGGATAAGGGGTCCCATACCTGTACATTAATACACACCCATAAAGCAAAATCATACCTTTCTTTCTGGCTTTTGGATTTCTGGTAGTACTGCACAGAATGGCTTGATGACTTCAAGAAATTTGACTGAAAAAAAAAAAAGAGAAAAAGAAAGAAACATTTAACTTAACTGGCACCACTGCTGGTGAGAGCAGTAAAGAAAGGACATACATTCTCTCAGACCATTTTCCTTTGGTAGAACATTAATTAATCCCATGAATAATGCAGCAATCACTGTCTAATATCTCTGTTTAATGAATGTGCAAACCTGCAACTAAGTTGTGTATTTAGTGCTGTACTTACAAACCTTTAAATAAGATTATTGGATACAACACAGAGAGCAGAGGCGGAAGGGTTCAGTGCTTGTGTGTGTATGGAAGAAATATTGACATTAACTTACAGTACTGGGAATTAGTGCAACTGCCTGGGTGCATCAGGTGAGACAAAAAAAAAATCCAAAACAAAACCAGTGGCATATGCCTTTTTTAAAGCTGCGACTGAATACTGGGGAGATTATTTTAACTAAAATCCCTTTTCTATCAGCGCTGCATTTAGATTGTCACAAACAAATAATTTAACATTAAACCTAAAAATTAACATGACTAAAAATGCCAAATTTTATACACAGCAATGATTGCACCAGCCTAAAGTTTCAGCTTGTCAATAGCAGCAACGATCCAGGACTTCAGACTTGTCACAGGGGGTCACCATCTTGGAAAGTGTCTGTGACACTCACATGCTCAGTGGGCTCTGAGCAGCTGTTGAGAAGCTAAGCTTAGGGCTCGTCACTAATTATCCAGCAGAAAATGAGGTTGGTCTGTAATATAAGCTGATGCTACAGGGCTGATTATTAAATTCTGATGTTAATTGCACTGGTTTCTGTGCTGCCATGTAGTAATTATCTGTATTAATTACTAATCAGCCTTATATTGTGACATTTCTATTCTATGTGTACTGTATATTGTGAGTGGGTCCCTAAGCTCAGTAAGTGACAGCAGCACAGAGCATGTGCAATGAATCAGCAGAAAAGAAGATGGGGAGCTACTGGGGCATCTTTGGAGACACAGATCTTTACTGCTAAAGGGCTGTGGTTGCCTTGGGCTGGTACAGAAGCACGAAACATAATGTACAACATTTCTAGCTACTTCTTTAGTTAGGCTTTAGTTCTCCGTTAAGGGGAGGTCTATTTATCATGCTGTGTAAAAAAGTGGAGTGAAACATTATCGCGCATGTTGTCCATAGCAACCGATCAGATATTTGCTTGCATTTTCAAACTGTTGAAATCTAATCCGTGGGCAACATCACCGATATTGCTTCACTCCAGTTTTTACACAGCATGATGAACAGGCCCCTTAGTTTACTAAATGCATTTAACACCAACACTGCCCATAACCCAAGTGCAACGACCACTGGCCAATACCCTAGTAGTACATGTTATTCATCTTACATATTGGCTTAACCCTGACACTGTCACTTTTTTACATGTAAATTGATTATAAGATAAATATACACAGAACTGCACTGTAACTGAACTTACTGTACTATGTGCAGCCCTATGCAACTAGAGAAAGAGCTACAGTGTTTATATTGTATATATATATATATATATATATATATATATATATATATATATATATATATATATATATATACATATAACAACATGGCATGGGCTACATCTTCTCACATGGCTCATGAGAGATATATACACCCAATGGGCATTGGTGAGAGAGACAGCTTTAAGGGATTCCCAAAATACATCCCTACAGCTGCTGCTACTTTATAAGGCTTCACAGTTCTCTTTCTCTCTCTAGCAACACTAAATCCTGGTGTTGCTGGTCTTATATATATATATATATATATATATGTGTGTTCTCAATCAGTTGATGTATAAATCGATATACCCAAATCGTATGCAATACACATACATTTACAAAAGAAATGGACATAGCAGTTATTAGTCCCTGCACTGGAAAAACATGGGTCTCCTTGGAATATCTGTGTATATATCAGTAGCCACGACATAGTTAGGGAAGGTTACACCATAAAGGGGGTTGTGTAATAAAAGGCACTAAGTATAGTTAACCATAACAACCAATCAAAAGGCTGCTTTTACTGTTCAGCTGTTTAGAAGCAAACATCTTATTGGTTGTTTGGAGTTGCTGCTCCTGGGCAAAGTTAGTGCCTTTTATTACATATTGGGGAAAGGATTTTAAAAAGTATTAACCCCTAGACTCCCAACAAACTCACTGCACCCCAGACAATCGAGATCAGCAGAAGGAATAAAACGTGGGGTTTAGAACAGAAAGCAGCAGAGTTGTCAAAATAAAAAGCAAAAGGAAATGAATGAGAAATCTAGATGTTTACATGGAGTTTCCAGATATCTCCATTCCCCAGGCAAGTATTGTTAAATAAGGCTTCTCATGCCCGAGGCAGGCCCCAGTGATAAGGTGATGCTGGCACCTATTGGGTGGTGGGTATCCCCACTACAGAGTTGCAGGCTGTTGATCTGCGCCCCAGGGATACTTACTGCCCATCGTGAAGGTGTTGTGGTGGGCTCAGCGGCCTCTAGGGGTGTGACGGGCTGGGGGACCGGTCCTGTTAATCCGCGGTCTCTCCTTAGACTGACACGCAGCCGCCGCCGTCTGTATAGGAAGAACCTCCCGAGACACGTCACCCCTCCTAGGCGCCGCACACACACGTCAGTAACCGGAAGACAGAAATCGCAAGCATTTCCGCTTCCTGCCACGCTCTGGGCATTCCACACTGAGGCGGCTTGCAGCAGCGGCCATTTTTATAATGGACTACTTCATTCTCTTCCACCTTATCTACGCCTTGCTGATACATGCATACCGTTGGGTGATAAAATACACGCAAGTCGCTTATTGCTCAAACGTGCCTGCGTTTAAAAAGGAAAGCGGGACATCCGTACCGACGGATAATTTTTACTTTCGCCATTTCTCAAAATGGCGTAGTTCGGAAGCAACACACCGGGGTTTCCGGAGGCGCAAGTGACGCTACTTCCGGTGTCTGATTAAAATAGTGACTGGCGCTTCTGCTATTGGCTGTATTGAAAGCGTCATCTATAACGGGAAAGGCGCCATGTTATTTTGGAACTAGTAAGAACACGTATATCTAAGGCAGCAGCTTGGTGCTACTCTAATATACAAAGGATACTGGCGCAGGGTAGTAGTCTAGTGAGAGCAGTGCTGCCATCTTTTAGTCGGTCACAGGGATTCTGTGGGCTGGTCCTGTACAAGAAAGGAACATTTAAACTTAAAGGGCTGCTTCACCTTAACATCAACTTTTAGTCTCTCATAGAGTGGTTAATTCTAAGCAACTTTTCAATAGGCCTTAATTTTTTTCTTTATAATGTTTAAATTATTTGCAACTTTCTGACTCTTTTCCGCTTCCAAATGGGAGTCACTGACCCCCATCTAATAAACAAATGCGCTGTAAGGCTTCCCATTTATTGTTACTGCTGCTTTTATTACTCACCTTTCTATTTAGATCTCTCCTATTCATATTTCAGTCTTTTATTCAAATCATTGCACGGTTGCTAGGGTAATTTGGATCCTAGCAACCAGATTACTGAAATTGCAAACTGGAGAGCTGCTGAATAAAAAGCTAAATAACTCAAAAACCACAAAAAAAGAAACCCTATTGTCTCAGAATATCAAATTGTCTCACAATATCACTCTCTGCAACACAAAAAAGTTAATTTAAAGGTGAACAAGCCCTATAAATGTGTAAAGTTAAAATGTTGCACTACTGCACATGGGCACACCACAAGGCTAGAGCAAAGATCTTAATTCTCCAGGGTGGTGTATTTTCTAAAGGAGAGGAGAGATTATAAACACTAGGGGCAGATTTATCAAGGGTCGAAAGTGAATTAGAGGGAATTTTCGAAGTAAAAAAATTTGAAATTCGAAGTAATTTTTCGGATACTTTGACCATCGAATAAGCTACTAAGTAAAATAGTTCGAATATTCGACCATTCGATAATCGAAGTACTGTCTCTTTAAAAAAACTTCGATTTCAATACTTCGCCAAATTAAACCTGCCAAACTGCTATGTTAGCCTATGGGGACCTTCTAGAGCATTTTTCGAAGTTTTTTGAAAAAACGATTTTTGAAAAATCGTTCGATCGATGGATGAAATCCTTTGAATCGTTCATTTCAAAAGGATTTAATCGATCGAACGATTTTACTTCGACCGTAAATGGCCAAATTCTATGTAAAAAAAACTTGACTTCGATATTCAAAGTCGAAGTATTTCAATTTGATGGTCGATTTTCAAAGCTTTTTCTACTTCGAAATTTGACCCTTGATAAATCTGCCCCTAGGGGTGCCTAACAAATTGCCACCCCAGTGATTTTGTTCTCCTATAAATTTGGAATGTGACTGTGATAAATTATAACAGGGCCCACTGTGGCAAAGTCATTTATTTACTCATGCACAAAATTTCCAGGAACACTAACCCGCCCAACATCTCACTCTGAAACCAAAGTTATTAAAGGGGACCTGTCACCCAAAGAAATAATTCCAAATTATTTTTTATCATGTTAGTTGAGCAAAAAAAAAAAGTTTCCTTCAGTCTTGGAATTACACAATCACTGCACACAGGCAGGAGCCATTTTATTGACTGTTATTAAAGGAACAGTTCGGTGTAAAAATAAAAACTGGGTAAATAAATAGGCTGCGCAAAATAAAAAATGTTTCTAATATAGTTAGTTAGCCAAAAATGTAATGTATAAAGGCTGGAGTGACTGGATGTCTAACATAATAGCCAGAACACTACTTCCTGCTTTTCAGCGCTCTTGGTTTACACTGACTGTTACCCTGGCTACCAGGCAGTAACCAATCAGAGACTTGAGGGGGGGCCACATGGGTCATCTGTTGCTTTTGAATCTGAGCTGAATGCTGAGGATCAATTACAAACTCACTGAACAGAAATGTCCCATGTGGCCCCCCTTCAAGTCGCTGACTAACTCAGAGTTATAGAGCTTTCTGGGTCGGAATCAGGAATCTATTGTATACTGTCCACTGCTCCTAGAATTGAGCCACAGGAGGCACTGCTTTTGTAGCCTGCCAGGCAGGGCCTGAACTAAGGGTGGGCAGAAGAGGCAGCTGCCTAGGGTGCAGTGTTGGACTAGGACACCAGGGATCCACTCTCAGTACTAATATTCATCTCTTTACTCAACCTCTATTCTTCTAATCTCTATTCTTTACATACTATAAACTATTATTCCATCTATTTAGCCTCATAGAAATAGGGAATGGCCATGAAATAGGCCAAATGTTTAGCAGCATGAGGGGTTTTCCTGGTATCTCGGTGGGCCAGTCCGACCCTGCTAGGGTGCAACGACAGGGGGGTGATGGGCAGGTAATTCTTAAATTGTATTCTGCCTACCCCTAGTACGTGTTTGCTCCCTTATTTCATTCACTCCTCCGTCGCTCTCCCTCTCTTCACTCCCCGTCTGTTTGCTCCTCTCTAGCCAGGTTGTATGGCTGTCTTTTCAGCAGTCAGTGTCTCGTGGCCAACACCCATGATCCAGCTGCAGGCAATAGCCGAATCAAGGGACTACTTAAAGGGGTGGTTTACCCTTAAGTTAACTTTTATTTATATTATAAAATGGCATATATTGTTTTATAATTATTTGCCTTTTTCTTCTGACTCTTTCCAGCTTCAAATGGGGTCTCTGACCCCATCTAAAAATCAAATGCTCTGTAAGGCCACAAACTTATTTTTATTGCTACTTTTTATTTCTCATCTTTCTATTCAGGCCTCTCCTATTCATATTCCAGTCTCTTATTCAAATCAATGCATTGTTGCTAGGGCCATTTGGACCCTAGCAACTAGCTGAAATTGCAAACTGGAGAGCTGCTGAATAAAAAGCTAAATAATTCAAAAACCACAAATAATAAAAAACTGCAAACCAATTGCAAATTCTCAGAATATCATTGTTTACATAGTACTAAAAGTTAATTAAAAAGGTGAACAACCACTTTAATACCTAGTTTTCAGACAGTTCACCAGAAATAATTACTTTCCATTTTCTATGTGTGACCGTTCTTCTAATATTCAAGTGTAAAGTGTAATTTTGTTAACCTTCTAAAGCAGCTCTTGGAGGTGGGGGGTCGTCGACCCTGTAAACTGTTCTAAATTTGTTTGTCCCTGCTGAGCAGAATCCCTGACTTTCATTAAAGGGGTGGTTCACCTTTGTGATAACTTTTAGTATAATGTAGACAGTGAGATTCTGAGACAATTTGCTATTGGTTTTAATTTTTTATTATTTAAGGTTTTGAGTTATTTAGCTGTTTATTCAGCAGCTCTCCAATTTGCATTTTACGCAGTCTGGTTGCTAGGGTGCAAATTCCCCTAGCAACCATACATTGATTTAAATGAGAGACTGGAATATGAATAGGAGAGGGGCTGAATAGAAAGAAGAGGAATAGCAAGTTGCAATACCATTTGCTTTGTAGAAGGGGTCAGCATCAGCGCATTCGAAAGCTGCAAAGAGTCAGAATGAAAAAGGCAAATAACTGTAAAACTATGGAAAAAAACCCAATTTAAAAGTTACTTAGAATTGGCCATTCTATAACATACTAAAAGTTACCTTAAAGGTGAACCACCCCTTTAAAGGCAGCTGTTTTGATACAATAGTTGCTGATATTCCACAGATACTGCTGAGAAATGAATCAACTAATTGTATCAAGTAAATGTAACAAAATTGTAACAGTTCAGAATCTGCACCTGAATTACTGAGCTGCCAGACTCAAACACCAGAGACAGGAACATTCAACTTTATACTTAGATTTTGAAAAAAAATAATGGAAAGTAATTGAAAAAAGTTTTGATTTCTGGGGATCAATCTGAAAACAATTAAACTGAAAAAAAAGTGTTTGGAAGTTGAACAACCCCGTTAAGCTTGCCTTTAAGCTTGAAATTATGTTTTAGAGCAGAGGGGTCCAAACTTTTTGCAACGAGGGTTAGATTTGGTGAGGTGAAAATGTGTGAGGGCCGACCATTCAGCCTGACATCCATTCTGAGGTAGCCAGCTTGTGATCTGGATCATTCACTCCTGGAGTTGGACATGTACACGGTGTTTAGGAAGTGGAGTCTGTTTGGACTTATTCTCCGCGCCTCATTTAAACAAGGAATCGTGTAGTCATAATATTTGGGCACATTAGCCGGTGTAAATTTGAAAACAGGCCGCAATTGGCCCCCGGGGACGCACTTTGCACATGCCTGTTTTAGAGGTTTTTTATACTCACAACTCGAATGTTTTCTAATTTATGAAAAAACTCGAATGTAAAAAACTTGAATACTCAAATTGATTACATTTTCAGCCAAAATTGAGAACAACCGAAAAAAACAGAACATCATGAAGGCTATTAACATCTTCAAATGGTTCAAGGGACGTCAGCCATTGACTCCTACATGACCTCGACAGGTTTAAGATGGAGTATTTAGGGATTTGAGCTATTTCCAGCTTTGGGGTATAATAAATCTTAAAAAATGTGACTAAAGCCTAACTAAAGAAGTACCTAGAAATGTTGTACATGATGTTTTGAGCTTCTGTACCAGCCCAAGGCAACCACAGCCCTTTAGCAGTAAAGATCAGTGTCTCCAAAGATGCCCCAGTAGCTCCCCATCTTCTTTTCTGCTGATTCACTGCACACGCTCTGTGCTGCTGTCACTTACTGAGCTTAGGGACCCACTCACAATATACAGTACACATAGAATAGAAATGTCACAATATAAGGCTGATTAGTAATTAATACAGATAATTACTACATGGCAGCACAGAAACCAGTGCAATTAGCATCAGAATTTAATAATCAGCCCTGTAGCATCATCTTATATTATAGACCAACCTGATTGGCTTAATAATTAGTGACGAGCCCTAAGCTTAGCTTCTCAACAGCAGCTCAGAGCCCACTGAGCATGTGAGTGTCACAGACACTTTCCAAGATGGTGACCCCCTGTGACAAGTTTGAAGTCCTGGATCATTGCTGCTATTGACAAGCTGAAACTTTAGGCTGGTGCAATAAGTTCACTATATAGAATATGGCATTTGTAGCCCTTTTCATTTCTAGGGTTTAGTTCTCCTTTAAAACCTGAAAAATTCAAGGTTTTTGTTTTTAACCCAAAAATTTGAGTTTTATTGAAAACTATGCTTGAAAACTCGAATTTTTTAGGAAATAAACAATTGGACCTTTAATAAATAACCCCCTTAAAGTATGAAGAACCAAATTACATTATCCAGAAACCTCTCCCCCCCCTCAGTCCCAAACATTCTGCATAACAATTCCCATAGCTGTTTATTAAAGTGATACTGACATGTTCCATTGCTTTACAGAAAAGAATGCTGGATGTTGTAGTTCCACAATATGTGCAGGGTTTCTGTTCATGTTATATAGTTATTTATAGTAATTATATACCGGTATAGATATGTTATCTGGAATACTTGGGACCTGGGGTTTTCCTAATCAGGAATCTTCCCATAATTTGGATCAGCATACTTTGCATCTGCTGAATATAATTTAATAATTAAATAAACAGGATTGTTTTGGCAGCAATATGGATTCATGCAGCTAAGTTATCATTAAGTACAAGCTACTGTTTTATTATTACAGAGAAAAAGGAAATCATTTTTCAAAAAAAAATATTATTTGCTTGGACTGTAAGGGAGGTGGCCTTCCCGTACTTTAGAGCTTCATGGATAATGGGTTTCCAGATAAGGGATACCATACCTACAATTTGTAATGATATTTGTAATAACTGTCTTCTTTTCACAACCACTAGATGTCACTCTAGGCAATATTTAGGGATTTATTTGTATGACATTATTATTATTATTATTAACATGTATTTATATAGTGGCAACATATTGCGTAGGGCTGTAAAGTAAATGTGATTATACAACTACATCACATGATTTATCTTCATAGAACATATGGAGTTACATACATCACAATCAATACCGGTACAAAAGGTGAGGAAGGCCCTATGCAAAAGAGCTTACACTCTAAAGGGAAGGGAGTAATACACAAGGAATGGGAGTGGGCATTCAGTATATGGATATAGCAGTATATGGATATAGCAGAATTACAAGAATAAGGAGTTTCAATAGATTTGTAGCAGTATATGGATATAGCAGTAAATAGATAAGCAGAATTACCTGTAGGAATGAGACGAGATAGGAGTTAGTTCCATGGAACTGCCTTGTATAACTGTCATTTCTAAGCACTTGTGAAATATTAGCACTTAGGAAATGTTAGCACTAGTGATGGGCGAAAAATTCGCGAAACGGCGCCGGCGTCTCGTTTTTGACGCGTGCGTGTGGATTCATCACAATCACGTAAAGTCATGGGGTAAAAAGTGCAGGAAAGTCATGAATTGCATTTTCCCATAGATTTCCAGGCTAATTGGAAAATTCCTGGAAAACACATGATTTATAAATTGCTTAAATACTGATATAAATATTACAAATTGTGACTTTCCTCTGTTTGCATTTGACTGCGACTTTATGCTTGTGCTGTAAAACTTAAACTGGTGGATCTTCCTGGAGGCCTTGTTCTTCTGGGTCTGGAGATTGGGGGTGTATGCAAGCCCCTCTGCAAATGCCCTATAATTAGGAATTAAAAGTAGAAAAGGACTGTACATAAAATATGAAGATTATCTGCTCCTGTGCCAGGGGTGAGTGGTTGTGCATCGGTGAGATGTGTAGGGAGGAGGCACTGGTTAATGAAAAGGGAAGGGCGGATATTTAATTAGTATGTGATTAATGTCAGATTTCTTTATGGGCATCGTTTCCCCATCCTGACAGTGCCTAAGCGTACATGTCCCAAGAGAATTCACCACCATCTGTAACTTCTGGTCCCTGCAACACGCCTGCTGGCAACTAGATGGTGCAATTGACTTATAGTAAACTACAATAACATGATGACATTTAATAAACCACTGGTTTGTTACATCTTTATTGTATATGTGTACCGATTCCTGCACGTCATTCACTTGCCAGCTATGGGGCTTTAAATTACTATGGTTATCATTTCTGCCATAGAAAAATAGCTTATGTGTATGGTTATTATATGTCACGTGTAAGCCACTTGATATTGAATTGCATAGAAATGCACATGTTTCAATTGTAAAGATACATGTGCACCATACCCCTAAACACAACCCCCCATTCATTATATGTATATAGAGAAGGAACGCTCAGCACACAGTAAGTTATGCTTTCTGATTTTGTTGTTGTATGAAACCCTTCTTATAAATGTACTTGCTTTATTGTTTTCTCTTATTGTGTATATTTAACTCCTCTTAATTGATTTAAAATCCCCAGCTTGCTTTATAAAGAAACAATCAAGCAGCAGGCACCTGGAATATATGGTGTCAATTGAATGCTTTTTCCCTTAGGAGGCGAGAATCTAGGAGCAGAAAGCTTATAAAAAAACAGTAATTGCAAGTAGATACTTATATTTCAACGCTATTGCATCTTTAATTAAAGAAGCGCTAGAAAAGATTATATGCAGAAGTGCTGTATTTTATATATATATATATATATATATATATATATATATATATATATATATATATATATATATATATATATATATATATATATATATATACATACAGTACCAGCCCAGAGGTTCCACAGCCATATAACAGTAAGGATGAAGGCCTTTATAGCTGGCTTCTCATCTTTGATTTTTTTTCCCAATTGTCAATGTGTGTGTTAACAAACTGCCTTTGCACTGTCTTTGTATTTAGCCTGCTGACCACCCATGTGAATAAAGCTCTGTGCAAGGACCAAGCACCTATGGATACAAAAGGCAGAGGACATCGGAGCTTGCACCTTTTTTTTGCACTTGCACCCTCTCCTGACCATCTGTAAATCAGGCAGGTCGGACTGGGCTGGCAGGACACTGGGGAAAAACCTGATGGGCCCCAACCCTCATGGGCCGGCCGGCCGGCCAGCCCAAACCTGCTCCACACGTATTATTAAAATTAGGATCAACCATCATTTTTACCGGCCAGGCCAGTAAAATACTGGCCAGGTGGCAACCCTAGGGGTGTGGGACCCGGGAGCGTGTGTGCGGCCCTTGATTTTGCAGCCCCAGTGGAACCAGACCCCCCTAGCCCGATGCTGAAATCAGGCCCCTGGTTTTCTGTTGTATCACTGGAAAGTTGCAGGGGGTGTGTATAATGTCTGGAAGTCAAGGAAATGATCTAGTGTCTGTTCTGTGGAAGAACTACAGCAGTCAGGCCCAGATTTGTGGCAAGGCCACAAAGACCCGGTCCTAGGGTGGATGATATTTTAGGGGCAGCATGTCGCTCAGCCGCATCCTTAGTAGCACTGGGGACTTAATGCTCCCCAGTGCTTCTGTGCCGGAGAGCGCTGCAGCGGCGCTAGGAACCTGCAGCCACGGGAGGGCGAATCGACGGTTCAGGGGACCATTCGGCATTGGGGCGCCGCTTTATCAAATCCGGCCCTGACAGCAGTGATCCCCAATTAATGACTCGTGAGCAACAAGTTGCTCCCCAACTCCCAGGCCCAGATTTGTGGAAAGGCCACCAAGGTCCAGGCCTAGGATGGCAGGATTTTAGAGGAGCGGCATGCTGCCCAACCACACCCACATTGGTTCAGAAACACTGGGGATGCGCAGGAGATATGATAGTAATTTCCCATGCAACAATCTCCATTTCTCCAGTTGCGATGATGAAACTTTGCATGAATAAAGGGGAGGGGGCAGGGGTAGGGTTGCCTCCTTTTCTCTAAAAAAATACCAGCCTTCCTATATATTTATCTTTTTTTCCTATTAAAAACATTGGGATCAACCGTCATTTTTACCGGCCAGTCCAGTAAAATACAGGCCAGATGGCAACCCTAGGCAGGAGTGACGCACGGCAGTGGTCCTAGGGGCGCCCGCTATGCAAATCCAGCCCTGCCAACTTGGATGTTGCTCCCAGTGGCCTCAAAGCAAGTGATTATTTTTGAATTCCAGGCTTGGAGGCAAATTTTGGTTGTATAAAAATCAGGTGTACTGCCAAACAGAGTCTCCTGTAGGCTACCAGTCCATATAGGGGCTACCAAATAGCCATTTGCAGACCTTATTTGGCACCCCAGGAACTTTTTCATGCTTGTGTTGCTCCCAAACTCTTTGTATATTTGAATGTGGCTCATGGGTAACAAAGGTTGGGAACACCTGATCTAGAGGAACAGCTTCTAATAAACTTTAAATGCCCATAAGCAGAAATTTTGACGTTGACACTACATTCTCCTTCTTTCAAACCAAAAAAAAAAGTAATTTTTCAAAGGCTCTGGGAGAATTTGTCCTTTCAGCGTAATTAGAACTACAGACATCCCGTTATTGAATTTTTCCTCATATGAAGATGGATGGGGGAAGAAGAAAAGCAATTATATCTGGCAAATCAGATTGGCAACTGAGAATACCTTTGCTCCAAACAAAATATATATAGTCTGTTCTACTAGCAGGTCTGACAGAAAAGGAAGATTAACTGCTGGAACAAACACGGTCTGAAGTTCACTTATTTTGCAAGGATTTGTGGAAAAAGAGCAGCTTGTCAGAACAGGTCTTGGAAATAAATTTATGTCAAGGACTCATAAGGAAAGCCAAATTCAGACACCATACTGGAATAATATGGATTATTAAATGGGTAGTTCACATTTAGGTTAACTTTTAATAAGTTATTAAAATGGCCTATTATTAGCAAGTTTTCAATTGGTCTTCATTATTTATAGTTTCTTAATTCTTTGCCTTCCTCTTCTGACTCCTTCCAGCTCTCACTGACCCCAGCAGCCAAAAACCTATTGCTCAGTGAGGCTACATTTTTTCATTATTATTGTTACTTTTTTTTATTACTTATAATTCTATTTAGACCCTTCTCTCTGTCTCTCTTTCAAACCATTGCCTAGTTGCAGGCCCAGGTTTTTGGAAAGGCCCGGCCCTAGGCCGAGTGTTTGTTTTTTAGATGGGGTCAGTGAACCCCGTTTGAAAGCTGGAAAGAGCGAAAGATAGAAAAAAGTAAATGCTTCAAAAAATGTAAAGAAAAAATTAAGGCCAATTGAAAAGTTGCTTAGAATTAGCCATTCTATAACATACTATAAGTTAGGGTGAACCACCCCTTCAACCATAAGATAAGATTCCTCTTCAAACTGAATATGGCCCATTATTGGATAATCTGGATCTTGTTCCCAAACTGGACCACTCAAATATTTTCAAGGCAACAGTAACAATAATACAAAGGGGGGTATTTACTAAAACTTGAATTTATCTCATATTTTTATTAAACCAAGCTCGACCAAACTCCCATCCACCATTTTATCTTGTTTCTAAATATATTAACTCAAAAAAGTTGTGTTGGGAGAAAAAAAAACTCAACAAAATCGAGTGAAACCTCGAATCATACACATTGTTGGGATTTTTTTCAGTTTGTCGCCCAAAAGCCTTGAATTTTTCAGATTATTGGACAAAACCCAGTGCGGATCATGATGTCTTCAAATTAAAAAGGAACATTTCCCATTGACTTATACATAACCTCAACAGGTTTGAGATTTTTGGATTCTGACTTTTAGCAGCTTTGGGGGGTAATAAATCTCGAAAAATTCAAGTTTTTTTCCCCCTCTAAAAATTCGACTTTTTGCCCAAAAAACCTCGACCAGAAAAAATCCAAGTTTAGTGAATAACCCCCCTTAGCTTTGTCATAACTCCCAGGGCTGAAAGAATCCTAAAAGTAAGAGCTGTATTATTTATGTCATACATCTCAGTGGATGAATAGAAATGTAGATAAACAGTTGTTTAAAGTAAAAATGATCAATGATTATTGCCAGTCTAACAGATTCCACAATAATCCTACACAACAGATATTTACTATTTTTAGATCTACAGCAGAAAATCTGAAATTGCCTTCTGCTTGTCGCCTCTTTTCAATCTACAGACATATCCCAAGACTTTGCTCTTTCACTTGTTTTTTATTAATTGAAATTGCTGGAAGCAGATTTTAAGGATCTTTGATAAAAAAAAAGTTAAAGGGCATGTAAAGTCTAAAATAGAATAAGGCTAGAAATACTGTATTTTGTATACTAAATATAAACATGAAGTTACTGCACCACAAGCCTAATCAAACAAATGATTTAAGCTTTCAAAGTTGGCTATAGGGGGTCACCATCTTTAAACATCTTTGCAAGACTAAGACTGTGCACATGCTCAGTGTGGTCTGGGCTGCTTAGGGATCATCATAAACAAAGCTGCTTGAGTTCTGCATGGCTGGGAAATAAGGCGGGGGCTCCCCCTGCTGTTCATAAGTATGATTGTTCCCTGCTCAGCAGTTAGGGACCATCTGACAATTCCTATCCACAGCAGTAAATAACGGGGGAATTTTACTGCATACAGTCAGGTTTCTTATAAAAACAATACACATTTTTTAATTAAAGTATATTGGAGATAGGTTTCTTTTTCATTAAAGAAAGTAAAAATGGGATTTTATTTTGTTTGCCTTTACATGCCCTTTAAAAGGGATTCTGTCTTCATTTTCTTTAAAATTTTGTATGGCTTGAAAATGATGGAAAGGCAGAATTTTTCCAATAATAAGTCAAAACTACCCTGGCAGCTATTAATATATAGGAAGTTGCCACCTTATATTTTGGATTAAGGTCCTCAATGCCTAGATTGAGTAAAGCTAATCTTTCTTTAGGAACTTTGAGATCATACTAAATACTTTAGACATATATATTATAATCTTTGGACACTCCCACCATATTTGGTACGTATCTGCTTTGATACCGTATTCTCTCTAACATTTATCTGATTCACTGGGGAAATATTATAAACTTTGACAACCTTAATATTTGCAGTGCATGTAAATTATGCTACAATTGAATTGCCCTTGTTAATTAAGGGATGCACCGAATCCACTATTTTGGATTCAGCCTAACCCTCAAATCCTTCGCGAAATATTCGGCCGAATGCTGAACTGAAATCGCATCCTAATTTGTATATGCAAATTAGGGGTGGGAAGGGGAAAACATTTTTACTCCTTGTTTTGTGACAAAAAGTCATGCGATTTCCCTCCCAGCCCCTAATTTACAAATGCTAATTAGGGTTCAGATGGGCAGAAGGATTCGGCCGAATTAAAAATATTTTTAAACAATGGGAATTTTGTCATGAGAAAACATGTTTTTTCAAAATGCATCAGTTTATAGTGATGCTCTAGTTAACATTCCTTTTTTCAAAAGATCAAACTCATTTTATAATATTTAATTTTGAAATCTGTAAGTTTCCCAGATGCCCTCAGTCATGTGACTTGTGCTCTGATAGACTTCACTCTTTACTGCTGCACTCCAAGTTGTAGTGATATCACCCCCTCCTTTCCCCCCAGCAGCACCAGAACAACGAGAAGGTAACCAGATAACAGCTCCCTGATACAAGATAACAGCTGCCTGGTAGATATAAGAACAGCACTCAATAGTAAATTTCCAAGTCCCACTGCGACACCTTCAGTTACATTGAGTAGGAGAAACAATAGCTTTTCTGAAAGCAGATTTGTCATGAAGTGCTGGCTCTTTCTGAAGGCACATGATCAGAAAAAATGACATGAGATGGCGGCTTCACACCAATATTACAACTAAATGAAAAACACTTGTTGGTTCAGGAATTACATTTTATACGGTAGAGTGAATTATTTGCAGTATAAACAGTGTAATTTAGAAATAAAAATTACACCATAAAATTCATGACAGAATCCCTTTAAGGATTGAAATACAAATACCTGTCGGCCATGGTTTATTGATGCATTCTACTGTGTGTTCCTTCTTCTGCAATGGATTCTGTGCTTGTTAACTTAGTGATTAGATGATCACTTTTTGGAAGGTTTCCAGAGAGTAACGGCTCTTCTGTTTCAAAGGAGATGTTCTAAAGAACTTGTAGGCTTTTAAGAGCCATACATCTTTAAAAAGTATGTAAATAAATGTCAAAAGATTCTCTTTGCTTGAGGAATATCAGATACATCTGAGGAAATGCCAGAATTAAGCTCCTTCTTACTTAAGAACTGGAATAATGAGTAGAGGAGCAAAGTTGGAGGACAACTTGTCCTGTTGTATTGCTGAGTTTTGAACCAGTTAAGGATAAGTTATCCCAAACTTGATCATGTATCACTGTAACTGTTAAGAGGCTGGAACAAAGGCAGATAGAATTATAATGTCTATGGGCTGATATATACATACATATACACAAAGAGTGTGTTGAGATGTTTTGATATTTTTCCCTTAGCAGAAAATCCTTTAGGCTCTCTGCCTGGTATTCAAAAGAGATTCTGTCATGATTTTGTGGTGTAGTTTTAATTGCAAATAATTCACTCTACCATATAAAATGTTATTCCTGAATCAATAAATATATATTTTTATTTTAGTTGTAATATTGGCGTGTAGGTGCATCTCAGGTCATTTTGCCTGGTCATGTGCTTTCAGAAAGAGCCAGCACTTTAGGATGGAACTGCTTTCTGAAAGAACTACATTTCATGATGGAACTGCTTTTAGATTAAGCTATTGCTTCTGCTACTCAGTGTAATTGGAGGAGTCATGGCCAGGTGTTTTACTATTGAATGTTATTTTCACATCTACCATTAGGTCAGGTGTAGGAGCATTTTTCAGATAAGCTGTTTTTTCTAGTGATGGGCGAATTTAGGGCGTTTCACATCACCGAAAAATTTGCGAATTTCCAGAAAAATTCGCGAAATGGCGAAAAATTAGCGCCTCGTTTCTGACGCCGGCGTCCTTTTTTTTTGCCGGCGAATTTTCGCTGCGCATTCACGATTTTATTCGCCGGCGGCGAATCACGGGAATTCGATGCAAATTCACGCCTGGTGAATAAATTCACCCATCACTAGTTGTTTCTCAACTCAATGTAACTGGGGGAGTCGCAGAAGGACTTGGATTTTTACCATTTGTGCTATTCTGTTAACTACCAGGGAGCTGTTACCATGTGTCAGGGAGCTGCTATCCTGTGACCTTCCATTGTTTTGCTGATGGGATGCTCGGGGGAAGAGAGGGAGTAATATTACTCCTACTTGCAGTACAGCAGTATAAAGTGACTGAAGTCTATCGAGTCACATGACTGAGGACACCAGGGAAATTAACAACATGCCTAGCCCCATGTCAGATTTCAAAATTAAATATAATAAAACTCACAACACTCCAACAACAAAAACAAGAAGGTGGACTCAATCTCCCAAACATAATGGAATACAATGAAGCGGCTCTTCTTAGATATGCGGGAGATTGGCTCCATCATAGGAGCACATATACCACACTTTCTTTAGATGAGGCCTTAACAGAGGGAATATCACTTAACTCACTATTACATACGCCCATCCAGGAAATTCCCAAAAAAGTGCAAGACAACCCTTTATTTATCCACACATATAAAACCTGGCACTATGTCAAGAAAAAAGCAAACCTTTCTCCTTTTAATTCGATAAATCTTACCTGGCTCAACAACAAAGCATTTCCTCCAGGCTTCAATAGTCCAATTTTCAGATCATGGCAAACGAAGGGTCTTCTAAATATCAAGGACATGATAACGACCACTAATACAATACAACCCATTTCAAACCTGCTCCAAAATTACTCATTCTTACAATCCCATCAATTTTCATTAATACAACTCACACATTTTATCACGCAACAACTGACTAAACTGACGACCAAAGATAAAAACAATGCAATTGACTCACTATGGCCAAAACATGATACAGTTAAATCAACAGCGCAAATCTACAAACAAATCAGGACCACAATAGATATGGACAATACTACTATGAGCTTCACGAAATGGAAAACAATTATCCCACAGTCAGAGAACACTGACATTCTTCGCTATCACACACGAATAATGAAGATACTGCCAGCTAGCATGTACCAGGAAATGTCCCTACAAATACTGCACCATACTTATCTGACACCTTTAAAGAGATCTCACATTGGCACGACAAACTCAGACTGTTGTCTCAAATGCGGGGAATCTAGAGCTGACCTGATACATTGCTTATGGCTATGCCCAATCATACAACAATTCTGGAAGGAGGTCGCCAGTTACTGGGGAAACCTATCGGGAAAGACGCTGAACATTCACGCCTCATGGGCCGTGTTCAGCAAACTGCAACTCACCTCACACCTCTCCAAACCAGAGAAGGCCCTAGCGGAAAGGGTGGCGGCGGCAGCCAGGAAGACCATTTTACACACCTGGCTGTCCCGACTCCCCCCGCCAATACCCATGGTACAACAAAAATTGCAACATATATTTCATCTAGACTGGATTGAAACTTTAACAAACAAAGAGAAAAATACGGAATTCTTTTTGGACACCTGGCTGACATACATAAATACCCTCGCACAACCTACAAAATTACTAACCATTCAAACTTTTCAAAACACCGCATGGTATGAAAGAGAACTGCTGACGGGAACCGATCTAGTCCGTGAGGCGGGGCTGCAGCTGATGAATATGGGTAATTCACCACAACTAATTCCGACAGGACCCCCCAGGAGTCACATCCTTAATCGAATACTAACAAGCACTTAACGTGAGTATAATACTTTAAAGACTTTCCATTTTGTATACAGATAGAACAACGAATTGTTTCTAGCTTTTGTGGATAGAGAAATATCTTTCCGGCCCTTTTCCTATGGTCACTTAACAAAAACTAAAAATGTTGATACCTTTTTACTCTGCACTTGACACTGACATTGTTATTTCATTTTATTCTTCTTGTTAGGATTTTGTTTAACTCATCTTATTAATATGTTTAGAAAATAAATAAAAACATTTGTGAAAAAAAAAAAATTAAATATAAAAAAAATCTTTTTGCTCTGTCTTTTTGTGCATTTACAATTTTTTATATCCTAGGACTGCTGTCCTTGGTCCTGTGTATTTTTGTGTGTATTCCTGTGTATTTGTATTATGTGTACTAGCACCCAGGTTTGGGCTATGTCCTACATACTGCCTCCAGCTGTTATTGAACGAAGTATCCTACTCCCAGCATCCTCTGACAAACTGTAAACTATGCAGTTAACTCCACTGGATAGAAGTCCCTCTTCAGTCTTATCTTCTTTAAACCCTAATGAGACATGGCGATGAGATAAAATTAGACCGCCTTCTTGGAAGAGTTCTTAAAATTATATAACTGCATCATTATTATGGTAATTTAAAACCTTGTGGATTTCTCTGGTGAGGTGAAATGGATTTAAATTACCATAATTAAGATGCCGTTATATAATTGCACAAAGTCTCATAAAGGTGATGCACGGGTGAACGATAGCTCTGTTCTGTTACCCACACTTCTCTCATCCTTTATCTCTCATACAGCGAGAAGGCTGTGTATTATAGGTTCAAAGAATAGCTCAGTGTCCTCTAAGTTTATCCCTCAGTCTACACCAACAATGGAAATCTTTCGGTTCCGATTTCCGAACATAAAGTAAGCAAATCTTTAGCTTTGGGAGTTCTACCAAAATGATGAGCAATTGAAGGGACCCTGTTGCTTATCTACCCTGATGATTTTTATTTAGACTCCCTAGAATTACTTTCATTAATTCATAAATGCGCATCATTATCATCATCATCATCATCATTTATTTTAATAGCAAAGAACACTCCATTGAAATCAGGCCTTTCAGCAATCTTTCTACTCCCCATTCCAGAATGCCCAGGACTTAGGGTTGTACGAATTATGGTTGTCTAGATTTGGACTTTCATACCTTAAAGGAAAACTTTTCCCCCAAAATTAATATTTAAGTAACAGGTTATATCAATAAAGTTACATATTAAAGAATCCTACCAAACTGGAATATATATTTAAGTAAATATTGCCCTTTTACATCTCTTGCCTTGAGCCACCATTTTGTGATGGTCTGTGTGCTGCCTCAGAGATCACCTGACCAGAAATACTGCAGCTCTAACTGTAACAGGAAGAAGTGTGGAAGCAAATGATAGAAATCTGTCTGTTAATTGGCTCATGTGACCTAACATGTATAGTGTGTTTGTGTGCACCATAAACCCTACGATCCCAGGGGCGGCCCTTATTTTTTTTTTAAATAGCAATTGTCTAGAAATTACCCCAATGGCACATACTACTAAAAAAGTATATTATTATGACAATGGTTTATTTACATGAAGCAGGGTTTTACATATGAGCTGTTTTATGCAATATCTTTTTATAGAGACCTACATTGTTCGGGGGGGGGTATAGTTTTCCTTTTAGTCTACTAGAAAATCATATAAACATCAAATAAATCCAATAGGCTGGTTTTGCTTCCAATAAGGATTAATTATATCTTAGTTTGGATCCAGTACATGTTACTGTTGTATTTTTAAATAGAAAAAGGGAAATCATTTGTAAAAATTTGGATTATTTGGATAAAATGTAGGCTATGATAGAGAGTCTTTCCATAATTCAGAGCTTTCTGGATAACGGGTCCTATACTTGTACCTTGATGTTGGCTGCCTCCATAGACTTCTTATGATCTGAATCAGACTTGGAAAGTGTCTTTGGTATCTTAGCAAATATTGGGAATGATAAGAATGGTATCCCTCTTCTTACCTTTTCTGAACTTGCCAGGCTTTCAAAAAATAACAAGTTATTTCAATATGGACCCTACATGCCTACATTTCTGCTATACAGACACCTAGAAAACCATGACTATAAAGGGGCAGAATGTATTGCCTTGTACATCTTAATCAGGGGTCCCCAAACTTTTATACCCATGAGCCACATTCAAATGTAGAAAAAATATGGGAGAGCAACACAAGCCCGAGAAATGTTTCTGGGTGTGCCAATTATCGGCTGTGGTTGACTATTGGTAGCCCCTATGAGGACTGACAGCCTACAGGAGACTCTGTTTGGGAGTACATCTGGTTTTTATGCAACTAAAACTTGCCTCCAAGCCTGGAATTCAAAAATAAGCACCTGCTTTGAGGCCACTGGGTAGAGTCCTGCAGCTGGTCGGGTACCCGCAAAAACCTGCGGGTTGCGGTAGAAGTTCAGGGTGCAGGTATAGACTCGGGTCGGCTGTTCTGTGGGTTTGAGGGTCGGGCCACGGGTCTTCTCAATAGCGGTTTTTACTCCTTTTTTCTGATAATGCCTACTTCCGATGATGTCACTTCCTGTTTACAATGACAGCACTTCCTGATTTTTGATGGTCAGCGGGTTGTGGGTCCGGGTTGCGGATAAGGTACTTGCGGGTCGGATCGGATAGCGGGTCCAAGTGGATAAGAATGCAAGTTGTGGGTTTGGGTTGCGGATTGCAGGTTTCGGGTACGGGTCGGGTACGGGTTCCAAAAAATGGACCCACGCAGGACCACTGGGAGCAACATCCAAGGACTTGGAGAGCAATAAGTTGCTCATGAGTCATTGGCTGGGGACCACTAATCCAGACCAAGATGCTTATCTTTTTAGAATAGTATATAGTCGATTAGCTATCAATATGGGTTCCATAAACATTTTTGTTTGTTTGATGAATACTTGAACTATCTCTGTGTTCAATGCCAAATGAAGCAAGGATGTTTTCCAGCCAAGAGGATCTGTAGGCCCTGGGCAAATGTCTTCTTTGCTGTAGGCTAAACCAGCCCTGTCAGTTAGTATTGTGAATTATTGAACGTTATCCTTCTCAAGTCTCCATACAGCGGGTTGGTGAGGGTGTGAAGGGTCTACTTGTGTATATAGGGTTTTTAAAAGACATTTTCTCTCAGCCAGAATGCAAGTGAAGAAAAGGGTTAAACATCCACCTGCTTTGTGCCAGGCGTTTGTCACTCATCTGCCCACCATTCATTCTTGATTTGTCTGATGTTTTGCAGATGAGTCGTTGCAGCCCAGGCTTCTACCCCTCTGCTGGTCATTATAATTACAGCATTGTTTTCTCTATTTACAGGGAAAAAGGAAACATCTGCTTGTAAAGAGTGAAGGGAAAAGGGAGACATGACTGTTAGAGGAGAAACTGACAGCTTATTCTGTACTGTGTGTTTGCAGCTACTTCACTACCCCACAGCTATAACTAATCATGTTCTATTAAAGGGGAAATTCACTTACTAGAGTGGTATTTATATCGCTGTATGTTCTATGTGTACTTTTGTATCCTTGATATTAGATTTTACAGGTTTCAATTTATGGGAGATCCCCTGCCAGCTTGAAGTATAAAGGAAACGTAAAGGGATAGTAGCAGGAAGTCATGTCCTGCCCCATAGATTGTAAGCCCTTGAGGGCAGGGCCCATCTTGGCTACTGTCATGGTTTATCGGTAAGCCAAATATGAAATGGGCTATTCACCTTTAAATTAACTTTTAGTATGATGTAGAGCAGGGATCCCCAACCGCTTGAATCCATGAGCAGCATTCTAAAGAAAAAGGAGTTGGGGAGCAACACAAGCATGAAAAATGTTCTTGGGGTGCCAAATAAGTGCTGTGATTGGCCATTTGGTAGCTCCTATGTGGATTGTCAACCGACATTGAGGCTCTGTTTGGCAGTGCACCTGGTTTTTATACAACCAAAACCTGTTTTCAAGCCTGGAATTAGAAAATAAGAACCTGCTTTGAGGCCACTGGGAGCAACATCCAAGGGGTTGGAGAGCAACATGTTACTCATGAGCTACTGGTTGGGGATCACTGATGTAGAGGGTGGTATTCTTTGCAATTTGCAATTGGTTTTCATTTTTTATTATTTGTGGTTTTTGAGTTATTTAGATTTTTATTCAGCAGCTCTCCAAATTTGCAATTTCAGTCCAAATTCCCCCAGCAACAATGCATTGATTTGAATAAGGGACTGGAATATGAGTAGGAGAGGCCTGAATAGAAAGATGAGCAATAAAAATGCATTTGTAGCCTTGTTTATTAGATGGGGCCAGTGACCCCTATTTGAAAGCGGCAAATAATTAATCGGCAAATAATTCAAAAACTATAAAAAGAAATAATGACCATTTTGAATAATGAAGAATTGAAAAGTTGCTATAACATACTAAAACTTAACTTTAAGATGCACCCCCTATTTATGTATCCTTATGCACAGCACTGCAAAATATTGCTGGCACTTTATAAATAAATACAATGAAAATAATATAAAAATAATAACTATGCCTGAAAAACTTGCCCATTTCTACTTGCCACCCTGCCATCCGCCAGCCTCCCTGTTACCAGTCTGTGCCTGGTTTTGATCTCCAGCCTATTGATTGGCAGCTTAGCTGATTTTGACTTTGTCCAATCATCAGAGGGTTTGGGGATGCAGGTTACACAGACTGCCTTCTGGTTCTATTGGATCGCAGTCAGAACAGACAGAAAATGCTGATGCCCTTTCTTGACGGGTGGACAAACTCGTTAGCTGCAAGCCCTGGGAGCTCATATAGGATCCAACATTCGGGATCTTTTCTTGCATTTCTTTTCTTCCTTTCCAGAGATCGCTACAGTTCTGGGTAGAAAAGTCAAGTATTATTGACTTTTTTGCTGAGTGTAACCTTGGCATTTCCTACCTAATGGTTCTTTTTATCCCTGTGTTCATGAGTCACATTCTGACTTGCCTACACATTGTTAGTGTCAATTGTAATGTCATTGTCACTGCCAGTGTTTGGGTGGTAATAAGCCGCCAGCACAAAAGGAAAAAAATATCATCATTAGTTCTTTCATTAGCAGATGATTGGGGCTATACTGTAAATGGACTGGGTGGCCAATTTGAACCTGCAATAAAGCAAGTTTAATAATGTAATATTTTATTCAGGTCACTATTTTTCTCTTCTCATCTGTGCCGTACAATCTAAGACCTCAGTCCCAGGGGAGACAGCCGTTTGCTCTTCCTTCCATAGCCCCACACTGGTTGCACCCAGGAACATCATTTGGGGGAGCAGGTATCCTATCCCCAGCATGCAAGTGTTTACTAAACATGAATACATTCAGTTTTAAGAAGGGTAAACACTGTGGGGGTTATTTATCAATTTATCCGAACCTCAAAAAATTACTAGTTTTCGGAGCAAAAAAAAAAACCTACGAATTATCCAAGATTTATTAAAGTTCGATGGTCTAAAAACTCAGAATCCGAAACTCCGGCATCTAAAAGCTCTCAAGGCGCTGATGTCCGTAGCAATATCCGATGATTTCAGGGATTCGGAGCAAAAAACTCCGAAAACTCTGAAAAAATCATCGTTTTTGCGGAAAACTCCAAACAATTCAAAGTTTTCGGGGAAAGCTCAGAAGTTTTCAGAGTTTTGCCCGACCCTATTTTTTTCTGGCTTTTTTCTTCATAAATAAGGTCCATTCGGGAATTCAGAGTTGCTCTGAGTTGGATATTAGAAGTACTGAGATAGATTCGGACCTTGATTAATAACCCTGTGCATGTCTTGCATTGAGCATTTAGCTCTTCTCATTCTAACCAGGTTGGTTTCTCTGCTTCATTGAATGGCACCAAGGGTGCAATTTTGTACCTGTTAGTTCTCTGTCTACAAGGGTAACTGCTTCTTTAACTGATTTATATTAAATTCTCCCAGCTTACCACCTCCTGCTGGATAAGGAGCTGTACATTCCTTGGTGTCCCACAGCTTCCAATACCTACAAATAGAAAGACAGTGGCAGCAGTATGATAGTCCACCAAGGGTGGAAGTAACCGAAAAACATAAGCCGCTGGCCTTGCCTCCCTTTTTAATGCACTCTAATAAAACTAAGGATGCACCAAATCCACTTTTTTGGATTCGGCCGAACCCCCGAATCCTTTATCAAAGATTCGCCCGAATACCGAACCGAATCCGAACCCTAATTTGCATATTAAAATTAGGGGTGGGAAGGGGAAAACATTTTTTACTTCCTTGTTTTCTGACAAAAAGTCATGCAATTTCCCTCCCCGCCCATAATTTGCATATGCAAATTAGGATTCGGAATTGGTTCGGCCAGTCAGAAGGATTCGGCCGAATCCGAATCCTGCTGAAAAAGGCCGAATCCTGGATTCAGTGCGTCCCTAAATAAAGCCTTTTATTGGAGAATTGTGCTGCTGTCAACTATTTTTTTATTTGTATGTAACTGGTTTCTAGTTCTGGTTCCCGACATAATGCAGGTATTACACGAGTTTTATAATGACACAGCTTTTTAATGCCGGCTCTATAAATACAAGATTCTTTACACAGTGTAAATCCCATAAAAGGTCCAACTTGTGGTCCTTTAGGTTCTGTTAAAACACAGACATTCAAGAGCTATAGGAATGAGATTTGGCCCTGGTTCCACCACCACTGAGGGCAATGGCAGGACAGCCCTTCTGTTTAACAGAGTTAATAAACTCAAGCCCCTGTTGCTGTGAAATACAACTCCCTGGATAGATGAATAGAATGATAGTGATGATACTGAGAAATATGCACGGTATGAAGGTCAATTAACAAAATGTTCTGTCATCAGATCTATCTTTTCCTTCTGCATCCAAAACCCTAGGACCAGAAACATTTACCTGAAGCAAAAATGAACTGATAAACATATAAATATTATAATCCTGATTAGGCTTCTGCTTGTTTGTCGCTACCCATTTAAGAACCATTATTACAAATCATATTTGCTCCCAGCTCTGTGTGATCACAGCCAGTCAGATATTGATTATTAGTCTGCTTTTAACCTGCCGATGGGAATGCCCACCCTAAAGTGCACAGCATAAATGAAAAACAGGATAATTAAACTCATTATGGAGGGAAGGGTGATAAGCAAGAGCAAGAAACACCAAATCAATAAACCAATGTCCTTCTTATCCTTAATGCTCAGGATCATTACAGTGTTTACGCACGTATTTGCTCCACAGCTGGATGGGAGCAATTGAAGAAAATTAAGTGCAACAAATTGGTATAAAGTCCATTTATGATTTATTTACTGGTTTAAGCTTAGTGGTGGGACGACTTGATGGATCGATAATTAAGAGGAAAGATTAAGAAGACAGTCAAGTCATTGAAGTCTAGGTGCAGGAGTCGTGGCTAGCAGGTTTGTATTTATATATAGGTACCCAAAGGCCTGTGCCTAGGATGGCAGCTTTGGGTATGTGGCCCTCGGGTATCTATATATTTGAAAAATGTTTTCAAAATAAAATAAACCCCCCAGCTGCCAATCTGAGGGTGGTTCCAGACCTAAATACAGTCCTATTGGACTGTGGGTGTCAAACTGATCTTATTATTACAAAAATATACATATGAACAGGAAAAAATGGAGGTTCAAGCTTAACTGAGTATAAAACAAGATGGGTAGCCATAATTAAAGATCAATTCTAATTAACATTTATTATAGGGTTACCAGATCATTGGAAAATTCAGGGACAGGTCTAGCAAAAAGCCAACTAGAAGGGCCCTGCAGCATACATTTATCAAAGGTTGACAATGAAAATATACATTTACAAGCATGATCATTGGCTCGATGGATTTTTACTATAGCTCAGTGGCTCATAAGCAACATATTGCTCACCAACCCCTTGGATGTTGCTCCCAGTGGCCTGAAAGCAGATGCTTTTTTTTGAATTCCAGGCTTGGAGGTAAGTTTTGGTTGTATAAAAACCAGATGTATTGCCAAACAGAGTCTCCTGTAGGCTGCCAGTCCATATAGGGGTGATCAAATAACCAATCACAGCCCTTATTTGGCACCACCCAGGAACACTTTTCATTCTTGCGTTGCTCTCCAACTCTTTTTATATCTGAATGTTGCTCATGGGTAAGAAAGGTTGTATATATTGTGTACATAAAGAGTGCTGTGTATAGGAACAACCATGCATACTAAATCAGCACTGATGGGAAGGGCTGGTCCTATCAAATGTGGGGCCCAATTGGGACCATGTTGGTGGGGCCCCTAGCCAAAGTGTTGCTGGCTACTGACACACCAAGTATTTAGGAAAATAAGGGCATACAGGCACAAAATAGAAAGGAAAGGGGCAGACAAGGTAAGAGAATGAGAGGGATGAAATAGGGGCACATAATAGGGGCACACAGGGTAAGAGAGAGAGGGAGGAAATAGGAGAGTGGACTGGACCAATTAGTTTGGGGCAGGCTGGGCCGATTCAGCTTGGGGGCAGGCTTGGTTGGATTGGGGGGAGGCAGGGCCTATCAAAGTTGGAGGAAAGCTGGGCCTATGAGAGTTGGGGGCGGGCTAGACCTATGGAGTTGGGGCATAGGCTGGCTTATCATAGTTGGGGGTGGGCTGGACCTATGGATTTGGGGATGGGCTGGACTCTCAAAGTTGGGGGCAGGCCAGGCAGCATCATGTGCTGGGGGAAATACTATCTGTGCTGCCCTCTGGTGCGGGGCCCCCAGAGATGCGGGGCCCTATTGGGCCCAATTGGTCCAATAGGCCTAAGGCCGGCCCTGCTGATGGGAATTGTCCTTGGCTGGGGGCCCACCCAAAGATCCTCTGGTACTGGCAGACCAGTCCAATTGGCAGCAGCAAGAAAGATGTCAAACGACTTGTTCTTATTGACTGTGTGTGTCTTAATACTAGCCTTGGGGCACCAAAAACATTACACCACTGCCATGTGAGAAATCTACTTTACTCAAAGATGGTTCAATATTATTTCTGAAATAACACCAGCCGTTCATAGCAGCCTTATTCTGCTCTCTGCATTAGAGATAGGAGTTGTTGCGACATCCTGTGTTTTGGTCATTTAAAGGCTTCAGAGTTTCTGCTTTATCTCAGTGAATTTATTAGGAATATGCAGTATGAATCAGAAGTGGATAGCAGACTAAATGGAAGTGATTAGGGAATTGCCAAACTAGAGGCACCAGAACCCTGTATGTTGAGAATCATATACATAGCCCTGGGTTCTACTCTGCTATTTAATTTTACTTTTAAATATCTTCATTCACACGGAGTTAATCAGTACTGTGCACAAGACAGCAGCTCCTTCAGTAATACTGGGCCGACTGGCCAGGGTTTTTTTTTATTCTGAATGAATTGCTAAAGTTGTGGCCTCACCCTTAAAGGAGAAATACGATGAGCAAGTACGCATGCCTCCCATCTCTGTAGGGAACAAGAGGAGGACCTAGAGAGCATTTAAAATTCATCAATTGAGGATGGTTTTCTCCAGACTTGAATGAATCAAAACTTTGCTTTGCATCACACTGATTTGTGAAATTCTGTTCCTCTGCCAGATAAGTGCAGCAAGGCGACCCAGTGGTTTGCAGTGCGATACACAAGCTGACCAGGTCCTCCTAGCCTGAGTTGGCAGCTTATTGGCCAATGTATGGGACCCACCAACGGGCCTGCCTACCCAATATCTGCCCGAAAATTGGCCAGCTATCAATTGGGTAGGTTTGATTTTCTTGTCCGTTTAGGACCACATCAGCATGTTAATGCAATCCTCATCTGATGGGCCTGTAGGCTCCTCTGTATGATTCTGTCACTTCAAAAATTGGGAAGAAGGTGGTGCACCAGAATAAATTGTAAATTACTCACCGAATAGTAAATGTGGTCCGGGTGCTCCAGCCCCAGACCCGCAGCAGAGCGGTACGGCAACAAATATTTGGAAAGAGCAGGGCCGACCGGCACTCAAACGGATCCACAGGACGTTTCACACCCACTCAGGGCACTTAGTCATGGGCTCTCAGAACTAAGCCCATGACTTAGTGCCCTGATTGGGTGCGAAACGCGTAGGGCGGATGGAGATGCAAATATACACTTTTAACTTTGTATAAATAAAATATATTTTTTTAACTATTTTCCTTGGTCCTGTGGATCCGTTTGAGTGCTGGTCGGCCCTGCTTTTTCCAAATATTTGTTTCTATCACTTACCAACGATCAGATCAGACAAATCAGTCCACTTGTTTGTAATCTCTCCAGGCGACTTTTCTCTCTGGCGAACGGTCGTTACTCTGCAAATTCACTAAAATGTAGATTTTACTGAACGTTACCTCTTTCGCCAGACAGACCCGCATTTGTGCCGAGGCCACAAAGGCCCAGGCCTAGGGCGGTGAAATTTTAGGGGCGGCATCTCGCCCTGCCACATTCTAATCTACATTGGGAACTCCGAGTTCTCCTGCCCAATGGCGCATACGTGCTCTCGCTGCGCGCGGGGGGGGGTGTGTGTGCATCCCTGAGGCCTTGGGGTGCCTCACAGTGAAATCAGAGTTTCCTTCGCCACCTCAGACCAGGCAAACTGAAGCTACAGCTTCCTTAATCTTATGTCAATGACATCATATCCTGTATGCCGGAAATTCATAAAAGTTGTAAAAAACGCTGGCGACTTTTACTTTTTTAAAGCGGGATTGCCTTCAAAGGGAATAACTATTAAAGATTTTCTTGTTAACATTTTTTTCCCAGACATTTGAGGCGCATGCCACATTTGTTTCAGGGTGGGTTTATGTCTAGGGCATTTGAGGATCTTTTATGTCTTTATTATGGTTCCTTTGACATTTGTATTAAAAAGTAGGCACTTCAAGCATTTGCACCAACATTACTAATAAAGATGTCCATACGACCTATATGTACCTGCCCTATTCAAATTTAGATTAAGCGTAAGAGTGCTAATGAAGTTGCAATAGGCAGAAATTAACGCTAGCGAAAATTCTCTATGAAATACTCGCACTGCCAAAGTAACGCTAGTGAAAATTCACCATTGTTCATCTGCTGAGCTGCAACTTTGCATTTTAGTGAATTTGTGTATTGGTTACAAATTTGCGCCTGGTGAAGTGGCGTGAAGTGTGGCAAAGAGGTCGCTGGCGAAAATTCGCCCATTAGTGAATATGCCCCTAGTCCAGGGAGTTTAGGGGGCACATTTACTATGGGTCAAATATCGAGGGTTAATAAACCCTCGATATTCGACCATCGAAGTAAAACTATTCGACTTCGAATAGCAAAGTCGAAGGATTTACCACATTTAGTTTGATCGAAGGAGAAATCGTTGAAGGATTTTAATCCATCGATCGAACGATTTTCCTTCGATCAGAAATTGCTAGGAAAGCCGAAGTCGTAGTCGAAGGTCAAAGTAGCCAATTCGATGGTCGAAATTCTAATTTTCTTTCATTCTAATCCTTCACTCGAGCTAAGTAAATGTGCCCCTAGGTATGTTCTTTCTACGTCTGTGTGGGGTTTCTTCTGGGTACTCCTGTTTCCTTTCACTTTCCATACAGGCAGGTTCATTGGCTGCTCATAATATTGACCCTAGTGTGTGTGTGAATATGACAGGGACATAAGATTGTAAGCTCCACTGCAGCAGCGACTGATGTGCTGTGGAATATGTCACACTATATAAAGAATTGTAATAACAATGATAATGATACATCTTGGATAAATCTTGTCCTAACAAGGCTAGAATCGAATTTCATAAATATGTATAAATAACTCAACATTGGATTTCCGTTATGTTTCACCAGCTCCACAGGTATATTTATTGGATTTTTTTCCATTTACAGCAGTGCAACATTGTGGTAACACAGATTCAGCCCCTATGGCTCACAATTTGTTATCACTAAGGCCTCACACGCTTCTCACAATTAACTCTCAGGCCACGTCCACACCAGTCAAGTGAAACACATGCACCACAATTGAGACTGGGGCTACAGATCTCTGCACACAAAGGTATAATACAGTTGCAACTAGAACAACTACACTACAGGTTTAATATCTTAGCAATACAATAGAAAGTCTTTCAGATACAGGCACATTGACTAAGCAGCACAGGTATGGGATCTGTTATCCAGGAAGCTCTAAATCACGGAAAGGCCGTCGCCGATAGACTCCATTTTATCCAAATAATCCAAGTTTCTAAAAATGATTTCTCTGTAATAATAAAACAGTAGCTTGTACTTGATCCCAACTGAGATATAATTAATCCTTGTTGGAGGCAGAACCAGCCTATTGGGTTTATTTAATATTTACATGATTTTCTAGTAGACTTAAAGGGCACCAATCATGAGCAAAATCATTTCCTAAATAAATACACTATGTGAAAGTTCAAGAAATCCGATTTTTAAAACAGTTAGAATTGTTTGTATAATATAAATGATCAGCTCACTATTCCTTCTGCAAGATCTCCCCTATCTCCCCTGCAGTTCTAGCTGAGGCAGCCATCTTGGATTTCACTGGCTCCTCCTACCTATATCTTCCCAGCCAACTGTAGCTCTGAAATCTCGCACATGCTCAGTTGAAATTCCTTGCTTGCTTATCAACCCTTCTAAAGATGGCCATACATGGAGAGATCCGCTCGTTTCGCGATGTCGCCAAACGAGCGGATCTCCCTCCGACATGCCCACCTTGAGGTGGGCAATATCGGCTGATCCGATCGTGGGCCCTAGGGCCCAACGATCAGATCCTAAAGATGCCCAAACGGGCGGTCGGATCGCGGGACCGCATCAATAGAATAGATGCGGCCGCGATCCGACGGGATTTTCTGTCCCATCTGATCGAGATCTGGCCGACTTTCGGCCAGATCTCGATCGGTGAAGCCCGTCGGGGGGCCCCATACACGGGCCAATAAGCTGCCGACACGGTCTGTCGGCAGCTTTTATCGGCCCGTGTATGGCCACCTTAAGCTATTTTCAAATCAGCCAAACCTGTGTTAGCTGCTGTTCAGTAGTGCTGCCACCTGCTGGAAGTTACTGTGTGCCCTTCATTTGCATAATGACTTTACCAGCAGGGGACAAGATAGGGAAATATACTGATAATTCTAGTGGAGGAGTTTACTTAAACAAGGCATTCTGGGTAGAACACTCAAAGCAGTGTTACAATCTGAGCATGCTCCTGAAATTTGCATATTACAGTCTCTTTTATAGTCTCAATATGGCCTCCCTCGGTGAAAGAACCCATTTGACAAAGTAAGGGATTTTTTTAAAACCTGCAGTTTTTTCAAAAAACTATACTGTATATGTAGTTTGATTAAACGTGTTTAGCTTGTACTGGTCAGATTGTTAATATGTGTTTGATTTTGGCTGTGATAGGTGCCCTTTAAGGTATGAAGATCCAAATTACATAAAGATCTGATAACTGGAAAACCCCAGGTCCCGACCATTCTGGATAACAGGTCTCATACCTGTAGTAGAATACTCTGCAATGCATTAGGATGAGAGAACTGAATCGGACAAGCAATACAGCAGCTCACACTCATACATATCAGGGAACATACCAAGAAACATTACCCTATAGTTCACTTTGAATTAAGGAGCATCAAACAGAAAAATATTATACACACCCAAATAAAATAAGGTTTAAAGAAAGTATTTTTTTTTTTAAAAGGGGGTTAACTCTTAAGTGTGTTTATAGCTACTTTTCAACTGGTCTTTTTTAAATCCTCTTTGAATACCTTTCCAGTTTTGAAATGGGGGTCGCTGACCCTGGTGAGGTTACAGTGTTATTGGCTTTGTTACTTAATATTTCTCTCCAAACACTCTCCTATTCTTTTTCCATTCTCACATTCAGATCACTGCTTGGTTGCTATGGTAAATTGCACCCTAGCAACCAGCTGCTAAAATTCCAAACTGGGAAACTGAGGAACAAAAAAAAGCCACGTAAAACCAGTCCAATTGCATATTGGCTCTGCATCATACTGAAAATACTACCCTTTGGAGGCAATTACCACTTACTTAAAGGCAATAAAATCATATTTATCCCCTATTTCCTGCTGTTTATCAGGACTAATTTCTGGCAGGTAAGACAGAGGAGACTAATGGACTGAATCTAATGAAGGGAGATAAACTGTACACTGACATTTATATAATCTTTATCATTTCCTTGCTTTCTATAATGCAAATTCCCCCAGCCCATAGCAGTTACCAAGCAGATTTCTGCAATAAAACATTAAATCCAAACTGCTCAGCACAGGCAATTAAACAGGCAGTTAGGAGACTTTCTTTCCTTTCTAAATCCTGCTCAGGTATCCACCAAGTCTCTAGGCGGTGGGATTAGGTCCCTCGGGTTGAGCCGAGCCACAAGACAGACATCGTATGAATCGTGCATGGGGGCTCTGACGCACGCCACATTCCACTGGTTGTCCCACGGGTCCAGCTCCAGGATTTCTTTTGTAATGACTTCATAGCGATCTGCAAAACAAGGCCACCCACAAGCACATTCAACATGTAATATCCAATATTTATTTACAGTACAATTAAGTACAGATACATTCCCTGAGTCCTGATATCTGATCACATTATATTGCATCACATTGCACTGTTCGTGGTCACTCCTGCACACCGTACAGTCCTCAATTATAAACCTCTCTGCAGTTGTAAAACGAAGAGGGATAACAACTTTTGCCACGCCCATTTTATGGCCACACCCCCTAATTCCTATGTCCATTTTACAAAACGTGGCAGGTTATGAAACGTCTAAAACATTTCTGGGAGTTTTAGTGCAATGTTTTAAGTGTTTGAATTTTGATAATGAAAGGGAATCATCCTTTAAAGGACCAGTAGGGTTGCACCTGGCCGGTATTTTACCGGCATAGCTGGTAAAACACCTGCCAAGGCTGGTAATTCAAATTTATTTTTAATTTGTAATACCCTTAAAAAAAATCCTTGGCCTGCCCCAATTGACTCAGAGCTTACATTTTTTCAGTCTTCAGCCCATCATGTGATGTTGCTCCGCCCCTTTTGCGGCATCACAGACCAACCCTTTTGCATCACGGACCGCCCCCTTTGGTGCCCGCCCCCCCACAGGCCGGTAAACTTTTTCAGAAACGGTGGCAACCCTAAGGACCAGTAACATCAACATATTTGTAAAAAAATTAGTTTGTAAACAAACAAATTTTTTTAAACATTTTTTTTTGATGTTGCTAATCCTTTAAGTTACGAGTCTCAGTTCTCCCAAGAGACCCGCTTATCTTAAATAGTTACAATTTTATCTTTGCTTATCTTAAATTGTTACAAAATAGTGATGTGCGGGCCAGCCCAATACCCGCGGGACCCGTGGGTTCAGGCCGACCTCACACCCCGTTTCCGGGTCATGGGCGGGTGCGGGTTGAGCTGTTCTGACTGCTCTCCCTGCCTGTGACCTTCCAAATGCCCGCTTCCGACTTCCGGGTTGAACTTTTATAGACGTGCACCTGCTCGCCCTGCCACTTTTGTGATGTCATTGTCGGGTAGGCGCGGGTCTATAAAAGGAATCCGGAAGTCGGGCTTGGGCAGGCATGGGTGGAGGGAAGGTGGCAGGCGGGTGTGGGTCGTGGGGAAAACTAGACCCGCGCATCACTATTACAAAAGTAACTATATGCAGCTACTGACTTTCTGGGCTATCTGCCAAAAAGCCTCTTATTTTAATTACGTTTCAGAAACTTTTTATCTATTTCTGGAGTCATTGCAGGAGATCAAAGAGAAAAATGGGACATTTCAGTAAGAAACCCAGGACTGCGGTCTGAAAATGACATTGCTACTAGATGCCAGGCTCTGTGGAGGGGCTGCTGTAAGATGCCATAGACAGTCGCTATTTAATGGGACTGTGGGAGCTGTTTTGGGCCTCTGTGTACTTGAAATATCAGGGCCTATATTGTGTCTCCATACGGACCGGTTATTAGTCATCTTTCTCCTTACCCCGGTTTGCCTCAAGAATATAGTGGTGAATATCTGGCAACATATGGAGGAGGCAAAGAAGGTAAATATGGTTATTAACATCTACATGTCAACTCTCTGCAGCTGCATTATTGGTATTTAACTAGGGATGTACCTGCATATAAAGGTGCACTTGGGAACTAGGAGATTGACTTCCGAGACAGTTTATGAGACGGCTAAAGTTAAAAATAAATTTTTCTGTTAAGTCGGAAGTCCAGAGGGTTTCTTTTCAGGTTTTTAGTCACCTATAAAAAAACTATTTCTGGATGTTTTTGAAAGGATGGTCAAATGGAAGTGAAAGAGATCTGGGACAATTAATTGCACGACCCAGGAGAAGAAAGCACTTGGAACCCAGACATTATAATTAAAAAAAAGGCAGATAAAGTCCAGGTTATCATTATTATACATTGAGTGTAATACATCGATGATGCATTGAAACAACTAGAGGTCCCGGGAAAATTGATTCAAACTCCACCAATCAGATTAACAGACTGGTGGATAGTACTTTTAGGGGAGAATGTAATTAAAGCCGCAAAGAGAAAAACAATTCGCACCAGTAAGTATAAAAATCCACATCTCGCAATGTAATATTGTTACTTAAACTGTTATTGCATTGCGAACCTTTTCAGTAAGACGTTTTATTACATTTACTGCGCAAACTACACAAATCAAACTATAAAATTCGCAAACGGTCTTCCACTGTCGGAAGTGGTCACTAAACAGTTTCCGGGTTTGCAAAAGCTGTATTAAATTAGTGCAAAGCAAAATGTGTTCGCGCAAAGGCATAACTTATCGCATTCAAATCGTTTTTCAGTTACCGACTTTAATTACATTCCCCCGTTAATGATGCCTTTGATATTGGTATAATCCCAAGAACATTTTTAATAACCCACCAGTTAGACCTATAGCATCTGGGCTAGGGTCAGTTCTTAAACTACATTTGTAAATACCTTTCTACAACCACTTGTGGTTATAATACCCACTTGCCTTGACAAAACTAATGATCTACTAAATAGACTACAGGTTTTGCCTGCATAAAATACTTTCAACGAGGGTTCAATAAAGAGTTTTGTACACTTCCTTCAAAAATATTAAACCATTTTACAGTGGGAAATTCTGAGACGTATTTTAATTTCCTGGCTGTGCAAATGAAGATCAATAATGGTAAAATCACACAGGAAACCTACTGACAGAAATAATCTGTTATGTGTAAATTCCACAATCCAAGTACACTTAGAGCTATACCTAAAGGTAAATTACTTAAGGCCCCATACATGAGCAGATATAAGATTAAGTCACAGTTTATTGCCGACTTTATGGGGCCCTCCGACGGGCTTCCCCGATCAATATTTGTCCATAAGTCGGGCAGATGTAGGTCGGGCCAAGCTTAAAAATCCAGTCGGATCGAGGACTGCTTCAGTTCATTGATGTGGTCCTCAATCCAACCACCCCTTATGATCCAATCGTTGGGCCCTAGGGCCCACAATCGGATCAGCCTATCGCCCACCTCAAGGTTAGCATATTGGAGAGAGATCCACTTGTTTGGCGACCTTGTCCAACTAGCAGATCTTCACATGTTTGGTCAACTTTATAGAAGATATCTACCAACATGAGTCTGGGGCTCTACTCCATCCACAACCAGCACCAGTTCCAACCCTGTCCAGCCCAAGCCCCTTATTCCTATAGACTCCGGCCAACCGCCTGGACTAATAGAGGTCCACCACTGAGGGTAAGGAAATAGTAGTAGTATTAGTAGTAGTGGTAAGCAGAAGTTCCTACTAGAAGCTAAAAAATAGGGGAGAGAATGAAGACAGAATGTGTACCTCTGGTGTCAATGTTATGTAAGGCATAGCAAACAAACAGAAATATTGGCAGGGTTGTAGGAAGGTTGGGAAACTGTTTGTGGAAGCCTCCCTCTTATTGAAGCAAAGAGACTGTAATAAAATCTTACCCTGGTGGGGTTCGTGGGGGTCGACGGGGACGCCCGCCTCTACAGTGTGCTGCGCCAATTTCCTAGGGCGCTTGAGGCACGCCTCCTTGAGTCTTAAAGGCGCGAAATGTAAAAGTAAATTTTTTTTACACATTGCCCGTGATAGGAGTTTGTTCCTGGTGCTTTCTGAGCTTTTGCTAATCCTGTTTTGAACCTGTTTGATTCCTGTTGTGACCCCTGCCTGGCTTTTGACTATTCTGACCTCTGGATCCTGACCCTTGCCTGAATTCCGACTACCTCTTCTGCTTAACCCTCTGATTGACTTCCTGGTTTGACCCTTGCCTGCCTGACTACGTTTATTCTCTGCCTGCCTCGACCCGGCCTGATCTGACTACTCTATTGCCTAACGCTTTGTACTACGACCTTCTGCCCAAAAACTTTGCTTTACAGTCGTGCCCCTCTGCCTATCCAGAACCTATAGCCTTGCACCTCTCGTTTAAGTCCTGGTGGCTGAGGGCTCCTCCCGAGGCCAAAGGTGGTCACACTACAGGTGAAGCACGAGGCGAGACCAGGGTGCTTGGCATATTTTCTGGTGTTGGGTGCCGACCGTTACAGAGACTTTTCAACAATTTCTAAAATGTAGAGCATGGTATAAAAAACATATTGTATTGTACCTGTTTCTTGCTTTTTGCACCCTGCTCTGCATGTAATAAATGGCACAATTTAACCAAATAAAAACTGCTACATGCCGCCTCCTGCGGTTACTTTTATTTGGATAGAAAACCCCTGGAACCTCTAGTAGAAGCCATAAACGGACTTAAAATGCACATTTGAAGGGTTTCTGGATTTAAAGTCAATGTACTGGAGGTTTCAGGAGTTTTGCATTCCAATTACTGTGCCAAAATGTTCTTAGTTTACATATATTTCATCCTAATTTTATTTATAATGTGCCTCACACAAATGTTTATTCACTCTCTGCATTAAATATTTATCTGTTTAGCACAGTTCCAGGCAAAGATTAATACATTTATCCATGAACTATGTAATATATTCAGTGTAAAATAAACAAATGATAATAAAAGGATTTTGGAATTGGAATTGTTCCCACTTTTAATGTTAAAGCACTTTAATAAACCAAGTTTCCAGATAATTAGATCAGATTGTGCAGTTATTTCTATTCCAGCCATTTACAATGATATCATTTACCTTCTAAACCTTAGTTCATGTTTACATGAGGAATAAATTAATTCCTTCTTGCACAAAATCGACTTTCTGTTTTTAGTGTGGTGTCCAGAGAAGCAAAATAACAATACTATCTTGCTGCACACCACTTACTTATTGGCTTATACAGGGTGCATTCAATCCCGGACTGCTTCCACGTCCAACATACCTTCCAGAGAAGCGAGACAGGTACAAATTGGGAAGCAGTTGTTAGTAGAGCTTAACATTGCACCCAATATTTACCATGGCAATGACACAATGGCATTTACATTAGCAGCAGGCACAATAGACTCCTGGACTGTAACTGTGGGATATTAGGTATAGTAGGGAGAGATGGTGCCTATAGTAACAGTGGGATAATAGTCTCTGGGAAGGGAGTGTGACTGTGGGATAACAGGTATAGTAGGGAGAGATGGTGTCTGTAGTAACAGTGGGATAATAGTCTCTGGGAAGGGAGTGTGGCTGTGGGATAGCATGTATAGTAGGGAGAGATGGTGTCTATAGTAACAGTGGGATAATAGTCTCTGGGAAGGGAGTGTGACTGTGGGATAGCAGGTATAGTAGGAAGAGATGGTGCCTATAGTAACAGTGGGATAATAGTCTCTGGGAAGGGAGTGTGACTGTGGGATAACAGGTATAGTAGGGAGAGATGGTGTCTGTAGTAACAGTGGGATAATAGTCTCTGGGAAGGGAGTGTGACTGTGGGATAACAGGTATAGTAGGGAGAGATGGTGTCTGTAGTAACAGTGAGATAATAGTCTCTGGGAAGGGAGTGTGACTGTGGGATAGCAGGTATAGTAGGGAGAGATGGTGCCTATAGTAACAGTGGGATAATAGTATCTGGGAAGGGAGTGTGACTGTGGGATAGCATGTATAGTAGGGAGAGATGGTGTCTATAGTAACAGTGGGATAATAGTCTCTGGGAAGGGAGTGTGACTGTGGGATAGCAGGTATAGTAGGAAGAGATGGTGCCTATAGTAACAGTGGGATAATAGTCTCTGGGAAGGGAGTGTGACTGTGGGATAACAGGTATAGTAGGGAGAGATGGTGTCTGTAGTAACAGTGGGATAATAGTCTCTGGGAAGGGAGTGTGACTGTGGGATAACAGGTATAGTAGGGAGAGATGGTGTCTGTAGTAACAGTGGGATAATAGTCTCTGGGAAGGGAGTGTGACTGTGGGATAGCAGGTATAGTAGGGAGAGATGGTGCCTATAGTAACAGTGGGATAATAGTATCTGGGAAGGGAGTGTGACTGTGGGATAACAGGTATAGTAGGGAGAGATGGTGTCTGTAGTAACAGTGGGATAATAGTCTCTGGGAAGGGAGTGTGACTGTGGGATAGCATGTATAGTAGGGAGAGATGGTGTCTATAGTAACAGTGGGATAATAGTCTCTGGGAAGGGAGTGTGACTGTGGGATAGCAGGTATAGTAGGAAGAGATGGTGCCTATAGTAACAGTGGGATAATAGTCTCTGGGAAGGGAGTGTGACTGTGGGATAGCAGGTATAGTAGGGAGAGATGGTGCCTATAGTAACAGTGGGATAATAGTCTCTGGGAAGGGAGTGTGACTGTGGGATATCAGGTATAGTAGGGAGAGATGGTGTCTATAGTAACAGTGGGATAATAGTCTCTGGGAAGGGAGTGTGACTGTGGGATAACAGGTAAAGTAGGGAGAGATGGTGCCTATAGTAATAGTGGGATAATAGTCTCTGGGAAGGGAGTGTGACTGTGGGATAGCAGGTATAGTAGGGAGAGATGGTGCCTATAGTAACAGTGGGATAATAGTCTCTGGGAAGGGAGTGTGACTGTGGGATAGCAGGTATAGTAGGGAGAGATGGTGTCTATAGTAACAGTGGATAATAGTCTCTGGGAAGGGAGTGTGACTGTGGGATAGCAGGTATAGTAGGGAGAGACGGTGCCTATAGTAGCAGTGGGGATAATGGTCTCTGGGAAGGGAGTGTGGCTTTGTATAGTAGGGAGAGATGGTTCCGTTGAGAAGCAGTAGGCATATTAGCCTCCAGGATGGGATTGTGACCAAGGGATAGTATGTCTAACTGGATGAGAAGGCAAAGTAAACAGACAAATATTCGTTGCTTTGTGACAGCCAAATTAAGATGTTTGGAATGGACAGTGGGGGATATTGTAGGTAGGGTATAGTGTAACATGTGTCAATCTAGTGGCAAAGGGCAGGGTTTATGGCACCTTTAGTTTCTGCTCAGGCCTAGGTATCAGTAGTACAGAATGCAGAGCTACAACAGAGATTCCTCAGTAAAAAGACATCCAAGCCTCCGAACAGAAACCCTTACAGATGCACATTATACAGGAAAGTGTAGATGAGGCCCATTTCTTTTTTGATCTTCCTCAGCCTTTTAAAATTCGAGCTGCAAAAGCTTCAACTTTTAACTGAACCTTTGATATTTTTGTGCCTGTTTTCAGCTCTCGGCCTTTTTATCTCTGCGTGAGCAAGCAGGGAAGCAGGCTGCGCTGACAGGGCTTGAAATCCACCTTTTATACTGATTATCTTCTTAGGTTTCATTTATTTCTTATTTCTCAAAAATGATTTAAAAAAGGTTAAATAAAAAAAAATAACACAGGAGCGTGTTTGGATGCACCTTAAAGAGAATGTCAACCCATAAAATAAATGTTTTGCCTTATTAAAGAAAACATTATTCTGAGCAACTTTGTAATATACATTCATTAAACATTTTTTATGCTTTTTTTTAAAGTTATTAGTATATGTATTACTATTGAAACCAGTGTCTGTTCCTTTCTATTCTCTGCACTGGTGGTTTAGACTCTTGATACAATGTAAGACAAGGCAGCTGATTAACAGAACTGACATTCTAAGACTTTTGCAACATTGTTTAAAAAGTAACAACCAGGAGTTAAGCGAATGCTGCTTTCCATCACAATTGTTTTTACAAATAACTTTAAAAGCACTGAAAAATTTTACTGCATGTATATTGGAAAGTTGCTTAGAATTATGTTTTATTTTATTAGGAAAATGTTTATTTTGGGATTGACTCACCCTTTAATGAATTTCATCACTATACTTTCTCTATTGGGCACCTTCTTGTCGGTGCACTTGTAGGTGCGTTCAGAAATGACCCCTAATGAGTTGCCTGGGTAACATCTCCTCATCTTCGGGTAACCAGATTGGGGTTAAAATATCTAAATCAGGGATGCCCTGCCTGCTCTCTGGCGCCAGCTTTGATTCTGATGAAGAAGCTGACTGAGGCGGCTCCTCAAATGCCGCCCCCACTCGCGGGCTTACCTATTGAGAGGGGAGGCAGGAACACTAGAGCGGAGAGCGCAATTATGCTCTCTTGCTCTAGTAAAGCTGAATTTCCGGTTTCAAATCGGAAATTCGGCTTTTAAATGTACCAGTAGCAGCTTTTTGCCACCCCTGGAAACCTATCTGGTGCTACCGCCTAAGGCGAGTTGCTCCACTCAATGGTAGGGTACCCCTGTCTGACCCTTGAAGTCCACTTCCCTGCATCTTGGGGTGCCGGAAGTTGTAGATCAACAACAACTGAAGGGCTGCAGGTTTAGGGTCAGGGCACACGCTCAGATTTGGGGAGATTAGTCACCCAGCGACAAATCTCCTCTTCTTCAGGGAAACTAATCTCCCCTAACTGCCTCCCGCAGGCTATAATATAAATCGCCAGCGGGATGGCACTCGGAGAGCTTCGTTTTCCAAAGTCGTGCCGAAGTTTCCTCGTTTGGCATCTCCCCGGCGATTTACATTCTAGCCGCCTGGAGGCAGTTCGGGGAGTTTAGTCCCCATGAAGAAGAGGAGATTTGTCGCCGGGCAACTAATCTCCCCAAATCTGAGCGTGGGCCCTGACCCTTAATATCTCTGATTTCAGTATTTTTTTTCTGAATTTAGTAAAGCAGGGAATGCTCGAGTGCCTCTGCAAATGAGACTGCTCTGCTGCTCCTGTAGGACTGTTTGGTGGCATCATTGATCTCTCATTCTAGTCAGGCGCTGACATCGATTTCTCTCCCGAGATGGAGAATGTACACAGAGAAGGACTTCAGGTATTTTGCTTGTGCACTGAAGCAAGCGTGTAATTACCAGCACAGCTATTACTGCCCTATATAATCACTCAGCCAACTGGCCTCTGTACTAGCTGCACACTCTCTCCATGTCTTATCTACATGCACTGTCTCCATGCCTCTCAGCACACACACATACATGTAGGGCCCAAGTTTTAAACTCTATATTCTGGGGAGGCATCTGATTTTGCCACTGACCCTCTTAAACAAAAACCAAGTATTGTAAAATAAATTGTCAGGGCCTAGTGGGTCTAGAAAGAAGGAGTCAGGTTCAAGAAGGAAGCTATTTACAGGGTCCAATTTGGAATATATTTAAAGGGTTAAGAAAGTTGTAGTCGTATCCAGACAGGCAGCAAATACAGAAGTCAGAATCAAGGCAGGAGGTCAAGAACTATGGATGCACCGAATCCACTATTTTGGATTCGGCGAACCCTGAATCCTTTGCGAAAGATTCAGCCAAATACCGAACCAAATCCGAATCCTAATTTGCATATGTAAATTAGAGGTGGGAAGGGGAAATTTTTTTACTTCCTTATTTTGTGACAAAAAGTCACGTGATTTCCCCAAATTAGGATTCGGATTCAGTTCGGCCAGGCAGAAGGATTCAATCAAATCCTGCTGAAAAAGGCCGAATCCTGGCCGAAAAAAAAACAAATCCTGGATTCGGTGCATCCCTATCAAGAACCAAAGGATCAAGTCAAAATAGGAATTTAGGGGCACCCAGCAACTTTACCAAGAAAGGACTATATTCAGCCACTGAACCCAGGTCTCTGGTGTCCTTTTATTTCGAATTTTTGCGCAGATACGCGGAGCAATGCCAATGCATAATGACGCAGCAATGTGATGTCACTATGCAGCCATGGGTGCTGCCATCTTGGAAATGATAAAAAGGGATTTGCAATGGAGTGCTACTGACATAAATACATTGATAAAATCAGCATCATTCACAAAACCAATATAATATCTGATCTGGAAAGAGGTGGAACTCATAGCAACCAAACAACAAAAATACTGCAGTAATCAAACGTGCCAAGGAACAGTTAGTTAAAGTTTAGTTAAACTTGGTCATTAGATCATTGGTGCATGGATGGAGCCACCAAGAGCCAATTTTGATGCAGGCGACTCTATCACGTTGCAGCTGAGTATGACAGAAGGGATGGAAGTGACAAGGACCACACATCTGATCATCCAATCAAAACAAAAAATCACTGCTTTTTCACCATCCATGTGACCAGGGCCACACAGCACATCTACAACTTATTGGGATCAGTCAGAATGCCAAGATCTGCAACTTGTGACTCTACAGCTGTTAGGGAAGCACAATTACCATACCAAACTATTATAAGACAAAAAAGCGGCTCTATCCTAAAGGAAGGTGGATAAATGGCTGACTATGTAAATATACTGGTCCTGGGAATGTAAAACCCCAAACTCTACATGCTTAAACTACGGCTCACTCGATAACGGAATTGACCTGGGTGTAAATACCCTTGGTCCATCACTTTCAGGGCCGATCCACTCAGTATAATCAATCGATACAAAGTAAAACAATTAAAATTCGTACTCACCAATGTCGGTGGATGGCTCAGGTGCTGCGCCCCGAACCCGTAGATTGGTGTGGCAATGCAGGAATCATCTAAATGAGCACGCACTCCTGAACCAACCGGTGAAGATAAAACTTGACTTTATTCCATATGACTAAAACCACATGTCCTGATGCGTTTTGTATCTACTGATACGTAATCAATATGATTATGTATCAGTAGATACAAAACGCGTCAGGACATGCGGTATTTATTTATATGGAATAAAGTCAAGTACAGCTACCGGCATATAACGACAATGTACAAGCTACAGGGAGTTGTTTACTTAAAGGGCATGTAAAGTCTAAAATAGAATAAGGTTAGAAATGCTGTATTTTGTATACTAAATATAAACATGAACTTACTGCACCACAAGCCTAATCAAACAAATAATTAATGCTTTCAAAGTTGGCTACAGGGGGTCACCATCTTGTAACTTTGTTAAACATTTTTGCAAGACCAAGACTGTGCACATGCTCAATGTGGCCTGGGCTGCTTAGGGATCATCATAAACAAAGCTTCTTGAGTTCTGCATGGCTGGGAAGTAAAGCGGGGGCTCCCCCTGCTGTTCATAAGTATGATTGTTTCCCTTCTCAGCAGTTAGGGACCGTCTGACAATTCCTATCCACAGCAGTAAATGAAGGGAGATTTTCACTGCATACAGTCAGGTTTCTTATAAAAATGGTACACATTTTTTAATTAAAGTATATTGGAGATAGGTTTCTTTTTCATTAAAGAAAGTAAAAATGGGGTTCTATTTTTTTGCCTTTATATGCACTTTAATGCCCCCTTAGAAACATTTTCCTTTCAGTCATTCTTGCTGTAGTCCCAAGAATATTTAGAATAAGTGTTCATCCCAAGTGGGCTTTGTTTCCAGGAATAACTAGGAGATCAAATAAACATTCATCATAGACTTTATCCTAGCTAGATTTCAAGCTTGACCACCTGTAGCTCCCTAGTTGGTCAACCTATGCGGTCACTAGGGATATGCGGGCTGGCCTGAAACCCGCAGGTTCAGGCTTTGGGATATGTGACATAGTGAAACAGGTATGGGATCTGTTATCCAGAATGCGCAGGACCTGGGCACACCTCCCAACATTTGAAAAATAGAAAGACGGATAAAAAGATTTGCTGCGCACTCATTTTATGGCCACATCCATTTTACAAAATTTGGCAGGTTATGGAAAGTCTGAACACATTTCTGAGGTTTTATGTGTTATTACAGTTTTGCTAATGGAAGTGAATTGCCCTTTAAGCTGTTAGTTCTCCCAAGAGACCTGCTTATCTAAAATAGTTACAACTGTATCTTTGCTTATCTTAAATTGTTACATATGTATCTAAGTGCAGGTGCCGCGTAGTCGGAAGTCTCTGTCAAAAGCCTCTTATGTAATTACATTTCTGAAACTTTGAATCTTTTTCTGGCTGTGCAGGAGATCAAAGAGAAACTCAAGACATTTCAGTAACAATCCGGGACCGTGGGCTGAGCTGTCAAAATCTGGACTGTTCTGTGAAAAATATAGCAGATGGGGGTTATGCCTGGGGTTTTCCAGATAATGGATCTTCATACCTTCAAGTCTACTAGAAAATCGCGTAAACATTAAATAAACCCTATAAGCAGGTTTTGCTTCCAATAAGGATTAATTATGACTTAGTTGGGATCAAGTACAAGCTACTGTTTTATTATTACAGAGAAAAAAGGAAATCATTTTTAATTTTTCGTTAAAATGGAGTCTATGGGAAACTTTCTGTAATTTGGGCTTGGGTTTCTTTATAATTGATCCCATCCCTATATCAATGTGATTGTGGTTTAAGCAACCTCTTTGGGTGAAAATTGCAGGTTGTAGAGTGAAAGCCAATACAAGGAATTGGTTTTAGTCATAAGGCTGTAAACTACTTCTTTGCAGTTGGTCATGTTTAAGAATCAGGGACAACAAAAAAAAAAATAGAAAGTGGGACAGGTGGCAGCCATGATATTATATATATATATATATATGAATGGCGGAAGGACAAATTATACGAACGACCTGCAATGGAAAATTATATTTATCATGATAAATGTCCCCAACTGCAGGGGCTGATTGTGCTCCACCTTGTGTTAAACTTTTACCCTTGATCTGACTACTCATATGTTCTCCACATGTCGCATTTGCTGCTGGAGTAATGACAGGGTTGTTGTTATATTCAATTGCATTCCTGTATCTCAGAGAGAGAGTCCCAGGGAGTAAGGACATTGCTAAGCAAAGGAACGCCTGGAACTAGGTGAGAGGTTATAAATGAAGTGCCAAATGTTTCAGTGGGGAGGCCTTGCAGTCTGCAGCTTAAATAGACCATTCACCTTTAAATTAGTGATATTCTGAGACAATTTGCAATTGGTTTGCATTTATTATTAGTTCTGTTTTTTGAGTTATTTAGCCTTTGTTTCAGCAGCTCCCCAGTTTGCAGTTTCAGCAATCTGGTTGCTATGGTCCAAATTACACTAGCAACCACACACTGATTTGAATAAGAGACTGGAATATAAATAGGAGAGGCCTGAATATAAAGTCAAGTAATACAGAGTAGCAATAACAATACATGTGCAGCCTTACAGAGCATTTGTTTTTCAGACGGGGGTCAGTGACCCCCCCCCCCATTAGAAAGCTGGAAAGATTCACAATAATTCAAAAACAAATGAAGGTCAATTGAAAAGTTGCTTAGAATTGGCCATTCTATAACATACTAAAAGTTAACTAAAAGGTGAATCACTCCTTCAACAAGGGAGTAAATGGGCTATTTTACTGAGAAGAACAAGGGAGCACATGAGTTTAACCACTGCATTTTTGCTGTGGTCTGTGCTGTGGTTTCAACTTAAGGCTATGGCAATTCTGTTAGTGGATTTCCGCAGCGGTCAGCTTTTTTAAAAACTGCGGCAGTTCAAAGCCTGTGTGCCCGTAGCCCAGTGATCCCCAACCAGCAGCTGATGAGTAACATGTTGCTCACCAACCCCTTGGACGTTGCTCCCAGTGGCCTCAAAGCAGGTGCTTATTTTGGAATTCCAGGCTTGGAGGCAAGTTTAGGTTGTATAAAAAACAGATGTACTGCTATATAGAGCCTCCTGTAGGCTGTCAGTCCACATAGGGGCCACCCATTAGCCAATCACAGCCTTTATTTGGCACCCCAGGAACTTTTTGCATGCCTGTGTTGCTCCCCGACTCTTTTTATTTTTGAATGTGGCTTACGGGTAAAAAAGTTTGGGGACCTCTGCCGTAGCCTAAAGGAGAGTCTGACAGATAGTAGCAGCTGTGGAACAGATGGAGAAGTAAAGCTGGAGGAGCTTCTCATAGCAGATACTACAGGTTACCCAGGAAGCCTCTTGCCAGTAAATTGCTGTGTGTTTTTCCGTACCTTATATTATCTAGGGTCTCTGCTCTACACCCAGAAGCTACGGGCAGAGTCCAGCTCTGCTATAATTTAGGGTTTGGTGTGTAGAATAATTATTCTAAGCTTATTGTCCCAGGGTTCAGTGGTAGCCAAGAAGTGCAAGTGTTTAGTATAGCTATGCTTTGCCTCTGCCTGGTATTTGCCTGCTCTAAGGGAAACTTTCAAGGGATATTGTAATTATGTGGAGCATATTGTTCTACTCATTAAAGAACCTGATACATTTTAATGACCTACATAACTGCTGGAAATTCTCCCTCCTGCTACCAGCCACACTCCCACTTATACACTTGTGTATTTCAATTGACGCTCCTTTCTTCTGTCTTTATGAAGAAGAAATTCACGCCTGGGCTCACTGCTGCACTTCAACATTCCTCATCTTGGTGAACTGCATCTCCCAGCCGTCTGCTCTCACATGATATCCTTGTTCTTCACATAACTAAATACTAGGGATGTCGCGGACTGTTCGCCTGCGAACTAATTCGCGCGAACATCGACTGTTCGCGTCCGCCGAATGTTCGCGAACGTCGCGCGACGTTCGCCAATTTGGGTTCGCCTTAGCTGGCGCTTATTTTTGACCTCTCACCCCAGACCAGCAGATACATGGCAGCCAATCAGGAAGCTCTCCCTCCTGGACCACCCCTACACCCCCTGGACCACTCTCCTTCCTGCAGCGTTTTTTCATTCTGCCTGTGTGTGCTTGGAAGAGCTAGTGTAGGGAGAGAGCTGGTTAGTGATTTGAGGAACAGTTGATAGTAACTTTGCTGGCTAGTAATCTACTTGATAACTGCTCTGTATTGTAGGGACAGAACTCTGCAGGGATTTGAGGGACATTTTAGGTTAGGTAGCTTTGCTGGCTAGTAATCTACCTTCTACTGCAGTGCTCTGTATGTAGCTGCTGTGGGCAGCTGTCCTGCTGCTGATCTCTCATCTGCTGACTGCTGCCTGTAACCCAATAGTCCTTGTAAGGACTGCTTTTATTTTCTTTTTTGTTTTTTTACTTTGCTACTATAAGAGCCCAGTGCTATTAGTCTAGCTGTGTTGGGGAGTGGGACTGGTGTGCTGCTCCTCCTAGTAGTTCATCACTACCAGCACCAACCAGAGTCAAAATTGTTACAAAGTATCTTATTTGCACCTGTTAGCTGTTCTGAGCTCTTTGCCAAAAGCTAATTAAGTTAGCTGTTCAGTTCAGAGAAAAGAGGGACTTTCCAGTACAAAAGAGGGACAGGGGGTTGAGTGGTCAAAAGAGGGACAGTTGGGAGGTATGCAAGTGCCACCTAGCTGTGTGAGCTTTTTCACATTCTGTCTAAATAACAATAATAATTCTGTGTCCGTAAACATCACCTGAGTGATACAGCAGCAATAATATATTGTAATATATAATATCCGTATCCACTACTGTATACGTTGCCCTTGCAGGCATTGTTTGCCCAGTCTTTAACCAAGTGCCACCTCGCTGTGTGAGCTTTTTCACATTCCGTGTCCAGAAACATCACCTGAGTGACGTAGTGTGATTTCTGCCCTTTACAGCACAAAACGCAGCGCTGTGTCAACAATGTATTTTTCAGATACATTTTTGCCCTTGATCCCCCTCTGGCATGCCACTGTCCAGGTCGTTGCACCCTTTAAACAACTTTAAAATCATTTTTCTGGCCAGAAATGTCTTTTCTAGCTTTTAAAATTCGCCTTCCAATTGAAGTCTATGGGGTTCGCGACGTTCGCGAACCGTTCGCATTTTTGACGCAAGTTCGCGAATATGTTCGCGAATATTTTTTCCGCCGTTCGCTACATCCCTACTAAATACAACATTATGGAGGCTAGTTATCAAAGTCCGATTTTATCTCAATATTTTCTGCTACAAACTCCAAACAAATCCGCTCAGGTTTTTTTTTATTACATTTTCCCAAAAATTTGCTTTGCGGGAAAAAAATCAGATTTTCACAATTTTCTGATTTCTTATTCTTTTTGCCCGAAATCTCAGAAAACTTCAGGTTATTTATTTGTAGATGGGGTCAGTGACCCCCATTTGAAAGCTTGAAGTCAGAAGAAGAAGGCAAATATCCAAATATTAAATATAAGAGAGGTGCTTTTACACCTAGCGACGTTGGCCTCTTTGCAGTCCAACATTTGACAATTTATTCAGATACACTTCCAAAAAATCTAGGAAAGTAATGCGTCGTCCCTGAATCTCCCCCTAATTAAAGTAATGGTTCATCTTTGCGTTAAGTTTTAGCATGTTAGCTAATTCTAAGCAACTGTTTTCTTTTTTTTATAGTTTTTTTTAATGATTTGTTTTCTTCGGCTTTCATATCGGGGTCAGTGAACCCACCTAAAAATAAATGCTCTGTAAGGCTACAAATGTATTGTTATTGCTACTTTTTATTCAGGCCTCTCCTATTCATGTTCCAGTCTCTAATTCAAATCAATGCATGGTTGCTAGGGTCATTTCAAACCTAACAACCAGATTGCTGAAATTGCAAACTGAAATGCTGCTGAATAAAAAGTTTAATACCGGTAACTGAAACAACCACAAATAATTTGGAAATTACTATGTTAGAGTATATTGTTATCCTTCTCTAGTACAGGTATGGGATCTGTTACATGGAAACCCGTCATCCATAAAGCTCTGAATTACAATAAGGCCGTCTCCCATAGAATCCATTATAAATAAAATAATTACATTTTTTAAAAAAGATTTTCTTTTTCTCTGTAATAATAAAACAGTCCCTTGTACATGATACAAACTAAGATATAATTATTCCTTATTGGAGGCACAAACAATCCTATTGGCTTTTCATAGACAGGCAGATAGTGTCCTGTTGGAACAGATACCAAGACCCCAATGGTGCAGGGTCCCACCATAAACTATTCTTATGAGAAGAAAAAGGACGTGGAAATGTTATTGATTCAATGTGTTTCTGAGCTCCAGGGATTTGGAGCTGCAAAAAGGGCAGATTTTGCAGGTAAGTCAATTAGCAGTTTGATAACTGTGACTGAGCAGAGTACAGTCGTGTGGCAAGTTTTTAAAATTCTGTGAATTTCATTGAGTTGCCATTGGGGAAAAAGATTAACTTTGTATTGCCCTGGAAGATAGGTGGCAACTCTACCCACAGATGGGGGTGATTCTCATTGAACCAAACGCATCTGTTTTTTGGTGGAAAATTGTTCCATTATAGCTAGGTGGTATTTCGTTATTGCTGTACTGTATTTTGTAATATGTGGTGTTAATATTACTAATTGGTCATTTGTATGGATTTACTATATGAGTAAAAATATATATTTTTTCATTATGCCACCCTGTTTTTATGTTATGTTTTTTGATCAGGGTGGAGAGATTATGGTTTACCACTGTAACCAGGGTCGGACTAGGGTGTGCAAGACCCACCTAGGCTACTTCCCTAGGGGCCCCCACGACCCTCTCACACACTGACAGCCCCTTTCCCCCCAAATGGGCACTGTAACTTACTTTTGCTGGTTTGGGGGAGGTATGGTAGCTGGTGACTGACGGCGTAGGCAGGGATCGGGTCTGGCTCAGCGGGCCCACCATTTTTTTTCTGCCTGCCCAGTCCAACCCTGATTCAACCCACAGTTGTCAAGCCATTATTGTTTTTTTTGAGTGTCTTGGACACACACATCATTGTAGCCTGGCCATCCCCTGTTACACCCACAGTCATACCCCTGTTCTCACCCCCAGCTTTGCCTGTATTGCCTGTATCTGAAATAGTTTAGGGAGTGATTTAGGCCAGGAGACTGGGCTCTTACCGCGATGGCTCCTAAAAAATACGCTAGAATTGACTTGTCTGCTGTCCTATTTATCTTCCAAGTTCAGCTAACCCCCTATCTCTTGTATTTCAGTGTTAGTACAGGCCTAGTAAATCTTGCAGCAGAATATCCAACCTGCTGTGCTTTAGCTGTAGCTGAAGTGTAACTTGACATTTATAACTAAGGATTCCGTATTCCACAGCCTGGGGCAGAGTTTTGAAAAAACCCTGATCTATCCTTATATATTGTGTTTTGTAAGGCAGGAGACAGAGATAGTGGGTTAATGTACTAATCCCGCAGCCAGAGGGAACAATTCACAGCTCTGCATGGATCTATATCAATTTGTACCTAGAAGACTGTGTTCCAATGTAAATGAGAGCAATATACACTATACTGCAAGCTGTGCATTAATATGCACTTATACAACCACAACTTTAAACCAATTTTCTGCCAATAATTACTTTTCCCTCTCCAAAACATTATTTTCCCATCAACTTCCCTGCTGCGTTCTGTGCTGACTAAGCCCCAGCTAATACTCTATAGTCGATGATATCAAACTGGGACAACATATCAGCGGCTTTCATGGTTTGGCTGGAATTCAGAGATACAGGGACAGTTTTAGGGTAGGGAAGGAGGCATTTGCCCTGGGTCCCCTTTAGCACTTGAGAATTTATGTAAAATGAAAGAACAATGTTGTTGTTGTTGAACAGCCACTCATATCAAGGGGATGTGGGAGCTGTAGTCTAACAACATCTGGAAGGAAGCAGGTTGGCCATTCTTCGTTTATGTAACTCTCCTAGCCCCATGGTTGGGCATCAGCCTCACTGCATTGCCTGGGGTTCCTCCTATTCCAGTGCTGCCCTTCAGAACAGTTTATGGGGTGTGGGAAACAAAGGAGCTATAGTATTAACACTCCCAGCCTTGGATGAGTTGGTTCACAAATAGACTCAGTGGGCTGCAATGTGAAGCGGCTGAAGGTTTTACTGTTAAGTTACCAAGACACAAAACCATTGGCTCTGCAGGGTCCAACATTTTGGAAATAAAAAGAGGGACAAAAATGTTGCCGCGTTAAATTTTTTGACCACGCCCATTGATTTGGCCCATTGGCATCACCTCCTAATTTCCATTTTAATTTTACAAAATTTGGCAGGTTATGAAAGTCTGAACATATTTCTTTGTTTTTTTTCCAGTTATTACAGTTTTGCTAATGAAGGTGAATTGCCCTTTAAACTGTGAGTCTAACTTCTCCCAAGGGACCTCATTATCTAAATTGTTACAATTACTTTATTTATTTGCTCACAGTTGTTACAAAGTATCTTATCTGAACCTGTGGCTGTTCTGGGCTCTCTGCCACAAGCCAATTAAGAAACATTGTATCTATTTTTAGCTGTTCAGTGCAGAGAAAATTGACTTTCTAGTACAAACCCGTGACTGCAGGTTGAGCTGTCAAAAGCCGGACTATCCCGCTGAAAACGGGACAGTTGGGAGGTATGCAACTACGTTACCCAGCTGGGTATGTAAGTAAGTTATCAGTGTTGGGAATCTTATACCAGTATGGGACCTAGGGTTTTCCAGATAAGGGATCTTTTCCATACCTTGTCTACTAAAAAATCTTTGAAACATTAAATAAACCCAATAGGCTGGTTTTACTTCCAATAAGGGTTAATTATATCTTAGTTGGGATCAAGTACAAGCTACTGTTTTATTATTACAGAGAAAAAGGAAATAGTTTTTAAAAATGTGAATTATTTTTGTTATAAAATAGATCATTTTAAAAAATCAAAATTATTTCATTATAAGGGAGATGGCCATTCTATAATTTGGAGCTTACTGGATAAGGGGTTCCTGGATCATGGATCCCATGACTGTACTTATGAAAGGGTGAAAAGTGAGCTCTTTACAGTTTATCAGAGGGTAATTTAACAAATCTCTATGCACTTGTTCAGAATTTTTCATGCATGTTTATCAAAAGAGTGAACGCTCACCATGTGATAAATATGCCTTAAAAATCCTGGAAAAGTAATGTGAGAGCTGTGAAATGACCCTCTAGTGAACTGTGGCGAGAACAATAGTAGATCCAGAGCAAGCGGGCCCTAGAAGTCCTCTGAAAAACACTTTTTTATCTCCGCCATAACATAATGCCTATTACATTTAACTATGTCTACATCGAAGCTTATGTGAGAGTACCCTCAATTTCAGGTTATCTGGTGTGTCCTAAAAAGTCCAGTTCAACGGTCCAGTACAACACACGCAGTCTACATTGTATTGCTCATTGCTAGACAATGTGTTGTAAACATTAAAGGAGAAGGAAAGGTACTAAAGCAGTTTATTGTCAATAGATTAGCCACAATAGTGCAAGCTATAACACTCTAATTATTCTGCAGAATGTTTTACCATATCTGAGAAAACTGCTCTAGAAGCTCTCTCTGATTGTTTAGGATAGAAGCTGCCATATTAGCTTGGTGTGACATCACATCCGGCCTGAGTTTCCCTGCTCAGTCATAGCTCTGGGCTCACATTACAGCAGGGAGGGGAGGAGGAAGGAGGAGAGGAGTAAACTGAGCATGCTCAAGCCCTAGCCCTGGTGGTTTAAAGGAATTGTTCAGTGTAAAAATAAAAACTGGGTAAATAGATAGGCTGTGCAAAATAAAAAATGTTTCTAATATAGTTAGTTAGCCAAAAATGTAATGTATAAAGGCTGGAGTGATTTGACGTATAACAAGTCAGTCAGGAAACTACTTCCTGCTTTTCAGCTCTCTTGGTTTACACTGACTGGTTACCCTGGCTACCAGACAGTAACCAATCAGAGACTTGAGGGGGGGCCACATGGGTCATATCTGTTGCTTTTGAATCTGAGCTGAATGCTGAGGATCAATTACAAACTCACTGAACAGAAATGTACCATGTGGCCCCCCCTCAAGTCGCTGACTAACTCAGAGTTATAGAGCTGAAAAGCAGGAAGTCTGATTCTGGCTGTTTTATTAGACATCTGTTCACTCCAGCCTTTATACATTACATTTTTGGCTAACTAACTATTTTAGAAACATTTTTTATTTTGCACAGCCTATCTATTTATCCAGTTTTTATTTTGACACTGAACTATTCCTTTAAGTTGAAAACAGGAAGTCTGTTACAGAAGCCAATGAGTATACAATAGAAGGAAAGAAATGATGTGTTTCTTTTGACAGAGGACTCAGAGCAGCATTACTTTGAGGGGTTACTGGTGTATTTAAATAGACCTTTCTTATAAAGCTTACTTAATTTTAGCCTTTCTTCTCCTTTAAGAATGGCCAAGGGGGAGATTTCTTGTCCGCAATTAAAATGCACAACTGTTGGCAACAGATCTCCTCAAAATGCTTCACCATTTGCAATAATTCAAAAGGCAACTTTGGAAGAACAAAGAGACCCATAGGTTTTATTGCAGGTGATTTCAAATATTGCCGGTGAAGAAGCTTATTCAGGAGCCAATTATACCCTTTATGGGACTGCACTAGGCAAAGCCATAATGGAGAAGGACTTTGGAGTTATTGTAGATAATAAACTTGGCTGTAGCAAGCAATGCCAGTCAGCAGCTTCAAGGGCCAACAGGATACCTCCCAACTGCCCAGTTTTTCGCGGGACAGTCCCAATTTTGACAGCTCAACCCGCAGTCCCGGGTTTGTTACTGAAATCGCCCGACTTTCTCTTTGATCTCCTGTACTGAACAGCCAGAAAAAGATAAATGTTTCTAACTTAATTGGCTTTTGGCAGAGAGCCCAGAATAAGTGTCAGAGGCACTTGGATACTTTTGTAATTTAATATAAGCAAAGAAACAATTGTTACTATTTAAGATAAGTAGGTCTCTTGGGGAAATTGTGACTTGCAGCTTAAAGGGCATGTCACCTTCATTAGCAAAACTGAAATAACACATAAAAACCACAGAAATGTGTTCAAACCTTCATAACCTGCCACATTTTGTAAAATGAACATCTTAATTAGGAGGTGTGGCCACACAAATCGGCGTGGTCAAAAAATGTTTGCCGTGATCTGTGCAGCAAATCAATTTGTCCCTCTTTCTATTTCCAAAATGTTTGGAGGTATGCAACAGGGTCTAGAACTGTATTTAAAGGGGAATAGAATCACAGAGGCCAGGATTTGTAGGCAGGATTCAAAGGCCTGGGCCTAGGGGCAAAGATCTGGGAGCAGCATGCTGCCCGATGGCCGAATGCAAACTGGGGACTAGGCAGGAGAATGTGACAGTTGCTTGATTCTCCCACCCATTCAGTCCCCAGTGCTGGCAATCAGTGAATGGCACAAGCTGGGAGAAAGTGAGGGAATGGCGGTGCGAGCGGGGAGGGATTGTGAGTTGGTGGACGAGCGTGTGGTAGTATGCAAATGGCGGGGGGTTAAAATCTGCCCCTGGATTCCTGGGAGGATGGGTTATTTTTCCACTTTGCAGAGTGCTGGTAAGGACCAATATGCTGTGCAGGTTTGGTCTCCAATGCTCAACTATGTATGAATAAATAAGGAGACCATATAATAATCTGTCTAATGCTTTAATCACTAGTAGGTCCTTCCAGCAGACACAAGGTCACCCATTACGATCAGAAGAAAGGAGGTTCCTGACAAATATTCTGGTTTTTTTACAGCAAGAATTGTGAACTTGTGGAACTCTCTCCCTCAATCATTCATTAGATTCAATTGAGAAAATGCAGAGTTATGGAAAATAGCTCATAGTACAAATTGATTCAGGGACTTGTCCAATTGCCATTTTGGAGACAGGAAGGAATTATTTCCCACTCTGAGGCAAAGTGGAGAGGCTTCAATGGGTGTTTTGCCTTCCTCTGGATCAACTAGCAGTTAGGCAGGTTATATATAGACATAAAAGGCTGAATTCAATGGATATGTGCAATTTTTATAACCTAAGTTACTATGTAACTGATCCAAAGAGGCAAAATCTACCTATCACTTCTATTTCAGGGGTAGGATTACTCTTTCTTAAAGTTTTTCCTTAAATGTTTCATATAATTCATAAATTATCAAATATTTTTTGACTTTCTCCTTCCTCCTCATCGGCCAACTCTCACGTGCTGTGGTTCTTGGGATATAGTGCTTGGGGCCCTGTTGTAGAGTATCCCATTGAATTCTGCCCATTGTGGGGTCATGGATGATGATGATGATGGTACTAGAAAAATGGCAGATTTTGCTAACATACCTTACTGGATGAATTCTTGGCTCCCAATGGTCATGACTGAGTGGTTCCGGTGAATGCGCAACTCCCCTTAATTATATTGGCTTATAATAAAATACAGGGAGTTGTGCATTCACAACAAGAACCACTCAGTCACTACCATTGGGTTCCAAGAATTCATCCAGTAAAGCACTTTAAAAAAAAAAAAAAAAAATCTGTCTTTGAAAGGATCTTCACAGAGATGCTACGGTCAGGAGAAGATGGTGATTTAGAATGACACATAATTATATAATGTATATATAGCAACGGGGGATAGAGTTAAGTGACCTTGTGCTAGATCTTAAATGAAAACTACATGTATGACATTATTGTATTATCAAAGTGCATCCTCTTTTATGGGAACACTTATATCATATATTTTTAGCAGCTAGGTTCCCACCATTACTATACCATTACATTTCCCGCAGTTGGTTTTATTACAGAAAAAAAACTAGGATGACCTAGTTTCATACTTAAATGTCTGTACAGACTACAAACATACTTATATGTTCTTTATTGCTGAGCTTGTTCTCCTATTACAGACTATTTTGGCTGACAACATCCCCGGTTATGTCAGACCTTGCCATGTTCACAAGCAATGGAATGGAATTGTAGCAATACAGGAGGGCTATGGGAGGGGATAAAGCTTACGGCCAAGCTACAGTATTTGGGAACAATTAAGTATTACTCAAAACTGCAAACTTGTAAGGCATTTACAGAAATGATTTCAAACTAAGCAAAAGGGAAATAATTATATGTGTTAAAATGTGCATTGTTTAGATAAATACAGATAAAAGAATAATGGTATGGAGGTCCTTTAAGTCTGTGTGTAAAGATATCATCGCACTACAATCGAGCCGGTCATTGGAAATAGAGAATTTTACTTACCTACTTGACGTAAATTCCTTTTCTTCAAGTCCCGACATGTCAGTACACATGGGCATTGCCCCTCCCAGACCTGGAGGTAGGACCTATAACATAGCCAATCAAAATGAATCATGACCTATAAGACCACATGACTTCCTCCTCACCACAGTTATACTTTTGCCATAGCAGTACAGTAACCAAAATAAATAATTGGGATGGGAAACCCTGTACTGACATGTCGGGACTTGAAGAAAAGGAATTTACGTCAAGTAGGTAAGTAAAATTCTCTATTTCTTCTACGTCCCTCCATGTCAGTACACATGGGATCTACCAAGCCATGCACCGAAAACAAGGGGTGGGAATAACCAACATAATGCAAAAACCAAACTGATGCTAAGGAGGCCCTGAGAAAAGGCCAGCATCACATCCATCCAACAGGGGAGCTGATAAATGTATATCTCCTGAAAAGGGTAGATAAAAGGCACAATAACAACATGTCCTAGGACATGGTAAACGATTAACAAGAGCTACAAAATCAACCACAAAATTACAGAGACCGGTACTTGAGGATCAAGCATTGCAGATTAAGAATAAACATATTCTGTTTAAAAAGGTTCCCTCAGTGACTAGAGGGATACCTGCAATATGGTTATCTGACAAAACCCCACCTAGGGAAGAACAAAAATCCTGCAACTGTTAAAACAAAAAAGGTGCCTAGGACAAAACCAGAATGATGGCAATAGCCATCTCAGAACTAAAACACCCTAGAAACCACCAGGAAATCAATCAGATCAGAAACTAAACACAACTTGAATGCATCTATCACCAGTGCTGGAGAAATACACGATCCTCAGCAATAGCAAGTGGCCCTAAAAAGACTTGGCCCACATTAGCCTGGTCCTGCATCTTAATGGAAGCAGCTCAAACCAGTGTTGACCGGAGTCACCTCTTGTAACGATCGCCGCCCGGAGCAGGCCCAGGAGCTCCGGGCGGCGCGTCCTCTCCTGCCGGCGTCGCTCCCAAGATGGCGGCGCCCATGGCCGCCACGTGGGTAAGCGGCGCCGGCGCGATGACGTCAGTGCGCCGACGTCGGCGCAAGGACGTCAATGACGTCATTAAGGCGCCAAATTCAAATAAAAAGCCTGTTTAGACGCCAGGATGGCGCCCAAGTATAGGAAACCTTGCCCTAAGTATTTCCTGGGTTCCCTGTGTGCTATTATTCCTTATCCTGATCCTGATTATTATCCTTGACCCCTGCCTGGCCTTTGGACTTTGCTGTTATCTGCCTGCCCCTGAACTCTTGCCTGGATTCTGACTACTCTCTGGATTAACCCCTTGGACACCGCGACCTTGCACCCTCAAGAAGGCTTCCTCCTTGATCCCGACTACCTCCCTGGAGGGAGCTCCCGGCTCCCTGACATTATACTTGGGCCATGGATCCTACTGAGGAAGCTACGCCTGATGTCGGACGAGCGCTCCGCGGACTGGCATCCCGCATGGAGGAATATGAAGCCCAGCAGTACCACATTGCACAGGCACTCGATACCCTTCTCTCCCGAGTGCCTCCAGCGCCTCCTGCTTCCCAAGCGGCTGCAAATCCTCCCTTGGCGGACGTCTCATCTAACACAAGTTTCTCGTCTGGTGAGCCTCGTATTCCGCCTCCTCCTCGCTTCAGTGGGGACCCACAGGCCTGCAGAGGTTTTGCTACACAGTGCCAGATCCAGTTCGAGTTTCAACCCTCGCACTTCCCCAATGAACGTTCCAAGGTGGGGTATGTAATGTCTCGTTTGGTGGGCAAACCGCTTGAGTGGGCAACATCTCTTTGGGAGAAGAATTCTCCACTGACTTTTGATGCCAAGGCTTTTCTGCAAACATTCCGTACTGTGTTTGATGCCCCGGGTCGGGTCACTAATGCTCCTTCTCGTCTCCTGCAACTCCGACAGGGAAACCGCAGCGTCAGTGACTATGCTATTGACTTTAGAACTTTGATGGCTGAAACTTCCTGGAATGACGATGCCTATAAGGCCGTATTCTATCAAGGTCTGTCTATTCGCATTAAAGATGATCTTGTCTCCAGGGAGTTCCCTGATCTGCTGGAAGATCTGATTGCACTGTCCATTAAAGTGGACACTCGT